>NC_135281.1:4140556-4485556 GCF_051311805.1 Agelaius phoeniceus
ATGATGGATGATGATGGATGGATGGATGATGGATGGATGGATGGATGGATGGATGGATGATGGATGGATGGATGGATGGATGGATGGATGGATGGATGGATGATGGATGGATGGATGATGGATGGATGGATGGATGGATGGATGGATGGATGGATGGATGGATGATGGATGGATGGATGGATGGATGGATGGATGGATGGATGATGGATGGATGGATGGATGGATGGATGGATGGATGGATGATGGATGGATGGATGATGGATGGATGGATGGATGGATGGATGGATGGATGGATGGATGGATGATGGATGGATGATGGATGGATGGATGGATGGATGGATGGATGATGGATGGATGATGGATGGATGGATGGATGGATGGATGGATGGATGGATGGATGGATGATGGATGGATGATGGATGGATGGATGGATGGATGGATGGATGGATGGATGGACGGACTCTTTCTTCTCTCACTGTGAGGCATCAGAAGCCCTTGGGAACTTCATCCTGGCCCAGCACCACAAAAATTACTCCCACACAGAGACCCCAATCCCAGCCCTGCCTTCAGTGAGAGCTCTGCTGAGCATTTTGGCAGGACAACAGAGCCCACCCCTCATTCAAAATTTACCAAATCATTGAAAACACTTGGAATTTTATCTTGTGCGTAAGAGCTTTCCTGACTGAAGTTGGGCTTGAGTATGTGATAAAAGTTCAGTGGGTGACTGAATGTTTTATTGAATCAGGTCTTTGGTCTGCCATAAACCTGGGCCAACTCAAGAGAGAAAATGAAAACCTCTCAGTGTCTGAAGTGAAAAATTCAGAAGCTGAACACATACAGCGAAGCACAGCAGATACTTCATCCCTAGAGCATGTCACATCTTAAATATATTTGTGAAAACATGGAATCATAGATTGTCCTGAGTTGGAATGGATCATTGAATCCAGCCCCAGCCCTGCCCAGACACCCCAAGAGCCCCACCCTGGGCATCCCTGGCAGCTCCTGGAGCTCTGGCAGCCTCGGGGCCGTGCCCATTCCCTGGGCAGCCTGGGCAGTGCCAGCACCCTCTGGGGAAGAGCCTTTCCCTGGGATCCAGCCTGAGCCTCCCTGGCACAGCTCCAGCCATGTCCCTGTCACAGAGATCACAGATCAGAGCTGCCCCTCAGGAGGAGCTGCAGCCCATGTGAGATCTGACCTCTGTGTTCTCTTCTCCAACTGAACAAAACAAGTGGAGAGGTCAGGGAGAGACCCTTGGAGCTGCTGCAGTGACTGGGTTGGGGCAGTGGCCTGTGTCCCTCAGCAGGAGAAGAGCTTCACCCACACATCCTCAGTGGCTGCATCCTGGGCGCTCCCACAATGTGTGGAACCCTGATCAAAGCAGGGTAGAAAAACATCCCAAAAATAATGAGCAGCCATTTGTCAAAAAGCCAAACAGAAGGAATAGAGAACAGCTGAGCAGAGTTATAAAAGAGAAGTTTTAAAGCTGTCTAATTGTTCGTGTAAGCTGAACCCATGAGGGTGTCAAGTGCCTTTTCCCTGCAGCTCCTCCCGCACGCAGCGCTCCGGCCCTTGCTGCTGCTCTTGGCTCTCTCATCAAGAAGTAGCTATTATTTTCACAATCATTTTCTAGTGCACTTTACACCACTAACAGAGCAAAGCTGTTGTGAATGGTCATTTTGCTTCCAGGCAAGTTTGGACACAAACAGCACTGAGCTCTTTCATCAGCTGAAAACACCCTGGGCTTCTCTCCCTGGTTTGGAGCCTGCCAAGTGCCCAGGGCAATCCTGAGCCACGCTGCTCCCTGGGCACTGCCACTGCTCTGAGAACTCATTTATGCTAAACAAAAGTTAATGGGGCACAGAGGGAAGGGGAAATGGGAATTAGCAGCTCTGACAGACTCCTTCAGGTAATTATGGTTTTTCTAGCTAAAAATTACAACTGCTCTGGGAATGCCACTTTGTTCTGCTGGGTTTGGGATAAGTGTGAATGGAGAAGAGGTGGTCCTGCAGGGGAAAGCTTTGTCTTCCAACAGGTTTGTCAAAGATCAAATTGCTGCTGAATTGCTTGTGACCAGGAACAAATCAGCTCCTGGCCATTGCTGAACCCAAGGGATTTAGAGCTACAAGAGCACACAGCTGGAACAGCTGGATGAAATCCTTCCTCATCATCCAAAGCAGAGGTTCCCCATCTCCACCCACCAAGGAGCTCAAAGCCAGGTAGCCTGGATAGGAGGTAGCTCAGAGAAGCCTGAGGCTGCTGGAGAGGACTGAGAAACAATGCATGAGAACCTCCCCAGAAGTCTTTTTTCACAGAGCCCTCAGTGATGGAAACTGCTTGTCATGATCCCTGAGTGCTCCCAGCCTTTTCCCCAACACCTCAGCCCCCCAAAACCCCTCCCCAAGAGAGGTTCCTGAGCCCGGCTCTCACCCCCCAAAGGCAGAGAGGCTGTGGTGGCACTGGGACATGTCAGCAGAAGGCTGTGACAGGGCCCCACGCCACCAAGCAGGCAGGCATGACAACTGTGTGAGCACAGTGAGACCAAAGAGCCCTGCAGAAATGTGACAGGAGTGTCTGCAGCCCCTGCAGAGAGCCCTTCCCAGACCCTCAGGAATCACTCCTGGCTCCTGTGGAAGAATCAACACCCGTGAGAGAGGCTGCAGGGCTTGTCTGCAGGGCTGCTGAATTTTCCCTGATATATTTAGACATATTTCTTGACATTCCCAGAGATGGCAGCCTGACAAATGCAAGTACTCCAAGGGTTAAGGGCTTTTAAATGTCTTGGGAGTTATTTGCAAAGCTATTACTTCTGAGTTTGTTAATAAATCAGGATTTAATACACCTGAGTTACATTATCTCCCTGTTCTAATGTATAAATCCTGTCACTAAACCTTCAGGCCCAAGTGCTGTGTGCTTTTAGTCTTAGCTTTAGCTACCTGGTTTCTAAAATGTTGGATTGTTTCACAAGTCAAGAGATGGATTTTTAAATCCTTCACATCTCTCAGCAAGTATACAAATCTGTGTCTGGAGTTACAAATCCGATCAGAAGGTTTGTAAATCCTACAAAAGATTTATTTGAAAAAGTTTTCATTTACAAATTCTTGCTTTGCCTCTGGGACGTGTAAGTGACTTATGTGCCAAGGAGGATTCAGCAGCCCTGGGTTAGATTGAGAAATCCTTCCCTTTGCTCATCACACACAAGGCTGGCTAAATCCCCATCCAGCCACTCTGTAGCTGTCTCCCAAATGAAGTTTGGGGTTTGCAGGGAGCTCCAGAAAAGTCACTGGAGAGGAATGGATGCTCTGGAGGGGTGTCAGCCTCCTGGCTCAGGCACAGTCTTGGGATTCCCGGGCTCTGGAGACGCCTCCTCTCCCCACTGTGAGAGGGAACCACAGCTCACAGGAAAGGGCTCACAGTGAGAGAGCTTGGGTGTGATGTACCTGCCCTAGATGTGGACATGAGGGTCACCAGCATCCTCAGGACTTTGGTTGGAGGAGGTCAGTGAGGGGTAGGAGTGCTGCAGCCAGGTGCCACCCCCACTTTGTCCCAGGCTTTTTGCTGTTTGTCCTCCTGGTGGAGGATCTTGTGAGGTGTGAGCAGCTCCAGGAACACCTGGCACTGCTAAACAGGGGGTGACACCCAGCAGTGAGAGCTCTGAGTGCCTCAGTGTGGGCAGTCCCAGCACAGGGTCCAGGCACAGCCTGAGCAGGATTCCATCCAGACCATCCCATGTGCCATTCACATTCTCTGGAAAAATCCCTTCGTGCCCTGGATTTTTCTCCTGGGAAGCTGAGAAGCCTCAGAGAAAAGGAAAACAATTCTGGTCTCATTTGCTTCTCCTGTGTTGTGCTCACATGGGGAATGTGTTTGGAGATTGTTCACCCACAGGTGATTGTTCCATTGCATTCTGCTGGGAGTTGTTTTCACTCTTTGGCCAATCAGGGCCAAGCTGTGTCAGGACTCTGGAGAGAGTCACCAGTTTTCATTGTTATCTTTTAGCATTCAGTGAGTATCCTTTCTGTGTTCTTTAGTATAGTATAGCATTCTTTAATATAATATAGTGTCATAAAGTAATAAATGAGCCTTCTGAGAAGATGGAGTCAGATTCATCACTCCTGCCTGCAAATACAACAGTCCCACACCCAGCTGGGTCTGGCAAAGCCAGAGCAAGGCAGGGCAGAGCCACCCCACCACTCACTCAGGTGAACTCAGGCTTCCAGCATGTTTGTTTCCTGCCAGGAAGAGGCTGCCATGTGGGGAAAAGAAGGGTGGATGTGGATGTGGAGGGAAGGAAGCTGAGCTGCAGCACCCACCTGGGGATGCCTCGAGCCCGCCTTGACTGCAGAGTGAAACCTCCAGCAGCTCTCACTCTGCCCCTGAGCCAGTTTCCATGGCTCTGTCACCTCTGTAGGCACTCCCATACCAGTATGGAATAGAGTACTTAAAGAAATTGGGAAGATCAGTTTGGGTTACGTCAAATATTTGACTTTTTAAAATCATTTATTTTTTACTTTGCTGCTTCACTTTTTGGTTTCAGGCCCTTCCATTCACCTTAGAAAATTTTCCTGGGACATGGATCTCTGAGGACATGGAGGCAAATACAAAATGAGATGGAAAAAAAATCAGGGAAGTTTTATCAAAAGTAGAGCACATAAAACTAATTTAATATCATTTTAATAGGAAAATAGAGAGGAGCAGAGGAGCTAATCTGTCTAGGTTTAAACAAAATATTGCATACACAGCCTGATGGGAAATCAGTCTTTCAATAGAGATTCTTCCCAGAGTCTCTGTGGAAAGAGTTACAGGAGTTACAAAGGGGATGTGGGTCCAGCTGTGCAGAATGAAGTTACCAGCCAGGAGAGCAGAGCCAAAAGGAGCTGCTCAGGGGCCTGCCTTGGGGTCTCCATGCAAAAATCTTATGAAATGGGGGAGATGATGAAGTTAGGAGTTAGTGCCAGGGCTGAAGGAGCCTGGGTTGCCAGACTAGAAATGTGGAAATGGATCCCAACACAAACACGGTCTGGCCACAACAACCTCTGCCTGGCTTGTCCTGGCTAACCCCATGAGAGGACTGGGGTCAGGAATGCCATTTCCCCAGGAAGAAAAATACCAGAGGGGTTTTCTCTGTAGGATGGGAAGAGGTCTGGTGTCCAGATGATGTGGCTGTGCTGGGAGAAGACACCAGCAATGCCAGGGCAGCCAGTGCTGCTCTGTCCCTCTGTCCCACGGGGCTTTGGGAGGTGGCTGGGGCTGCATGGACCAGGCTAGAGGTCACAGAATCTGGGAATCATGGAATGGGTTGGGTTGGGAGGGACATTAAAGCTCGTCCCATTCCACCCCTGCCATGGCAGGGACACCTCCCACTGTCCCAGGCTGCTCCAAGCCCTGTCCAGCCTGGCCTTGGGCACTGCCAGGGATCCAGGGGCAGCCCCAGCTGCTCTGGGCACCCTGTGCCAGGGCCTCAGCACCCTCACAGGGAGGGATTTCCTTCTCATCTCTAATCTTAATGTTCTCCCTGCCAGTTTGAAGCCATTCCCCCTCATCCTGGCACTCCAGGCTCGTGTGAATACTTTCTCCATCTTTCTTGTAGGCTCCTTCAGGTACCAGAGGTGGTAGAGAGAAGATGGTCAGGACCCTCCTCTGACTTCCAGGTCCCAAAGACACAGCTCTGAGGCACAGGAGAGTGCATCCAGCCATGCCAGGGATCCTGGAGGTGCAGATTCCCTGGAGAGCTGGCTCCCTGTGCCCCAGGCTGGGCGTGTGTTTGAGCACAGCAGCCAATAAACACCATCTCCTTCTTTGGTCCACAGCAACAAGAGTGGGCTAATATGATAGGGCACTTCTTAATTATTGGATCACCAACATCAAATAAAAGACATATTAAACCTTCCAGGAGCGGATGCAGCTTTAAACTTAGGCTTTAAAATTAAAATAAAAAATCCCCCAAAGCTGGTTCAGTGCTGCTTCTCTGCGCGCCTGAAAATCAGAAATGGCTTTGCCATCTCATACTGCTTCTGTTTGTCCATTCTTCCTGTCTCTGTTTTCATGTTTTCATTTTTCTATGGCTGTGTGGAACACATTTCTCAGTTAAGTACTTGCTTTTGAGAGTTGTTGCCATAACAACCGTTTCATTCCATGATATGCACACTATCTCTGAAATACAGAATTTCTCCTTAAAGGAGCATGTGCCACACACATCAAAGAGGAATATGGACTCATTATTTTTACATTATTTTGTGGGCAAATAGATGTTTTCCAATACAGTTTTTTTTTTTTTTCTCTTCTAACTGAATTTTCTTGTTCAGTGAAACTATGGTTTTTTTAAGCATTCCTATCTCATAGTATAATTTTTTGCCTGAAACCCAGAATATTAGAAGACAAGAATCTTTATTGTAGTTTCTTTTCTCCAAAGGTCTGAGAGAACTATGCTGCAGTTAATGCATTTAAAACCCATCTTATTAGACAGAAAAATTATGTAAATAAAATCCATTAAAAATGCATAGTTCTTGAAGTAAAACCTCAATTTTCCTGCATGAATTGATTGTGGAAGGAGGGAAAGGGCCAAGAATAGTTTGCTTCATTTTTTAGTATCTTGTTTTTGGTGGTCTCTGCAAGAAGCATTATATGTACAACTGAACAGCAAGTTTTTCCCAAAAAATGCCCCACAAAACTATTTTATTTCTGAAAAATAAAAAAACAGAAAAACAGAGTTTGGAATGAGATGATCTTTAAGGTCCCTTCCAACCCAGGCCATTCTGTGCTTCCACGTGCTGCTCAAACACGAGTCTTGTGGTTGGCTCACCACAGAGGTGTGAAGCCATGAGCACCAGAGTGAATTTGGGATTTATACATTGATTTATACATTGATTTCTAGGATCCTTAGGAAAGTCAAGCTTTACATTGCAAACCCAGGGAGATCACAGCCATAAGAGCTCAAGGCCAGGGAGGATGGAGCTCTGAGCATCCTGCTGTGGTGGAAGGTGGCCCTGCCCATGGCAGGGGGGTGGAATGAGATGAGCTTTAAGGAGATGGGCTTTAAGGTCCCTTCCAAACCATTTTGTGATTCTGGGATGGAGGAGGCTGTTCCTTCCAACCCCATACCCTGGTACCTGCATTGCTTCCCCACCATGGATGACGGACACGCTTGGCACCGCGGTGGCACCACGCAACTCCTGCATCAGTGTCAGAGCCACCACATCCCTCCTGTCCCTGCTGCCTGTCCCTGCCCAGTGAAATAAATAGGGCAGGAGATCTTTCTCCTTTTTAATGCCTTTATTAACAATGATCAGCTCAGGTGGGGAGAACCGACGGGTCAGGCTCACAGCACTGCTGCTCCCAGGAGTGGCACAGAGGATGAGAAGGAAGCACAGCTTTGTCTGCTGGTGTGTGGGCAGAGCTGGGGCTTCCATCCTCATGAGGGCACCAGGAGATTCCCAGTTTTTTGGTTTGACATTCAAGGTCCTCTTTCCAGCTGACATCTTTAGGTTAGGGTGAGGGGTATAAAGGGTCTTAGCGGACTCTGGATTCTGTTCCTCACATCTAGACATCACCTTGATCCCTCAATTCTGTGTTGGCTCGTTGTTTTTAGGGGTTTTTCCTAGGTTTGGTGAGGGGTTTCTTCATTTGCACGCCAACTCTGATGTCCCTTCCTCTTCACCGTTTCAGGTGCCATCCTCCAGGAAGCAGCAGGGTGCCACTCCACAAAAGGGGAATTCCCAACCATCAACAACAGGTAATTAACAAAAAACTATTAACAACAGGTGATTACAACAACAAACAGTTAGAACTCCACCCTGCCAGCAACTGCCCCAACCTGTGAACTCTGCAACCTTTTAAAAAATGGGCAACTTTTCTACTCATAACACCCAGGAGCCATCTCATCCCTCCTGGCCCTGCCCAGGAGCCATCCCAGCCCATGGCCATCTTGCCACGGTGACCCCGCGTCCTGCAGCATCACTGTCACAGGCAGCTGTGACACCCCTGCCCCAGCACACACCCAGGCACGGTGACACCCCAGGCCACGTCAGAGTCAGCTGTTGTCACAGCCCCTGGTGGTGACAGGGCCATCAGCCTGAATTAGGATCAGGAGGGTGGAAGCTTGAGAAGCCCACAGCACGGCAATATTCCCAAGATCCCAAAGCCATTTAGGTCGGTCTCACACCAAAATCTCTCTCCTGAGCCACAGCACAGGCTGCTCCCAGCCTTGGAGCAGGAATCTGCATCTGCAGTTCACACCAGTGCATATTTTAGCTCATGTTTGCAGGCTGAGAAGGGCAGGAGTGGAAGGATGTGGTAGCTAAAAACGCTGCCAGGACAGGAACTCCTCAGCAGCTCAGAAAAGTGCTTGAAAGGTGCCTTGTTCTGCATGTGGTGGGTGTTGGGGAGGGGAGGACAGCCAGAAAACACCTTTATTTCTGATATTGTCTGGTTCTGCTTCCAGCTCTGAGAGGAAAAGATCCATGAATTGGTGCCCCATGCCCCTGGGGAAGAAGCTGGACCAATCACTCATTCATCTCCTTCCAAAACCAGCTGTGGACAGCAATGCTGGATTTTACACAAATCATGTAGTGAGAAAGAGACCATGGGGGAAGTCAGAACTCCAGGTCAGTTCTGAAGGCTGGAGGAGACCAAAATTTAAGCTCCAGGATCACAAAAATGCAGAGTAGCTGCAGCAGGGGTGCTCCCCATGCAAAATATTTCACATGGGGTGTGCATTAGCACAGGGGTTCTGCACCCCACAGCTGACTCAGGACAGATCCACCTTGTCAGTTCTGGTGAAGCAGCCCAAGGGGTTTGTGTGGTCCCAGAATGAGAGAGAGGAAGGGCCCCTGTCCTTCAGGAGTCAGGGACTTGGTCCCCAGGATGTGCAGAAGGTCCCATAGACAGAAATGTCTGAGTCCATCAGGTAACCAGCAGCTGAAGTGTTGAGGGAGCAGAGGATGGAGGCAGAGAAAATTCAGTCATTTATCAGAAAATATGGCTTTTTAAGGGCCACATCACAGCTCACTCTGACCTGCAGCTTCTGCCAGAATCTTCTACATTTCTGGCTCCCATCAGCCACAGCATCTCTCTGACTGTCTGTGGACTGCAGGTGTCTGTAAGAGCCACTCCAGATCTCCTTTACAGTGGATACAGAACAAGAGTGAGGGATGTGCTCTGTGAAACCCAACTTCCTTCCCACTGGTGGCGTGCAGGGCTCTCCAGCCCAGCCCAGGAGCTGCCTGCTGGTCCTGAGTGAGCCCTGGGCTGCAGGCAGATCCCTCCCTGTGGCTTCTTGTCCCAGCACCACCTCCTCCATGACCAGTGGCCGCTCTCCCTCGGTGTCCTTGAGCAGTCACCAGCCCTTTGGGGGCACAGCCACTTCCTCTGTGACAGAGCCACTCCTGCAGCAGCTCCCCAGAGCTGCTCTGAACCCTCTGCCAGCAGGAACATTCCATTGATTTATTAATGAAGGGTGCTCACAAACACATGCTGGTGTGCTCCATGAAATAGCCTTTAGCTTGTGCTGATTACTCATGTTTTACATCAGCCTGATGTTTTCTAGATGGGTTTCAATCAATACAATGGCCTTTTTAGCACACATTACCGCTGCCTTTGGCTAACCAACCATCACATTTCTTCTCAAGTGCCCATTTGCATCAAACTAACCCCAAAGATGCATCAGCTCTCCTTTGACTGCCACCTGAGCTGATGCAAACGTTCCCATTTAGGTTTTCAAAATGCCTTGCACGCTCAAGCTTCCTTGCTGAGTGCTTCAGACAAGATGCTGGATGTGTTGTGTCATTCATGTCAGAGTAATTCTCCACACAACTTTCCTCACAACTGCAGCATGAATATTCAACTCTCTCTTCTTTTCCCCAGACTCAATGTTTTCCTGTGCTAGCTTTGGGGTCAAGGCAGCTCCAAGAGGTAAATGTTCTCTCAGCTGAGAACAGGGGAAATATTTTGGCTGAGCAGGTGTGGAGTTGTGCATCCACACAGATGTGGTTTCATCCCTTCTGGTACCCATGGTGGCTGTTTCCAGGTCAGCTCAGATTTGGCCCCCAGAGCTCTCATTTCCTTTGATCAGCACCAGATAACCTCTGCTCCTGGATGCCATCCAAGGTTTTCATCCAAGGTTTTCTTTGGGAAGCAATGGTTATGGTATCATCTGAGTGACCTTTGGAAAAACAGTAGCAATTTCTTCATTTTTTAATTTTAAAGATTTAAATTTTTTTTATGTTGGACCCCGTCTTTGAATATCCAACAATCCTTAAGGTTTGTCATTGTAATAATATGTGGCAAATGGCTCAGCTCCTAAAGCACCATAATTGTCCCTTTGATCACCATTCCAGTTAGTCCAGCCAAACCCAACCATCCTTGCCCCCAACTCTGTTTTAAATGTTCCAGCTGCACTTTTACTGTTTGGGTCATCCTGGCCAAACCTGCAATTCAACATTTCCCTGGAAGGGCACAGAGCATTTTGCCTGTTTTAAAGGCCCATTCTTCATTGGTAGTAAAACACACACTGTTAAATAACACAGCTGTTGTCTTCATTTGTTCAGGAGTGAAGTGAAAGCAAACAAGGAAGGGAGGGGGAAGGGACCCTCTTGTGCTGATGTTGCTTCCACACACACACCATGGACAAGCTTCCCAAGTCCAGTGTTTCCTTATTTAGATGCTGACTTTGGTGAATTCCCCTGGGCCACTGCTTGGAGCTTGTCGGCATTTATTTAGACATGACAGAGTGACAACAGGCCAAGGACAGTGCCATTCCTGCCTGGTATAGATGGATAATGAGATGATTGGCTCTGGCAATTAAAAGATAACTATTGTGTGAATATTAAGAAAAGCTTTAATGATGTATAGTTATGTGTGACGGTGTTCACAGGGGTCCCAGGATGAGGGAAGAGATGAGAATGTTGACTCCATGTTTCAGAAGGCTGATTTATTATTTGATGATATATATTACATTAAAACTATACTAAAAGAATAGAAGAAAGGATTTCATCAGAAGGCTGGCTAAGAATAGAAAAAGAAGGAATGATAACAAAGGTTTGTGGCTCGGACTCTCTATCCAAGCCAGCTGACTGTGATTGGCCATTAATTAGAAACAACCACATGAGACCAATCCCAGATGCACCTGTTGCATTCCACAGCAGCAGATAATCAATGTTTACATTTTGTTCCTGAGGCCTCTCAGCTTCTCAGGAGGAAAAATCCTAAGGAAAGGATTTTTCATAAAAGATGTCGGTGACAGTTTTGTTACTGTAGTTTAGATGTCCTCTGCTCTCCCCATAGTTCCCTTTTCCCCCCCTGTATTGTTACCATCAGACAGCCGGGGTTGTCTAGGACAGGTACAAAGAAGGCTGCACATGTGCCCCTTGCATGGGGCAGTTGGGAATGGACAAGCTTGGTGCTTAAGGGGGGTGGCATGGCAACATCTGATCTCCAATCCAGTTACAAGAAAGCAGTCTCCAATGATAAATGGCAAAGAAGAGCTGGCTGACAGACCTTGGGAGGGGCCAGGGCTGGCTGATGCAACCCCCAGGTGTATAAAAGACTGAGCATCCATCTTGAAGATGAACCAGCCATGGTGGTATTCATGAGGGGCAGTTCTCAGCACTGCAGATTTTTCCTTATATAGTCCTTTGTTGTATTTTTGTCAATTTTAAAATTATTTTTCAATTTTTTAAATTTTCAAAGTGAGCAGTTGTTTCTCACATGCCTCGCCCTCCCACAACTCCTTCCCCACCAGTCACACAGGCCATCCAAGCCCACGGTGATTCTGCCACCAGGTGGGACAGCTGGACCCTCCACATCCAGGTGCCTTTGGGGCTTGCTGAGCAGAGTGATGTAAAACACTGGAATGAGATGGAAGGGGGCTGTGGCAGCAGATGCCTGACAGCCCAGGGACGTGTGGTGCTCTCAGGCAGTGCCACCAGACCTCCAGAAGAGGAGCAGGTGCTGCCTTAGGCACCAGTTAGACCTGAGCCAGTACAGAGCACCATGGGCACCAAGCAGGGAGTGCCTTCAGCCCTGATTGGTGGGAAGCCCGTGTTGGACAGAGATCACTGAGTTACCCAGCGTTCTCTGGAGCAGCAGGGCTTGTGGGATCCAGACCCAGCCACGCTCCAGTGCTGCCCTGCTGGGGAGCTGTTGGCCTCTTTTCCTGGAGTGCTTTTGTTCTTCCTCATGTTCAACACTCGCCCTGGACCTGAAAAGATGTTTCACACCAAGCAGCCCAGACAACTCCTGCTGCCAGCCATCAGCTCTTCCAGGTACCAGCATTCCCATTGCTTGAATTCCCTGTAAAAACCCAGAGCTGCTCTGTCTTTGAGGTCTGTACAAACACACAGCACTGCAGCTCTGGAGGAGCCCTGGAGCTGCAGAAACCCAGGGACAAGCTGGATATCTAAGCACAGATATGTTCTACCACAGAGATGGGATAGCTGAGAATTCCTCATGGATGCAGTGGGGCCTATGGGAGACCCACTCCCTCTTGACACTCTGAGGCACCTTAGATTTCTGTCTTAAGGCACTTTATTCACAAATTCTTGCTTTCTTTTTATCTTCCAGTGAGAATATTTGAATGGGTGGTCCAGGATCTGCAGAACACCTGCCCACCATGTGTGGTGGGTGCTGTGTATGAGGTCCATGGGGTAGGAGTGTGGTCAAAAACTGGCCTGAGCTAGGAGTGGTTTGAAAAAATATCATAGAAAACTTTGGCAACAGAAATATTCCTGCAAGTAACCTGGACTGACAGGATGAGGGAGTTTTGATTGGCCCATTGAGGACTCTGCTCATTGCCATGAGCCCAAGGGGACCTTTACTTCTGGCATGGCTGTTTCCAAAGTCCAGTATCACAGTGGACTGATGAGAAACTTCATGGCCTCCTGCACTGTGAAAGCTGAGAACTGCAATAGGAAAGGGAGAGGGGAAGGTGGGGCAAAAAGGCAACTGTGAATATCAGTGTGTGGGACTGGGCAGGGAGCTTGCCTGCTACTTTCACCAGGAGTTATCAGCTCATCTCACATTTCTGAGCCAAAATCAGCTTCCTGAAGGCAGCAAAAGTGGGCCTAGTTCATCATCTTGCCTGCAGTCTGTTGCTCTTCCCTAAAAAGAGGGAGGAGACCCTCACCTCTACATGGACAACAGATAGGATGTGTTAATTATACCTTTATGAAGGTATAATTAACACATCCTATATATAATATTATATATACACATCCTATATATATAATATATAATAAATAAACACATCCTATATATAATAATACCTTAAAATATACCTTCCATGAAGACAGTGAAAAGCAAATCCAATCCTAGGTGGGCTCTCAGCTTGGGGAAAGCTCCCTCATCCCAGTGCTCCAGCCTGGAGCTGTCTCTGTGTTCTGGGGAGCTGCTTGCCCTGGCTCCTGCACTGAGGTGCCTGTTCCCAGCTGGCCTTTGCTCCTGGGTTTGCTCTGGTCCCCACACAGGCTCTGGTTTCATTTCCTTGGTCAGTGCTGGACAATGGTCCCTGCTGTGACAGAAACAGCTGCACCAGCAGCTCCTCCCTGCTGCCCTCAGCTCAGTTCTGGCCAGGCAGCCCAGGAGAGGGGCTGGGGGTGCTCCAGAGGAGACAAGAGAGGGTCAGAGACACTGCCTGTGCTGCAGAGCCCAGAACACAACACATCTCTTCATTCTAGAGGCAACATGTCAAGCTAAATTGAAGATCCTACATGTAATTGCAGTTTGCTTTAGCAAAACACACTCCCAGCTGTCTGCGAGAGACGAGAGACGCTTCAGCACTGAGTGCTCCTGATCCAAATATCAGCACATTTGTGGGATTACAGCTGATCACCCCTGGTGGGAGCTTTGCACTGGCTCCAGGGAGTGCTCCAGGGCTGGGAGCTGCACCAGGAACCTGGAGCTCACAGGGTGGGTTAACCCTTTCTGCAGACACAGGTGAACAGGACAGCAGCACTGTCCCTCCAGGGGTACAGGATGGCAGCATTGTCCCTCTAGGGATACAGGATGGCAGCATTGTCCCTCCAGGGGTACAGGGTGGCAGCACTGACCCTCCAGGGGTACAAGACAGCAGCATTGTCCCTCCAGGGGTACAGGACAGCAGCATTGTCCCTCCATGGGAAACAGGATGGCAGCATTGTCCCTCTAGGGATACAGGGCAGCAGCACTGTCCCTCCAGGGGTACAGGGTGGCAGCATTGTCCCTCTAGGGATACAGGACGGCAGCATTGTCCCTCCAGGGGAACAGGACAGCAGCATTGTCCCTCCAGGGGTACAGGACAGCAGCACTGTCCCTCCAGGGGAACAGGATGGCAGCATTGTCCCTCTAGGGATACAGGATGGCAGCATTGACCTTCCAGGGGTACAGGACGGCAGCATTGTCCCTCTAGGGGTACAGGACAGCAGCATTGTCCCTCCAAGGGTACAGGATGGCAGCACTGTCCCTCCAGGGGTACAGGACGGCAGCATTGTCCCTCCAGGGGAACAGGGGGGCAGCATTGTCCCTCCATGGTGAACAGGACAGCAGCATTGTCCCTCCAGGGGGAACAGGACAGCAGCATTGTCCCTCCAGGGGTACAGGGTGGCAGCATTGTCCCTCCAGGGGGAACAGGACAGCAGCATTGTCCCTCCAGGGGTACAGGGTGGCAGCATTGTCCCTCCAGGAGGAACAGGACAGCAGCATTGTCCCTCGAGGGATACAGGGTGGCAGCACTGTCCCTCCAGGGGTACAGGACAGCAGCACTGTCCCTCCAGGGGTACAGGATGGCAGCATTGTCCCTCCAGGGGTACAGGACAGCAGCACTGTCCCTCCAGGGGTACAGGATGGCAGCATTGTCCCTCCAGGGGTACAGGACAGCAGCACTGTCCCTCCAGGGGTACAGGATGGCAGCATTGTCCCTCCAGGGATACAGGGCAGCAGCACTGTCCCTCCAGGGGTACAGGATGGCAGCATTGTCCCTCCAGGGGTACAGGACAGCAGCACTGTCCCTCCAGGGGTACAGGATGGCAGCATTGTCCCTCCAGAGGGAACAGGACAGCAGCATTGTCCCTCCAGAGGGAACAGGATGGCAGCATTGTCCCTCCAGGGGTACAGGATGGCAGCACTGTCCCTCCAGGGGTACAGGATGGCAGCACTGTCCCTCCAGGGATACAGGATGGCAGCACTGTCCCTCCAGGGGTACAGGGTGGCCAGCAGGGCCACTCCAAGCCAGGAGCATTTGCCATCACCCTGTGCACCATGGAAACCACTGGCTGTAGCAGGAAGGACCAGGTGAGCAAACCAGGAGCTCCTACAAAACCAGCCAGAGGTTTGTTTTGTCGTAATGAGATGAAATGGGAATGTAAGGTGGGCAGCAGGAAGCTTGAGTAATTTCCCAGAGTGAGATGTAACAGGTTCTGGAGTAATCCCTCCAGGGAAATGGTGGCAGGTCCATACCTTTAGAAATTTAAACTAAATTAAACACAAGGCAATGGAGAGGAATGTATTTGCAGTGCCTTTCCCAGTGTGATGGAGACAGAGAGTCTGCAGGAGGATAGTGAGGGAAACCTGTGGTCCAGATTTGCAGCAGAGTGCCAGAAATTGAGAGGGAGGAGGAGGGGGAGAGCTGATGGGTGGCAGTGCTGGGATATTACAGCTCTGTCTCCTGAGGGGACAGAGTGACAGTGCTGAAGCACCTGGAGGAGATGGACCCACCAGGGAGGACGGGCTGTGGGCACTGGGAATCGAAAAACATGGGAGAGATCCACAGCTGCATGGTGGTCTGAAGTGGGATGGGGAGAGAGAAGGGGATGAGACTCTGATAGAAGGGAGGGAAGTGCTGAGGGAAAGGGGGAGATGTGGTGAGAACAGGAGGAGGGCCCTGAGCATGAGCCAGCTGTGCTGATCTCCAGACAGGCACCAGCAATGGGCCCAAAGGAGCTGGAAACATCCTGGGCTCTGCCCAGGCTGCCATCCTGGGAAAAGCAGGTTCCAGCCCTGGGGCCCCTTTACCATCCTGTCAAACCCTCTCCTTGCCCTGTGCTGGGGCTCTGTGCCCAGGAGGGGCAGGGCCTGGGCACCAGCCATGGTTGATGCTGCTGCTTCATATTTTCCTCTTCTCTTCCCATTTTTCTTGGAGAGGGAGAGTGAAAAGCCATCAAGATGGGAATTGCTGAACTTCCAAACTTAATGCAAGCTGTTTCACCTGCTGAACATGTAGCCTGAATCTCTGTTCCCAACCATAGTGAAGAATTTACTTTGGCATTGGTTTTTTTGTTGAAAATAAAACTGAACTGAGGGCAGGATGTTGTCCTTAACTAGTTAGAGATGACTAATTATTAAACTCATTTTCTAAAGGTTACCGTATACAGAAAAGCAATTATACAGAGATTAAAACAAGTTCAGAAACCTGATTCATTCTGAAACTATGGTAAACCCAAATCTTGTACTATTTCTGCTTTTTAATGACCTCAGGAACATTTTATTTAACTTAGATGTCAAATGCAACTCTGAAATGAGAGATAAAATACATTTTGTGCTTTTCTTTCCTTTTTTTAAATTTTTTTCCTTCCCCCTACATAGCACAGCGCACAAATTTCCAAATTGCTAATTCTGTTAGTGGATTTCAGCAGGCTGGCAGGAAAGCTGTGCATGGAGAGAGGATCCTGCTTAACCCCTGGGTGGCTGCACTCCTTTGAGACACTCCTGGCTGGGGAATGGGTGCAGCCCCAGAATCCTCACCCTCCATCAGACCCCTCTAAAGCTCAGGCTGGGCTTTGGGCTGTGGGGCTGACAGCAAACAGGGTCTAATGATGTTGTTTCTCCTCAGGGCTGCTCCTCACTTGTTCTGGCCCTGACACAGTGACCCCAAATCCTCCATCTGGAGGTTTTGCTCTCGTGGATTATCTCTAAAAAGCAATAATTTGGTTTTGTTTTATTTTTTGGCTTCTCCTCTGATCCCAGTCCCTCAAGGGCATCCTGCCTCAGGGTGGTGGGACTGAGCAGTACCAAATTTTTGGTCTTCTCTGCCCTGGGGCATGGGGCAAGGGGAAAATGCCCATTTTTAAGCAAGCAGAGCTCCCCTGACCTGAGGACAGAAGGAAGGTCAACATGAGGTAGGATGTACACATGTTCCATTCTTGCTTTTTTGGTGTCTGCCTCTGACCACTGAGATGGACCCTCCATCCCAACCCTTGGGGTCATTCCTGGGACTTTCACATCACTCAGGTCATGTTGAAGTAAATCTCAGCTCATCCAAGCTGGGAATGGGAATGCAAGAGGCAGAAAGAAGACATTTTGGAAGGATTCTTGGGAAAATATCACCTTGCTTTTGTTTCTTGTCTTTATTTGTGCTCCATAGAGGAGAAAATGCGTAAAAGGGACTTAGGACTGAGCATTTGGGTTTGTGCTGTTAACAAAACATGAGGTTGTAGTCCTGGACATCCCAGTTTCCCCCATGCTGACCAAAGACAGAAGCTGTTACCCACAGGAGCAACTCTGGTCTCATCTTCTGTCTCCTAAAGATAAAGGCAGCCAAGCAATAAACCAGGTTTTAAAAACCACCAACTGTAGGTGAAGAGTTCCCAAAATGCAGCTGCACTATCGAGGAGCTCACACCGCAATCACTCCCCCCTCGCTGCCCTTCAGCCCCACTCACACCAGTGCCACCCTCCCTGCTCATCCCCTCTGTGCCCTCCTCCCCTTGGTAGAGGCACCCCAGATGGGTCTGGGACTGGCAAATTGGGGCTAAATGCACCGATTTTGGGCCAGAGTTTAAAAGCTGCATGTTTCACTTTGACGTGCACTAACCAAAGGCTCTGCTGTTATCGCCTCAGAACGACCTCGTTTGGAGAATGGAGTCTCAGTTTGCTGCTGCTGCCCACATTGAGGTGAAAACTTGTGTGGAACAACATGAAACACTCCATCTTCAGTTCAACCAAGCCTGCAATGGGCTTCCCTTTTTCCTCAGGAGCTGCTTTCACTGTTCAGGGCTGTCGGGGTTCCAGTTGTTGGTTTCCCAATCTCTGAGCCTCAGGCTGGGCCCTCCCTGGGGGCTCCCCTGTCAGGGGAGACCCTCCTGGGCTGGTTCTGTGCCAGGAAAGAGATGCACTGGATCTTTTTGGTCTTCAGGTTCTTGTTTATTGTTATCTTATCTAGAGTTTTGCATGCTGCCCACACCAGGCTCAGCACGCTGGAAAAGCACCACAAAAATGGCCAACAATCTCTGGTTCCAAGGTCTTTTAAAGCTAAACTATCCCATTAAGAACTGACACCTGGATTATTTTCCCTTTTAACCCAATAACTGATCCCACAGAGCCCACAATGGGGACTTTTCTGCCCAATTACAAAATGCCACCCAAACCCAAGAAGAAGAAGGAAGAAGAAGCCCAGGATGACACCCTGTGCCCTCCATCTTGCTTCCATCCACAACACACTAAAAACCCCAAACCCTCAATTTCTCACCAAGTGACACACCTACACTGCTCTCTACAATCTATTTCCCACTTTTGTGGATTCCAGTCTATTCTGGAGTTTAGGAAACTTTCTCCATGGATGAGTTTAGAAACTTTCTCCCTGCTCTGTCAGGGCACCCCAGAGCAGACACAGAAACATTCCCAGTGCCCTGGGTTTGCACACAGGGCCATGCACACCGTGCTGTTTGCAGCCAGGGTGGGTTTATTGCCCAGCTCCAGCCCAGGGCTCTGGGCCAGCCTGGTGTGCAGGTGGCAGTGGCACAGGCACAGCAAACCGTGGGACCTGCTCTGCCATCACAGCGTCCCAGTTGTCCCCAAGGACACCCAGAGGATGCTCCTGCCTGGCTCTGCAGGGCTGCAGAAAGGATCTGAGCAGGTCCCATGCTCGAGCCATGGCAGCAGAGCAGGATTTCCCAGGCTTTTCCAGGATCACACAGTGCTCACAGCTGGAAGAATTTACCCATCCCTGTGGGGACAGCCACCTGCCCTGCCCTGGCCACCATCTCCTGTGCAACAGGGCTTTATCCCGCGTGAAGCACGGTCCTCCCGATGGCTGGGGATTAATTAGTGCACTGGCATCTTAATTCAAGGCGCACACTGGCCTCTAGTGGGCACAGGCAAATCCTGTGTGATGGCAACTCCGGAGCTCTCACAGCAATGGGGACAGCACAGATTATATCAGTTCTGAAAATAAAATAAAATAAAATAAAATAAAGTAAAATAAAATAAAATAAAATAAAATAAAATAAAATAAAATAAAGTAAAATAAAATAAAATAAAATAAAATAAAATAAAATAAAATATATATACCCACTCTTGTATATGTCTGTTCATGCTTTCTATATGTCTGGTTTTTTTATGTATTTCTATACTCACAAATAAATATCTATTTGCCCATGTGTTTATATATACACACATCTACATGAGCTGTTATTCTGTGGATGTCATACCTAACCCCAGTGCTGCCTTGCACTCGATTTCTCTCTCATCTCAAACTCCATGAGTTTCTGTATTGTCCCTTTCTGGCAGAATCAAACCAGCTCCCTGTGAAGCCAAGTTGAGACATGGAATTAAAATCCAGCAGAACTCTGGGGCTGGGTGGTGCTTTGGGGAATCTGTGGTCCCTACACACTGATGGCTCCTTCTGGGCCCACATGGGCTGGAATACAGAGAGGAGAGTGACAAAACTGGGGGAAAAAATAATCTTGAGACTTTGAGATGAAAACCAGCTCCTCTGTGAAAATTCAGGAGGGAGAAAAGTTGGTTTGGGCACACAGGGAAGGTGGGACCATTTGGTCCATCAGAGGTGTCTGACCAAACAGATCCCAAAAGTGGGAGCCTGAGGAGCAAGGACTTCCTGGGCTGGGCTCCAAGGGACAATGAGAGGCCTGGACTTGTTTCTGCTGAAATCAGTAGCACATGAGTGGATTTGCTTGGTTCACTGGCAGATCTAAGGCAGCATAGGCAGCTCTCACCCTGCCTGCAGAACCTCCTGCTGCTCCCAGCTCGGGGGAGCAGGGGAAGCTGCCCCTGAGGCTCACTGGGGAGCAAGAAACTCCTGAGATCCAGCTGTGGGGAATCTGATTGCCCAGCAGCTGACACAGCCCCATCTCAGGGCTGGAAGGATGATTTGGTTTAAAAGGGACCACTAAAGTCTTCTAGTGCAGCCTCCAGAGAGCTCTCTCTGCTGATGGATCCAGCACTGCTGCTGGTTGTATTTGTTAATGGAGATGATCCTTTAAGGCATTCAGTCCCTGGGCCAGGACACAGGAGCTCCTGGAGAGCCAGGATGAGGGCAAGAGCCCCCCAGCACTGCCCTGGGCTCTGCTGAGCTCCTTCATTAGCTCCTGCCCTCCTGTTCAACCTCCAAGGATTGCCTCCTTCCCAAGGGGATCTCATCCTTCATTCCTCTTCCTTTCCAGATCCTGGTGCATCACAAAGGTGCCACATGCTCAAATACATTTTTTGCCACCCCCAGCCCCCTCCCTGGGCAGCTGCCACCTTCAGCACCCATCTGACCTGCCCCAGTTTCCTGCACTGGGAAGTGCCCAGCTGGGATGGGTCTCCTGGCAGAGCCCAGGTGGAGCTGCTGGGGCAGCTCTGCAGAGCACCAGGGCAAAAATATCAGATCCATCACCCTTGAGTGAGTGAGGAAATGGCCACAGACAGCCCCAAAACACTGCTGGTCCTTACATCTCCAGGCTACTCTGGCCATAAATGCAATTTTGCCATGTGATCCACAGGCAGCTTAACGTGGGGCAGCTCCCACAGGGGGGAAATGAGCCACTCATGGACTGAGGAATCACAGCAGCTGTCAAACAGCCACCTTATCTGCTAGGCAGAGGAAAAGGGATATTTACTGACTGCAAGATGATAGAAAAAAGGAAAGGAAAGGAAAGGAAAGGAAAGGAAAGGAAAGGAAAGGAAAGGAAAGGAAAGGAAAGGAAAGGAAAGGAAAGGAAAGGAAAGGAAAGGAAAGGAAAGGAAAGGAAAGGAAAGGAAAGGAAAGTTGCTTAGAGGTATACACACATTAACATTTCTCACACTTATGGATCCTTTAGGTTTTCTCTGATTGTCTTCCTTTAAACTAAATCCACATCACTTTGTTCTTTTCCCTGCGAACACCAGGACACAAAGGTGATGCAGAATAAAACCTGAAACTTTGTGGTGCATGGTTCACAAACCAGCTGCACTTCAGATGAACTGAGAATTTCCCCACCTCAGAGTACAAAAACATTCACCAAGCTCCACTGGAAGAACTTTTTCTTACTGTATACGTGAATTTTTGGCATAAGTGGAGCTTCAGGAGCTTCAGCTATAAGAAAAACATTGGTCCCAGGTGATACATCAGACAGTGATCTGCAAAACTGCTGCAAACCTCTTAAAAGCCCACAAGAGACAGCAGATAAAAATCTGTGGGTGTCTATTATCTGATGACTAATAAATGTTGATCAAAATGTTGGTAATTCTCACCGTGAAAATATGCACTGGCAAACTCAGATGTTGCTCAGCTCGACACAAAGGTCTCCTTCCCACCACCCCACCAGGGCACTGTGCAAGGAGGGCTGTGGGATTTACTGGAAGGCTCAGATTGTCAGAGAACCATGGAATCATTCAGGTTGGAAAGGCCTCTAAGATCATCCAGTCCAACCATTCCCCCAGCATGCCAAGGCCACCACCAATCCATGTCCCCAAGGGCCATATCCACAGGGCTTTTGAATCCCTGCAGGGATGGGGACTCCACCACTGCCCAGAGCAGCCTCCTCCAGTGCTTGCCAACCCTTTCTGTGCAGAAATTTGTCCTCATCTCCAATGGAAACCTCTCCAAGTTTGAGGCTGTTTCCTCTCACCCAATCCCTTGTTCCCTGGGTATTGTATTTGCAGGGACCCCCGTGGCAGGGAGGAATGATGAATCTGACTCCATCTTCTCAGAAGGCTCATTTATTACTTTATGATACTATATTATATTAAAGAATACTATACTATACTAAAGAGTACAGCAAGGATACTCACTGAATGCTAAAAAGATAATAATGAAAACTGGTGACTCTCTCCAGAGTCCTGACACAGCTTGGCCCTGGTTGGCCAAAGAGTGAAAACAACTCCCAGCAGAATGCAATGGAACAATCACCTGTGGGTAAACAATCTCCAAACACATTCCACATGTGAGCACAACACAGGAGAAGCAAATGAGATCAGAATTGTTTTCCTTTTCTCTGAGGCTTCTCAGCTTCCCAGGAGAAAAACCTTGGGTGAAGGAATTTTCCAGAGAATGTCAATGCCACACCTGGAAGCAGAGCCCAGCCCTCACCGGGCTGTCCCTTCCTGTCAGGAGCTCTGCAGAGCCACAAGGTCCCCCCTGAGCCTCCTTTTCTCCAGGCTGAGCCCCTTTCCAGCTCCCTCAGCCCCTCCTCATATGTTTGTTTAACCAAAAATACTTGTCATTCGGGAGTTTTATTTCAATGGTGCATTTCATATTACAGCTCATGGTTGGAAGGACCAGAAGAGTCACCCAAGCCTTGGAGGTGCCACCAGGAGGCAAAACACCACGAGCTCACCCATTCCCAGTTGGCTCTCCCCACTCCCAGTTTGAGTCCTGGTAGGAACTTCCCACCTTCGAGTCTTTGGGCAAGTTTACTTGAAATTATTCATCAGCTGTAAAAGCTGTGGGGGACTCACAGAAAGACAAACAAGCAGCTGGCATGGCTGGAGCACATGGAAAAGAGGCAGAAAATGGGATGTGTGTTGTTTTCAGCAGCAGCTCAATGCCCCAGTGCTGGGCAGGGGGAGCTGGATCATGACCCCAGGCCTTTATCCCACCACTGGCGAGGAGAGGACAGGAGGACAAGGACAGACAGAGAGATCCATCAGGAAATGTACCTGGTTGCTCAGAGAAGCTGTGGATGATCCATCCCTGGGAACATTCAAGGTTGGGTTGGACGTGGCTCTGAGCAACCTGGTCCAGTTAAAAATGTTCCTGCCCAACCCAAACCAGTCTGGGATTCTGTGAAATAAGAAAGGCTCTGAAAAACACAAAGGAATTTCAGGCTCCCTTCAGAAACAGCTCCAGAATCTCCAGGGCAGGGGTTGGAGCAAACTTGGACAAACATGGAGAAAAAAAATTTTCTCTGAACCCTTCATTCTACAGGTTGAGAGGCCAAAGTAGAGGGGCAGAGAGGAAGGATCACCAGGATAACCTGATCCCAGCATTAATTCCCTCTCTAGCACAAGAAGCAGACCTGACCTATCAAATTGTTGCTGTAAATATTTCTGCTTAGTAGCCAACATAAAAATGAACACAAGTTCTTGATCCAGCAAGGACAGGGTTTTTTTTCCCCCCACCTAAGTGAAATAGGGAAAAAATAAAATCAGGGAATGTTTTGACTCCCTTTGAAACATTTTGACTTCCACTGAAGAAACTCCCTTGGGTGCCAGGACATTATTTACCATTGGAAATGGTTTTTGTGCCTTTGTAGTTTGTGCTCTCCCAGGCAGGTGCCATCTCAAAATAAAAGTGGGAAGATTTTGTTTTGGAGATTTTGAACTGATTTTTTTTCCTTCTCTTTTCTTTTTTTGTCAACTAGCAAGTGAAACATTTTGTTCAAAAAATGCCTAAACAAAATATTTTGACATTTTCAAAATGTTCTCTTGTTCCCTTTAGCCAAAACACATTGCTATATTCAAAGCAAATTCACAGATCCCTTCAGCCCTTCCAAAATGCTCTGGGTTTGCTGAACTGCACATTGATGGAGAGATAATCCTGCAGCCATGGGGACTGGGTGAGGGGCAGGGAGCATGGAGGGAACTGAGATGGGCTTTGAGGAGTCAGAGAGGGGAAAATGAGGGAGGAAACAGCTTGGGGGTGCCAGGAGGAGGTGGGAGAAGCTGGGAGAGGATGAGGTGGAAAGAGTCAGGGCTGAGCAGCTCCATGGGTGTGGGTGATGACGATCATGAGGTGGCTTAGGGGCACAAAAACCTGCCCAAAACAGTGCCAGACATGGCTTTTGTGCCCACCACCTGTGCTAGAGCTGTTGCAGGGAAAAAGACCCATTCCTGCTCCCTACCAGGCCATGCAGACACTTGGATGGGCTCCTGGGCTGTGAGCCCCTTCCTCCTGACACACCAAAGCTCCTGGAGGAGAGCTCTGCTCACAGCTTTTCCCACAGAGAAACAGGAAGAAAACAAAATACCCACATCTGAAAGGCTCCAGTGATTCTGTTCACTGCAGGCTGTGCCAGTGGAAAGAACCCAGCCAGCAGCACCACGGGAAGCTGCTCCCAGCTCTCCATCCAGGAGCTGCTCCAGCGTGGATGGGGCTGTGGGACACCCCATGTGTGTGTGAGGCAGAGGAATCAGCACCATGCATTCAGTCTCCTCCTCCTCCTCTCCAGTTCTGGGGGTGTCATTTGGGCTGGATGTTTGCTGCACAAGTCCTCTCCACCTCTCAGGGCTGGCAGAGGGACACTGGGAGCTGTGAGGCTGTCACAGACATCTTTTCTGAAAAATCCTTTCCTTAGGATTTTTTTCTCCTGAGAAGCTGAGAGGCCTCAGGAACAAAATGTAAGCAATGGTTATCTGCTGCTGTGGAATGCAACAGGTGCATCTGGGATTGGTCTCGTGTGGTTGTTTGTAATTAATGGTCAGTCACAGCCCAGCTGGCTCGCCCTCTCTGTCTGAGACACAAGCCTTTGTTATTCATTCTTTCTTTTTTATTCTTAGCCAGCCTTCTGATGAAATCCTTTCTTCTATTCTTTTAGTATAGTTTTAATGTAATATATATCATAAAATAATAAATCAGCCTTCTGAAACATGGAGTCAGATCCTCATCTCTTCCCTCATCCTAAGACCCCTGTGAACACCATCACATGGGGCAGCTGCTGTGGGGCTCAGCTCTCCCTGCCAGCCAGAAAAGGAGGCAAACCCAGCACCTGGATCCAGGAGAGAGGCAGCTGCAGAGCATTTACTGTGCCAGTGGAAAGAACCCAGCCAGCAGCACCATGGGAAGCTGCTCCCACCCTCCATCCTGGAGCTGCTCCAGTGTGGATGGGGCTGTGGGACACCCTGTGTGTGAAGCAGAGGGATGGGCACCATGCATTCATGGTGACATCCCAGTGATGTCACATACCTGCCATTGTTTATAACCATGCCAATCTTATTATTCCTAGAAATGCATTGCATGTCAGAATTTTGTTGGTCAAACTGCCACTAAGCAAACAAATAGTATCAATAGAGAAAAGCCAGTTTGTTTTATTTCTGTGACAGATTGAGAAGTCTTGAATGATTTATAGAGTTTTTTATTAAATATATAGATTCAGTCTCTTCCTCCTCCTCTCCAGGGCTGGGGGTGTCATTTGGGGTGGATGTTTCCTGCACAATCCTTTCCACCTCTCAGGGAGTGGCACTGGGATCTGCACTGAGAGCTGCAGTGCTCCAGAGTTGCACTGGGAGCTGTGGGGCAGCTGCTGTGGGGCTCAGCTCTCCCTGCCAGCCAGAAAAGGAGGCAAACCCAGCACCTGGATCCAGGAGAGAGGCAGCTGCAGAGCATTTACTGTGTCAGTGGAAAGAACCCAGCCAGCAGCACCACGGGAACCTGCTCCCAGCCCTCCATCCTGGAGCTGCTCCAGTGTGGATGGGGCTGTGGGACACTCCATGTGTGTGTGAGGCAGAGGGATGGGCACCATGCATTCAGTCTCCAGTTCTGAGAGTGTCATTTGGGCTGGATGTTTCCTGCACAAGTCCTCTCCACTTCTAAGGGCTGGCAGAGGGGCACTGGGAGCTGTGGGGCAGCTGCTGTGGGGCTCAGCCATCCCTGCCAGCCAGAAAATGAGGCAAACCCAGCACCTGGATCCAGGAGAGAGGCAGCTGCAGAGCATTTACCCTTCTGGGTGCCATCCCAGCCTGTTTCCATGGCAAAGAGAGAGGCAGGGAGTGCTATGGGCACAACCAGCCATGGCTGCCACTCACTGGGGCCTGTTAGTTGTATTGTATTTCCTGTTATTTCACAGAGTTACACGGGATTCCCGGCTGAATCATGGGGTTCATGACCTTCACAGATCCTCGGCTGCTGGGGACACTGTGGGTGGCTGCTATAATTAGTGACTAATTTGGTGAATTCAGCAGCACAGGCCTCCCATCAGCCTGGCACAGCAGGTGCCACCAGCAGGCCTCAGTGGCAGGTTGGTCACAATTCCCCACAGGTGCCCCTGGTTTGCAGCACAGCTGTGAAAGCAAGGATGGGAAGGGGCTGTAGGACCCATGTGCAGACCCACAACAAACATCCCAAACTTACCCCCATCTCATGGAGCTTCCTGCCCCAACACACAGCATGCAGTGATGATGATCTACACATCATCTGTGTTGCACCAAAAAACAGCCCCTGGAGCCCCGTGGTGCAGAAACCCCTGTGCTTGCAACAGCAGGAAAAAAGGGGATGCTGAGAGGAAGGCAAAAAAATGGAGTTTGAGGAGACTGTGGAAGGACTGGGGTTTGTTTCATGTTTTGAGCATCATAACAATGGAAGATGTTCTGGGAACTCAGCACTGGGGCCTGAGCTCATCCCAGGGTGGCTGATGAAGGTGACCCAAACTGGGAGCAGCAAGGAAGAGATTTGGAGAATTCTGGTGAAATGTCTCAGCATGAAGGCAATTCCAGGCTGGCCAAGCTAGATGAAAGCTCTGCTCTTAGCCTTCTTCTGGTACTGGTCAGGAGCCAAGATAAGACCAGGTAGGACCTTCTCAGAAGGTTTAGAGGGACCCACATTAAATAAAGCAGAGCAGCCCTCCACCCCTACCCTCCACCATTTCTCTGGAGCTGCCTGGGACCATTGGTGCCTTCCACATAACCCAACATGGTGTGGGGTCTTCTGGGCAGGATTCAGCATCTCCCCATCTTGACCATGCCACTACAAGGCCAGTTTTCCCAGCAGAAGTTTTGGCCCAGCAGTTTATCCTCCCATCAGCAGCACAAAGCTGCACAGATGGAGGATTTCAAGGGGAAATTATTTAGATAAGAGATTATCAGGTATACCTCGATGTCAGCTGAGCTTATGGACTTAATGCAGAATGATGAATCACCCATCCAAACACATATTATTTTCCCTGGAGGCATTGTCCTGTGAAATTTATTTCCCACTGAAGGGCCTTGTAAATCATTTGTAGCAAATAAACCACAGTATTTCCAACCCTACATGTTCTAAAATCTGGACTCTTGTCTGAAGACTGGCCCAAAAGCCATGAGATCTTTCCCTTCTACCAGTTTCAGGAGTTGGACCTCTCTGCTTTCTGACCTTTTTCTGCTCTCTCACCCATTTTCCAAGCTTCCCTCTCTACTCCCCACTCCTGGCTGTGTGTTATTATTCATTTCCCTGTCCTTGTGCTGCTGGAGGACACAATTTGCCCAAAAGCATTTGCAAACCCAGGCATTGCATCACTCCCAGAACCAGAACCAGCCCAGAGCTGCTGGTGGGATTTGGGAGGCAGGGATTGTCCCTGATGGGGAGCAGTGCACAGAAGCACACACTCCATGGCAGCTCTCTGCTTTTTCCAATCAGCTCTGGATCTGCTGGGGTTAGCCAGGACAGGCTGTGCTGTCTCTTTGGCTCAAGCCATTTTTGAGGCTCTGTGGGGTGATTTTAGCAATGACTCCATTGTCCATTCTCCACTCCAGGGAATGGATGCAGAGTGTCCCAAGCATGGCTGAAGGGTACAAACAGTTTTCTTGCTGGGGGTCTTCTCCATCCTCTGCCTGGGGACAGTCCTGACCCACAGCTCCTTTCCCACTGCTCCATCCCACCTCAGCTTGATGCTTTCCTCTCTTTCTGACTCTTTGGGCTTCATTTGGAACTGGATATTCATTGAGTTGGATTTGAGGATCTGTGTGGGTCTCTTCTGTCACAGACATCTTTTATGAAAAATCCTTTCCTTAGGATTTTTCCTCCTGAGAAGCTGAGA
The DNA here is from genome assembly GCF_051311805.1 of Agelaius phoeniceus. NCBI lineage: Eukaryota > Metazoa > Chordata > Aves > Passeriformes > Icteridae > Agelaius > Agelaius phoeniceus. The sequence goes on from NC_135281.1 coordinate 4,168,446, forward strand.
GGCCTCAGGAACAAAATGTAACCGATGGTTATCTGCTGCTGTGGAATGCAACAGGTGCATCTGGGATTGGCCCATGGGGTTGTTTCTAATTAATGGTTGTTTCTAATCACAGTCAGCTGGCTCAGACTCTCTGTCTGAGACACAAGCCCTTGTTATTCATTCTTTCTTTTTTTATTCTTAGCTAGCCTTTTGATGAAATCCTTTCTTTTATTTTAGTATAGTTTTAATATAATATATATCATAAAATAATAAATCAGCCTTCTGAAACATGGAGTCAGATCCTCATCTCTTCCCTCATCCTAAGACCCCTGTGAACATGGTCACAGCCTTCCAACTCAGGATATTCTCATTCCATGATTCCTGAGCCCCCTTTCTTGGTGTCCTTTTCAGCCATCCTTCACAGCAGAGGTGCTTGTCTCCACCTTGGACCTGCTGGCCAGAGATCAGCCTGGGCCTCCACCACTGCCCTCCAGTGCAGCAGATCCTTTGGGCACCTCCACAGCCAGCCCATGCTTTTGGGGCATCAACATCCACCTCTCCTTGAAACAAGCTGGTGGAGGAGACCCTCTCCAGCAACTCTCTCTGGAGCAATGGTTGTGACAGGAAATGTAATGGGAAATGGCTCAAAGCAGGACCAGGGCTCCTTGCCACCAACCTCAGGGCCTGAGTAGTTTTCTGAAATACCGGAGATCATGGGTGCTGCTACAGCAGATTTTCACCTTTCAGTGGACATTAGGAGGGAGTAATTTGTGCTGAGCAAAATCTGCAGCAGTTGCTGCTCCATATCTGATCATCTCCCACGATAGCAGCTCAGCCCTATCTGATCCAGCAGTTATTGAAAACTCAGCTGAGTGTGACTGGGATCATTTTTCAGGGTTTTCATGCTGCTCTTTAACCACGGTGAAAATTAAAGAGCCGGCTATGGAACGGGAGAAAGCGCTGTACTTTCACTATGACACTTTCTGGTAATGAGATATTTATTAATGTTCATTTCTTCTGAAAGGAAACAAACCAAACCCAATCCCTTATCTCTCTCTTGGTGTTTAAGTTATGAGTAACACGGGAAGCTTTTAGGCCATGAGACAGCAAATACACCCTGCCTGGGAGCCTGTGGGTGTAGGAGATGCAGTGATAAAGCCAAGATAGATCAAATCACTCCCATTTACCTAGAGCTTTCTGCAGCTCTTGAAATGATGGAGGGATTGAAAGATGCTTTGTCTTTTTTACGAGAAAAGCAGCTGTGATTTAGCAGTTTAATCACTTTTGTCACAAAGAAATGCAAAACAAAGCCCATCACCAGGATGGATTTTTTTTTTCAAAGCTGTACTTTGTTTCCTATCGGTGAGGAATGATTTTAAATGCTAATGGTGGACTGAGATAGACCCATAGGAAGCAGAGTCATTGCTTATACAGCAGCCAGGCACAGATCAGCTCTCTGAAGCTGCTGTCCCACTAAGGGCTTAGCAATGGTGTTCATGGTCAAACTCTGCTGATTTTGGGTGCTCACCAGGTTGTCAGAGGCTGACCTGAGGGTGATTTAGAATTAGCCACATAACCAAGAGCTGCCTTAGCACCTTGCAGTGCTCACAGGGTTTTGCCAGTCTCAGGTGACTTCTGAATGACCTTGTTGAACCTGCAGCTCCCAGGCCTGGCTGCTGCAGCTCCCCTGCACTCACACCTGGCACACACGACCTGAGTTGTGGCAGCCTCGACGCCCTCCCACGCTCTGGACTTGCAAACTCCTCTCTGCTCCACACACGGGCCCTGGGGTGACAGGAGATGAGTTTCTTAAGAAGTAATTATTTCCTTTGTCATTATCATCATGCTCATGTGATTAATTAGGGATGGAAACTTTACAGAGCTCTGCCAAGGAAGCTGTGGGTCTCACCAAACCCAGCTGCCCAGCCCAACTGCAGCTCCCTGCACCAGGTGATTTCCCAGCTGCCCAGCCCCAGCTCCTCACAAGAATCACAGAATGGTTGGGGTTGGAAGGAACTTTCCAGACCATCTTGTTCCAACCCCCTGCCATGGCAGGGACACCTTTCACTATCCCAGATTGCTCCCAGCCCCGTCCAACCTGGCCTTGGACACTTCCAGTGATAGGAATATCCACTTCCAGTGGTTTGGGATCTTTGTCTTATGCCTTCCTATTTCCTCTTCCTCTCTGCAGCCCAGCTCCCCCAGTACTTGGGAATAAGCCAAGGTGCATGCAGGGGAATCCATTTCCCAGCCTTGGGGTAAATGGGAGATGCAAAACAACCCCTGACTTCCATTTGGGGTGTTTGCTAGATGAGATTTCTCCAAAGGTTTTTGGTACAGCCAGATTTGGGGCACATTATCCCCACAGCAAAATGGCCATCTGTTCCCAGGCTCCAAACCCTTACAAAGTCTTCCCAAAGAAAGGGCCACTGCATCATGATGATTTTGTAATACATCTTATGTTTTACACCTTAAAATTAATGGTCAAAGGATCCAAAGCTCACATGCTGCTGCCAACCTGGACAAGAGGGGTTATACAAGATTTGGAAGCTTTGTTTCCTCAGGAGCCTTTTTAAAACCTCATTTTTAATTCCCTATTTGCTGGCTTTGATGTATGACTGCATTTCCCAGTGTCAGGCTGCAGCAGTGCAGGAAAAGGTCTTGTTGTGCTGGAGAGCACAAGGGGTGATGGCTTCCCACTGCCAGAGGGCAGGGTTGGGTGGGATTTCAGGAAGAAATTCTTCCCTGTGAGGGTGCTGAGGCCCTGGCACAGGTGCCCAGAGCAGCTGGGGCTGCCCCTGGATCCCTGGCAGTGCCCAAGGCCAGGCTGGACAGGGCTGGGAGCAGCCTGGGACAGTTGAAGGTGTCCCTGCCCATGGCAAGGGGTGGAATCAGATGGGCTTTAAGGTCCCTTCCAACCCAAACCATTCTGGCATTCTAAGACTCAAGACAAAGAATGGAAGGGAAAAAGTCTTCATGGAGCTATGGAGAAACCCTTCTCCTGACTGAGCTGTAGGGGCTCCCCACCTGGACAGTTACTGGGTAGGTCAGCAGCCTCCAAATCACTCAGGCATAGGCACTGCATGGCTATTCTTATGGAGAAGAGCCTGCACCAGCATCCCAGCCAGGAGACACATGGTGTTCCACGTCCTACTCTGGCTGTACATCCATCCCTGCCCCTGAGGCGGGGAAAAACGCAGGCAGGAGCTAACAAATGAGCATTTACCCTCCTTAGTTATACAGCTGGGGAGTGGTGAGTGGGGATGGGAGACTCATTTCAATGAGGGGTGGATGGGAGTGAGCCTCCCAGGGAAACACCACACAGGGAATCTCGAGAGTTTGCCGGTTATTGCAGCCCCCAGACACGTGAACAGTCTCTGTTTTGGCCTGCACGTTTGAAGAATGAGTTGGAGTTCTTCAGTTCTCAGTCTCAGAGTTGTTTATTGTATCTTATCTATAAAAATTTTTCTCCTGCCCAGCCGAGGTCTGCTCAGCAGGACAGACAGAGGCACTCTGCCTGCCCCCAGGGTGGTGTTGTCTCTTTATACTACAAACTACCTATAACAGGTTTACAATAACTTCCCAATACCTATCACCTATGTTAGACAGTGAACTTCTGCTCTAAACCAATCCCAAAGTGCCACCATCACAGCAGAAGATGAAGGTAGAGAAGAAGAAGAAGAAAGGCTGGACACACCCAAGTCCCTCCATCTTGTCCCCAAGACCCCTATTCTAAAAACCCCAAAATCTACTTTTTCACCCGGTGATAATTCTATCATTACACTACTTAAACTTCTGTGGCTTTCAGGTCTTCATACAAAGCTGGTAATTTGCTCCAGGGGTCATAATCAAATCCCCAGGTGTTCTGGGCCGTGTGCCAGGGTCTCTGAGCCCCGTGGCAGGGGCTCCAACAACTCTGGACACCCAGAGGGATGCACTGAGTTCTGACAAGGGAACATCAGCTTCCAAGTGGGTCTGGAACAGGAGCCAGCACAGGTGAGAAGGCAAGAGCCAGCCTGGCTGGGAAGGATGAGTCTTGTCTCATGAGAAACTTGAGCAAGGCAGGTTTCCGCCGCAGCGCAGTGGGAACGTGTTTGCACCACAGGCAGCCTGCAGAGCGGGCTGGCTGCTCCTCACCCTCCCCAGGAGCACAGGCACCTCTGATCTTGGTGGCAGTGCTGGCGTTTCCCATCCCCACAGCAGTGACAGCAGTTGTGAGATGAGCTGGCCGCTCACCCGCTGCTCCTCTGCCGGCAGCACGGCTGCTGCTGGGACAAACCAGCAGAGCCCAAAAAGCCCCTGCTGCAGCACCTGTGAGGTGAACAATCCCTTGGGACATGGCAGACCTCAGACTGGGCTGCTATCCACCCCACAGGCCCCACACCAGGCAGTGCAGGCCTGTCCATGATGCTCTGGTGCCATCCCAACGTTGTTTAAAATTTCAAGACAATTTGATTCCTCGAGGAGTCACTGATGTACCATAAACTTCCACTGCTTTGGCCAAGCACCAGTGGCTGCCAGGAGTTTTGGTTTTTTGAGGGTTTTTTGTGGTTTTTTGTTTGTTTTTCCTGAATCCAGTGACAGGATCCAAGGGACTGGCATGAGGCTGTGTGATTAGGGTGGAGATCAGGGAAAGGCTCTTCCCCAGAGGGTGCTGGCACTGCCTGGGCTCCCCAGGGAATGGGCACATCCCCGAGGCTGCCAGAGCTCCAGGAGTGTTTGGGGAGCACTGCCAGGGGTGCCCAGGGTGGGGCTGTTGGGGTCCAGCTGGGCTGGATGATCCTGTGGGTCCCTCCCAGCTTAAGATATTTCATTATTCTGTGATTCTATCTCAGCCCAGGTGATGCCAGCCAGTTAAAGATCTCAGCTGTCACTAAGAAAAATGAAGTTTGAAAAGATCTTGGACCCTTTAAGTCTCTGAAACAAGGAGGAAAACAGGCAGAGCTCAAAAGTTTTAGAACCTTGTAATTTTGCAGCCTATATCCTGATCACTGTGTCCTGCTGGGCCCTCAAACCTAACACAGGGATCATTTATCTTCTGCTGCATAGACTAGTGAGTACCCTTGAAGAGGATACTTTGAGTTTTCCTTGACTGCAGGTTAAAAGATTTCTCCATAATCTGCAAAATAAATCTCTCAGAGTGTTTTTCATTGGATTTTTTTTTTCTATTTTCAGAGAGCAGAGGGAAGTTCCACAATTTCTGAAAGGTCATATTTTCCCCTTTCAGCTATGAAAGCAGCTCTTTCAGCTGTATACATGTGCAAAAATTCAGAAAGTGTGTGTTGGTACAAGGTATTACCCACAAAATAGATTAAAACATAGATAAGCATCATCTGAATTTTAACTACATTTCACTTGATTCACTATATTTTTGAGTGAATGGTACATGAAGATGTTCTCCAAGATGCCTTTAAAACACCCAAGCATGGTCCCATAAACTTTTAACCCATTTCTATTGTTAACCTTCACTGAATTGTGTTACACCACAAAAAAAAACCCCAACAAAAAAACCCCACCAAAAAAAAAAACAAACAAAAAACCAAGAAAGTAGAAAAGACAGGAAATGAGCCCAATCAACCAGGTCTCAAAATGAGCAAAATTCAACTCAGACTTGGCAAGCATCCTATGAAACTTGGTCCCAAAGTTGCAGAGCATGGTTGTGGTAGGGTGGTACCTTGTTATTGTTGCTTGCCTGTTGGTGCTCCTCCAATTTACAAGAAATCACAACTGAAAAGTTGAGATGCACAAGCCACAGCCCTGAGATGTTTGGCTGGGAAAGGCAGCTGTGACACAGGCTGGAATGGGGACTTGTGAGGCTACAGCTGATCAGTGATAAATTATATACAAATTATAAATGCATTATATACAAATTATAAATGCACTATATACAAATTATAAATGCATTTTATCCTCAAAACACTGTAGGAAAGATCAAAAAGAAGATCCTGTAGGACTGTCCATGGCATCCTCTACTCACTCTGAGCTGCAGAATAATGGTGCCATGGTTAGTGGCTAAGTCCCTTTTATCACTGCTGGTTTCTTATTTCCACACCAGTAAAAAAGCAAAAAAGAGTTGGGTTCAGGAGTTGGCTTTGTCCTGCTCCCAGGGTGGGCAGCAACCTTCAGGAGCTCTCCTGGCACACTGATCAACAGGAACCTGTTTTAGGGAGGTCACTGCAGGGAGTTTTGCACTGCCTGCCTGTCATTTCCCCATCTGGGAGCCTGTCCTTTGGAACCCACTGCCCCCATGTCACCTCACTGCCTCACAGGAGCTCCACAGCTGGAGAGGGGACAGATGCTTCAAAACACACATTTTGTCTGGCATGAAAACGAGCCAGCACTCGCCTTCAAGGCTCTAAATAAAATCAGCAGAGAAAAAAGAATAAATATCATAAAAATAAATATCATCTTCAAATAAGAGAACAAGGAGCCCTCCAGCCCACTGACATTTGAGTATTCAGACAGCAGCAGCAGAACTGCCATGAAAACTGTCCTCTCATGACACAGACACTACTGGACCACTTACAAGTAAAGACACACAGATTTCCTTTAAAATTATTTTAATGTTGGCAGCTGTGTCAGCTGCAGCACTGTGGGCATTCCTGTGCTTGCAGCCAGCAGCAGAATGGGCTTTTTCCTGGGAGGGGAGGAGAGGAAAGGAGGTCCCCACCATCTCCTTCCACACCACAGGAGGGAAGAACAGCTCTGTGGGAATGAGTGGCAGGAATAACAGGGTCAGGAGCCACTCCTCACCTGCAGAGTGCAGCTTTTAAGGATATCAGCTTGCTGCTGGAATGCTTCTCATCAAACATGGATGAGACATTGAAAATGCCTTTATGAAGATCCCCAGGAAAGGAGGCCAGGACCTCACCAGGAGGAGGTTATGCAGTGTGTGAGTGCAGAAAGGGGATGGAAATTTTGAAGGCACTGAGTGCCAGCGCCATGGACAAAAAAAAGCAGGTGTTCATTGCAGAAAACTCAGCTGGGAATTCTCTCACAGCCAATTGATGAAGGACAGAGAGGGCACAGACCCTGGGCTGCATTTGGGCTGTATTTCATTGCCCAGATCATCACACCTCTTGCAGGGAGGAGTGAGGCATGGCCAGCACATGGATCCCACCCAGATCCTGCCAGGACCAGGCACTGGTGCTCCTCAGGTGGCTCTGGCTCCTGTGCAGAGCTCCTGTGAGCCAGCCCAGCTGAGCAGGTGTCCCCATGGGAGATGTCACCAAAACCAGCTGGGCTGGGGCTCCCCTCTCCTCTGCCTTCCTCCAAACCACCTCCTTCCCAAGCCCCATAGGGCACCCATTTCTATTGTATTTGCAGGGACTCTCGTGGCAGGAAGGAATGATGAATCTGACTCCCATGTTCTCAGAAGGCTCATTTATTACTTTATGATTCTATATTATATTAAAGAATACTATACTATACTAAAGAACACAGAAAGGATACTTACTGAATGCTAAAAAGATAACAATGAAAACTGGTGACTCTCTCCAGAGTCCTGACACAGCTTGGCCCTGATTGGCCAAAGAGTGAAAACAACTCCCAGCAGAATGCAATGGAACAATCACCTGTGGGTAAACAATCTCCAAACACATTCCACATGTGAGCACAACACAGGAGAAACAAATGAGATCAGAATTGTTTTCCTTTTCTCTGAGGCTTCTCAGCTTCCCAGGAGAAAAACCCTGAGCAAAGGGATTTTTTTCAGAGAATGTGAATGCCACAGCAAACCCAAGGTGAATGCTGGACAAGTGCCTCCTCCAGATGTGCTCTGCTGCACCTCTGTGCTGTTCACACCACACCACAGAACAATGGCACTTCCTGGGCTCCTGTGGAAACCCCAGCCCGAGCCCAGACTGTCCCACAGTGGCTGCTGGGGGTGTCCCTCTTCCTCCCCTGTCCCTCCTCAAAACCTCAGGACAAAACTCCCTTTTCCCAAACACCAAGGACATCTCCCAGCAGCTCCAAACTGCCTCCCCCAGTCCTGCAGCCCAGTGTTGTGGCATTCATATTCTCTGGAAAAATCCCTTTGCTCAGGGTTTTTCTCCTGGGGAGCTGAGAAGCCTCAGAGAAAAGGAAAACAATTCTGATCTCATTTGTTTCTCCTGTGTTGTGCTCACATGTGGAATGTGTTTGGAGATTGTTCACCCACAGGTGATTGTTCCATTGCATTCTGCTGGGAGTTGTTTTCACTCTTTGGCCAATCAGGGCCAAGCTGTGTCAGGACTCTGGAGAGAGTCACCAGTTTTCATTATTATCTTTTTAGCATTCAGTAAGTATCCTTTCTGTATTCTTTAGTACAGTATAGTATTCTTTAACATAATATAGTATCATAAAGCAATAAATGAGCCTTCTGAGAACGTGGAGTCAGATTCATCATTCCTGCCTTCATTGGGACATTCCCACCAAACACAAAACAGTGTGGAGTCAGACCCTCCTGCACACAGCCCTTGTCTGCAGCAGAGAAACAAATCCCCCCTGCCCTGCCCTGCCCTTTACCTAGCAGCAGGAGACCCCTGCTCCCTGACAAGTTGCAGTGAATTTGTTTTACATGACCATAAACCAGGGGATAAAATGTCTCTGCCACCTGTGTTTCCAGAGAGCCATGGGAATTTCTTCTCATTGCTTCTCTCCAGCTGTAAACTCAGCCCTTCTATCCAAATTCAGCCCTTCTTATCAAACTCAGCCTTTCTATCCAAACTCAGCCCTTCTTGTGCTCATGTAAAAGGTGAGGGGTTCTCCCCAACACAACCATTTTGAACTTCAAAGTCCAAATTCTGGCTGAGCTGGAGCCACTAACCAAACTTCCCACCCCTTTCCCACTATGTGTAAGGCTAATTAATCATTCTTGTCCATTTTTTTTTTCTTTGCAAGCCCACCAAGAAAAGCAAATTATGCAGTAGGAGCCTGTGCAGACCCTCCTGACCATCTTGGTGCAAGGAGCTGAGGGCAGACAGACCCTCACCTCTCCCCTGAGGACTTGTCCCTTGGCTGTGGGGACATGATGGATTTATGTCACAGAAATTCTGCCTGTCCCCTCTCTGCCTACAGGCACAGCTCACCTGAACACCTCCAAATCTGCCAGGCAAAAAATATCAAAGTGACATTACCCATGGGAAAATCCTATCTTGGATAAAGAAAATGAATGAAAAGAAAATGCCCTCATTCATGCAATCAGGGCAGTTTTGGACTTTACTGATGTCAGGTAATGTGGGTGCCACGAGTCCCCATTTTAAAAACCAAGACACACTGATGCTAACTCAGTTTTATTTTTGTTTTCTCGCTTGTCAAGACCCCAAAATAGCAAGCCTGATTGGTACAAAACACTCAAAATCTACACAGAGCCACAGTTCTTTGTGAACACAGGGCAAAAACTTCTGTATGACCCAGTTTGGGAGAGACCCAGAGCACGAGCATGGCTTCAAATCACATCACCTAAAGGAAGGCCAGAAACCAGGCAGCCCATCACTTTGCTGTGTTTCCTGTCCAACTATATTTTTCTCCTTTATTATGTTAGTCAGGTGCTAAACAAATAAAATCAATTCTGAACTTATAAAAAGCAATTGGAAATGTCTAGTCTTTTATAGTGAAATCTCAACTTAAGCAGCCCACAGCACTTGGAGAAAAATCAATCATCATTTCCATCCTGCTACGTGTGCTACTAAAATTAAGAATTGATGTTCGGCTGCAAAGGAAAATTATTTCAAGAGAACCACCTTAGCAACAGTGTTCAGTGTTCATAAACCCCCTGTTTACAGTTCTCCTCATGGCAGACAAACTCCTACATCCCACCATGAAATATAAATAATAATGAGGGATCCTGATTTACATACAGTTTCCATCTTAATGGGTATCAAAATTGCAAGCAGGGCAACAGCACCACTTATGGTAATAGCAAGTAGTAAACATGTCCTCAGCCTAAAGAGGCCATAAACCAGTGGTAAACACCCCTGTAATTGCAGCCTCTCCTATGTCCAAACCAAAGTTCAGATGATTTTGCCAGTAGCCTTTCCATAAAGACAGAAAGCCTGGAATGGGGCATCTGAAGCAGCATTTAACTCTGATGCAGCCTAAATATTTTAGCAATGTGCTCTGTCCATTTGGAAGCAGCACTCCCTGCATCTTCTTTGATTTATTGCAGCCCAGCCTATGTAACTTGTATATTATGTGCAAACCACATTAATATCTCCCAAAATATACCCCAAAGCCAAATAATCTCCAGCCCACCAGCTCTACTTATTAATGAACACACAGGTGATTTCCATGCCATGGGAGCTGCTGTTTCTCCAACACCCTGAGGCTGTGTGACATGCTGAGCACAGTGCTGTCCCCTGCAGCCCCCCTGGCTTCCCCCAGACTTTCCTCAGCCCCTTGTTGTGGGGTTTGTGGTGGCCACAAGCAGGAGGGGTTTGTAATCAGCCTGTGGCTCTCAGGAGGTGCCTGGGAGGAGACAGGTCCATCTGCCCCCCAAAACCACCCAAAGGCTGCTTGGCTGCCTAAAGAAATGGTAAGGAGGGTGATCACCACTGCACCAAACCCAGCTTTTTAAAGTTTTTCCCAACCAGTTTTGATCCAGCTGGCTCTGCCAGCTGTTGGTTTCTTGCTCATCAATCCCTGGATTCAGTCCCACTTACAACACCCTCTGTTCACCCTCTCTTTTGGTGTTTAATTAGTGCAAATAGCACCTGGGATGTTGCCTCCTGAGCCCACCTCCTCCATGGAGAGCATTCCCACCTTCCTGGCTCTCCCTGATGCCAGGATGGGGACACTGCTCCTCCTCTGATGCCAGGAGGGTCACCCTGCACAGCTCTGGCTCTGTTCAGCCCTGCTTCTCTCACATCTGTTTCATAAGGATTGCAGTCAACTTTGAGAACTGAGTTACTGACTTTGATAGGGAAATTACTGATCCAGTATACAGCAAACAGCAGTGCTCTAGAACACTGTTAAACCTGAGTCTGGAAAATGAACTTTATTAAAAAGCATTCCAGTAATGTACTGTGACAGCTTTTAGTGAAATCAGCTCCAATTGTTTGATTCTCCCAGGAATAGAGCAAGATACTCCCACAGCCTTGAGCCATGGCATCAGCAAGCAGATACTTTTATGATAAATGGCCCCAGAAACCCAAATTACAGCTGCAGCAAATGAACAGTATGTTGTAAATGACTCGGTGGATTTTTGTCTGGGCTATCGTGCTGGTATCTGGGTGTGCACTGACACCTAGTGGGATGGCCCCAGGCTGGGAGGAGCAGAGGGGTAAACTGGGTTGTTTTCTTAAAGAATATCAACAGCCAGCCCCTCTTGATACCTTGGGCTTTTTCTGTTGTGTTTTGGTGTGCAGCTTTTAGCTTTATCTGAAATGTTACTGGGATCTTTTCACAGGGTTGTGAAGACAAAACAATCCTATAGCAATGGGATGGGGATAAACTGATACCTTTGGTTTTAAGTTTTTCTGTTCTGTTTTGGTGTGCAGCTTTCAGCTTTATATTAATGTTACTGGGATCTTTTCACAAACAATCCTATCCCAGCTGGAGACTCAAGGACAATCTCTGCAAACTTCAGGCCCAAAGCATCAACAAGGTGAGGAGAGTGGGCAAGCAAGCAAGGAGGATGAAACTTCATCATTGGAAGCTGTTAATTGGGCAATTCACTCCTGTATGCAAATGGACTAAAACTCATAAAACTGTGAGATCTCATGGCCAAGCTCTCTTTTGCTGCCATCTTGGAGCCATCCAGGTACTGCCAGGGTGTGGCCTTTGAAGGCACCTCAATAAATCTCCACTTTATTGCTCTGAACTCCATCCAGCCTCTGTTCCAGCTCCTTGAGGCATCAAACCAGTGCCTGAATCCCTGCACAGTCCTGCAGTGGTGCCACCCTCCTGCCATGGAACTGAGCTTCCAATGGGCTGTTCCCTGTCTCAGGCAGATCTCAGGTGGATCCAAGACACAGGGACTGAAGCAGCCTGGCTCCCTGGGAGGGCACTGAGCCCCCTGGGGCTGTCCATAACCTCCCAGAGAAGCCATGGATACCAGATGTGTCACCCCTGGAAGTGCCCAAGGCCAGGTTGGAGCAGTCTGGGACAGTGCAAGGTGTCCCTGCCATGGCAGGGGGTGGGAAGAGATGGGCTTTAATGTCCCAACCCACCCTGTTCTGGATTCCATGGTGAGCTGTGGCTCACACCAGGAATGGTCCCCAGCCTGCCCTCCCTTCACACTCTCGCTGATTTTGGCACCCTGCAGTTTAACCAGCACGGTGAATTTCAACATCAGAACCATTGGCTGGGCTCTCCCTCTACCTGCATCTCTAGACTTGCATTGATCCACACCAAATCCATGCTGTTCTTCCCACCTATGCCCATAAATGAGGAGCGGGTGACCCAAGCAGGGAGAGCAGAAATAAGTGATGAATTAACCCTTTAGATGGCAGAGGTGCAACATATCACAATCAAATCTAAATCACTTTGCTGGCAGGAGAGGAAGGGACACAAATAACCCAACACTGTCATCTCACAGCAGCTACAGACTCATGGAATGATTTGCATTGGGAAGTACCCCAGAGATCACTCAGTTCCAAGCACTCCACCATGGACACGGAGGTGTAGCATCAAGAGTGATGCCTTGAGCAGCTGCAACAGAGGCTGGATGGAGTTCAGAGGAACAAAGTGGAGATTTATTGAGGTGCCTTCAAAGGCCACACCCTGGCAGTACCTGGATGGCTCTAAGAGGGAAGCAAAAGAGAGCTTGGCCATGAGATCTCGCATTTTGATAAGTTTTAGTCCATTTGCATGTAGGAGTGAACTGTCCAATCAATAGCTTCCAATGATGAAGTTTCATCCTTCTTGCTTGCTTGCCCATCCTCCTCTTCTCACATTGTTGATGCTTTGGGCCTGAAGTTTGCAGAGATTGTCCTTGAGTCTCCAGCTGGAATAGGATTGTTTTGTGAAAAGATCCCAGTAACATTAACATAAAGCTAAAAGCTGCACACCAAAACAGAACAGAAAAACTTAAAACCTAAAGTATCAGGTTTCCAAAGCAGGTCCTGCTGCATCACTGGGTTTGAATTTCAGGCAGAAACAGCGTGAGGAAGGTTTCTCGGGAGATGCCTACAGGCCAGCAGTGCCCCAGCTGCCTCACACATATCCTCACACACATCCCGGCCCCAGCGCCCGGCAGGAACCGCACAGCAGCGGTGCCAGGCACCGCTGGGACCAGCCCCTTGCCGGTGCCACCACCTCATTTCAATGGGAGCATCACAGCGGTCGCCATCCTTATTTTGGGGCTTGACAGCAGCACCTAAAGCGCTGCCCTGCCCTGCCCGCTCAGCTCCTTTTGCCATCACAACGGCAAGTTCCAGCCTCCGGAGAGGTACCGCAGGAACCTCCCGCTTCTCTGTGAGCAGTCCCGGTGATAATTCCCGCAGTGAGGGCCCCACATCCCAGCCGAGGAGGCAGCGACACCCCAAAATCCACCAGAGCATCCCGGCTCCGTTCGCCACTCCCGTCCCGTCCCGCACCGCCCCGGATGCGGCCCCGCCGTGCGGAGCGCTTCCGCCAGCGCGTGCGTCGAGCGCTCGCCGCTCCCATTGGCTGGAGGCGGCGGCGGAGAGAAGCGGAGACCACTTCCATTGGCTGGAGTGGGAGGAGGGGCGGGGCTAGGGTTGAGGCGGCCGTGCGGGCGCTCGGGAGGAGCGAGAGGCGCGTCCCGGTGCGGGGCTCGGTGCGGGACGCGGCTCCCGGTGCGGGGCTCGGTGAGGGACGCGGCCATGCGGGCTCCCAGCACGGCCATGCGGCGTTTCCTCGGCCCGCTGCTGTGCCTCCTGGCGCTGCGGCTCCCGGCGGGCAGCGGCGCGGCCGCCCGCGGGCTGGACGTGGCTTCCTACCGGTGAGTACGGAGCGGGCGGTGCGGGGCCCAGGCGGGCCCGGGCTGAGCGCGCCTGCTTGTGCCGCAGGGAGCGGGTGCGGGCCATGTTCTACCACGCCTACGAGCACTACCTGGAGAGCGCCTTCCCCTACGACGAGCTGCGGCCGCTGACGTGCGACGGGCAGGACACCTGGGGCAGGTAAGGGCCGGTCCCGGGGCGGGGTGGGGATGGGCCGCCCCCCTCCGCCGGGTCTCACCTCGCTTCTCTCTTCCGCAGCTTCTCCCTGACCCTGATCGACGCTCTGGACACGCTGCTGGTGAGTAGGAGCCAGCCCTGAGTGCCCGCAGCCTGCTCAAGGCCTCTGTGTGCCACCTGTACACCTGGATTTTATGTGGTGGTGCCAAAAGTCAGTTATTCATTGACCTGAGAAATTTCCATTTCCCTTTGCATCACCCCTCGGGAGGGTGGTAGAGCGCCCCTTTCCTGACAGGCTCTGGTGTAAAGATCTAAAATGTGTGAAAAAAGACTTTTGAAAGATGGAACTGTCAGTTTTTTAGTAATGTGAAAAACGCCAATCACTTGTTTTTAAAATTTTAAAAGTTTAATAGTAATAAAATGGCAATAAAACTAGTAATACAATTAGAGTAATAATAATTTGGACACTTTGATTTAGGACAATATGAGACAATAGAGACAAAGAGTTATGGACGTCCGGGTACCTTTTCTGGTACCTTGAAAGCAGCACGACCCCAACAAAGGACCCATGTTAACAAAGGATTAACCCTTAAAAACAACAGCCTGTGGCATATTCATACACTTCATCATTATGCATAAATTCCATTCAAATACAGGATTCTGTCATCCTCAGCTTCTTCCTCTGAATCCTAACAGCACCTTCGAGGCGGGAAGAAGTTCATTTCTTCTGATAATGGGCAATAAATTCTCTTTCTCTGAAAGATTCAGGTGTTCTATGGCTGCTATTTCTCTGCAAGTCCTTTCTTTAAAAAAAGTATCCTACATAGCAGAGTTTCTATTTTAACATTTTTTATAACCTAAAACTATATTTAACACACTACTTAAGAGAATTAATACAGCATCACTTTCTAACACAACACATATAATATTCATTTGAATATCTGCAAAAAGCCAATCATACAATACACATTTTTCACAGTAATATCTGTAGTTAATGATGTCATCAAATAGTAAAACCAGCTAAAATCAGCCCCAAATATTGAGCTGCTCTTTGTTTTTCCATGAACTCTAAGCCTGGTTCTCTGTTTCCCTGCAGATTTTGGGAAATGTTTCTGAGTTCCAGCGAGTTGTCCATGTGCTGCAGGAGGGGGTGGACTTCGATATTGATGTCAATGCATCTGTCTTTGAAACAAACATTAGAGGTGAGCTGGGGTTTTCTGGGGGGCCTGTGTTGGGTTTCCTTCCTGTACAAATCTCAGAG
Source organism: Agelaius phoeniceus (assembly GCF_051311805.1). Lineage (NCBI taxonomy): Eukaryota > Metazoa > Chordata > Aves > Passeriformes > Icteridae > Agelaius > Agelaius phoeniceus. Next base: position 4,183,746 of record NC_135281.1, read on the forward strand.
GAGGTGGTCAGAGGGAATTTGGGGTGCAGAGTAAGACGACCCATAAACAGAGAGAAAAACCCCAAACAAACATCACTTCCTTTCAGTCTTTGCACGTCCCTTTTTGCTTCCTGTCTCAACACAAGCAGAAGTAGATGTGGCACTTTCAGTATTCTGGTGTGAGGTTTTCAGCTTTGGAATAAATATATTTTTCACTGCAAGCATACAGATTTTATCCTGTTGTCTTTTGTGTGCTATTTTGGAGTAGAGATTATCAATTTCTGGGATTATTTTTTTTTTTTCTTCAAAATCACAAAGGCTTTTGGAGTCTTGTACCTTGAATGCCTGACTGCTTCAGTGCCATCTAGCTAAATAACACTGTGGTTTTTAAAAAACAGTGTTTTATTATATTTATTTTAAAAAAACAGTGTTTATTATAACTGTTAGTTATGCTTTTGTTGTTTGTCCTGCTAAATATTGCTGTGCCAATTTTTGCAGCAGTAGAATTTCTCTGTGGTTGTTATGTGACCATAGGCAAGCCTGTGAAATAACTAATATTAGCTAATATAGCTGTATTAGCTATATAAGTAATAGCTAAATGTAGCTAATGACTCACAGCTGCTGTCACATGGAAATTCTTGACTCCTCCTAGAAAAAATAAATATATCATAGAATCTGAGTATGGTTTGGGTGGAAAGGACCTTAAAGATCATCCATTCCACCCCTGCCATGGCAGGGACACCTTCCACTGTCCCAGGATGCTCCAAGCCCTGTCCAGCCTGGCCTTGGACACTTCCAGGGATCCAGGGGCAGCCCCAGCTGCTCTGGGCACCCTGTGCCAGGGCCTGCCCACCCTCCCAGGGAGAATTTCTTCCCAATATCCCATCTAACCCTGCCCTCTGGCAGTTTAAAGCCCTCACCCCTTGTCCTCTCCCTCCACACGTTTCTGCTGCCCTGCAAACAAGCAGCAAGAAACAAATCACTCTTCTCTAAACTCCTTCCTCCCCACATGGTGTAATGGGTTCTGCTGTGTCCTTGCAGTGGTGGGAGGGCTCCTCTCTGCTCACCTGCTCTCCAGGAAGGCTGGGCTTGAAGTGGAAGCAGGCTGGCCGTGCTCAGGGCCTCTCCTGAGGATGGCTGAGGAAGCAGCTCGCAAACTGCTGCCAGGTGAGCCCCTGTCTGCTGTGTGTCACTGTGCTGGGCATCAGGAGCTGCCTGCTGCCTCTGGGGGGAGATGCACTGCTGGATGAGCCAGCTCAAAAACCAGTCCTGTGCTCCCTGAGCTCCAAGCTCAGTGCTCGAGGTTCAATTTGTAAGGAAGATGTTGTTGTAAGTGTGCATGCCAAGTGCTCTGTGTGCCTAACACATCAGCGTGCTTGTTGAGGGGAAATATATTTAATATAAATAATAAATAAAGGCTGAGAGACAGCAGCTTGGAAAGACAAGAAGATGCTGCCTCATGTGCTCTTTGTGGGCTGCAGTTGGGCTGTGTGCCCTTGTGGCATGGCACTGTTCCCTTGTGTGCACCCAGGGGGTGATCACAGCCTCACTGTTTGCACTTTGCTCGCCAGTGTGTTCAGTCACCACCTTGCTTGTGCTGTAAAAAAATGTGGGGATGCAATCTGTTGCTCTGGCAAGGTGGAAGAGATCCCCAGGACTGTGTGTACTGGGGTGTTGGGAGGTCCTTAGGACGTGGTGAGAGATGAGAATTTGACTCCATGTTCTCAGAAGACTGATATATTATATATCATATCTGTTTCCTTATGTGTTTCCTTATGTGTTTCCTTATGTGTTTCCTTATGTGTTTCCTTATGTGTTTCCTTATGTGTTTCCTTATGTGTTTCCTTATGTGTTTCCTTATGTGTTTCCTTATGTGTTTCCTTATGTGTTTCCTTATGTGTTTTCTTATATTTATTTTTATTTTTATATATTCTATTTTATATTTTTATATATTTTATATGTTTCTATACTCTATTTTATATTTTTATATATTATTTTGTATACTAAAACTGTATCAGAGAAAGGATACATCAGAAGGCTTTGCAAGAATGATAATGAAAACTCATCACTGACTCCTCAGAGTCTGACACAGCTGATGGTGATTGGTCATTCATTAAAAACAATTCACATGGAACCAATCAAAGATGCACCCTTTGGTAAATGATCATCTCCAGACCACATCCCAAAACAATCAGATAATTATTGTTTTCATTCTTTTCTGAGGTTTCTCAGCTTCCCAGGAGAAGAAATCCTGGTGAAGGGATTTTTCAGAAAATACCATGGTGACAGTGTGTACCTTGGCATACCCTCTCTACCTTCCCAGGATCACCCTCAAGTTCTCATTTTGTTCTCTGCAGTTACTCCAGCCCCCCATCCTGCCCATGTGCAGTGGCATGTGAGGCACATGTTTGCTTTGTCTGTTAAACACAGCACTGAGCATTTCTGTGACCCCAAAATCCTGTGTTTCAGCTTTCCAGACCCCAACTGGGATGCCCTATGGCACAGTGAACCTGCTGCATGGAGTAAACCCTGGGGAGACCCCAGTCACCTGTACTGCTGGAATTGGCACCTTTATAGTGGAGTTTGCCACCTTAAGCCACCTCACTGGTGACCCAGTATTTGAGGATGTTGCCAGGAAGGCTTTGAAGGCACTGTGGAAAAATCGCTCGGACATTGGGCTGGTGAGTGAGCAATGCACTCAGGATGTGCTGGGCTGCTTCTTCTGTAGTTTGTGGATGCAATTCTAGGCATGGAAAAGCATCAACAGAGAGGAGGTAGAGTTGGATCAATAACCACAGTGCTCCTAACTGGGCTGGAGGCTCGTGTTTGCCATTGTTGCTGAACACCTGCAGCATCCACATCCCTGCTTCGCTGCAGCAGCCCAACATTATCCCATTGTTCTGGCCCACACCAGATGTGGCTGGGAGACAAATGCCAACTGCTGGGTGCTGCAGCTCTTGTGACAGCAGCTGGAGCAGATTCAATGAAAGGTCTGTCTGAATCCTGGTTGGACAAAGGCCTAGGGAAGAGAACAAGTGTAAAGTGCACTGAGATATTACCAGCCTGTACAGCTCTGGGGTTCAGGAATACCCAGAGCTAGGAGTATTATCTCTGTGTTCACTGTCTCCTGCTCTTTTCTATTGCTGCTTTTTTAACCTCTGTGAAGTGTTGGTGTTGCATATGTGAACTGAAACAGATTTATTTATACCCTGTGTTTATTGCCACGAAGAAATGTTTCCCTTTGTTTGCTTTGGGATTTGTTTATTTTTGATTTATACCCCAAATCCTTGATCATTGCTGGCTTTTTTTCACATTTGCTAAAAAGACAAGATTGTGTATTTAATTCTCCATCAGCTGGGTTTGTTCACAGGCTGAAGAGTGCCAGCATATATTTAAATATTAACATGGCAGCTCCTGTGCCTTTGACATTCTTGGCCTCTGTCTCTGCACCTCTCCATCCTTCTCTACTCATTTGTAAGATCAGAATTAGGACCAGACATTTCATGTTGAAATTGTGCATTTTTACAGTAGCATTATAAAGTGTTGTTTTGGCCAGTGAAGTGTTGATATTGGAAGCATAAAATGTTTATTAGATATATAAAATACATTATCAGCATGAAAATTGTATTTTCTACAGTTTGCTTATAAACATAACAGTTGTATTTCCTACAGTTAGTATTTCTTTGATGCTGATCAATGTGTCCTGTAATGGAGAAAATGCTGGTTGGAATGGCCATTGTATATCTGTGAACCTGATGGTCTGGAAAAAGGACCAGGATTTCTTGTGTCTCTTGAAACCCCTCTCTCCTTGTCCTTCACCCCTTCCAGGTGGGGAACCACATTGATGTGATCACTGCCAAGTGGGTGGCCCAGGATGCTGGGATTGGGGCAGGGGTGGACTCCTACTTTGAGTACCTGGTTAAAGGAGCCATCCTCCTGCAGGACAAGGAGCTGATGTCCATGTTTTTAGGTGAGTGGTTGTTTCCTGTGGGAAGGAGGAGATGAAGGATCCAATGGGGCACATTCAAGACTGTTCTGAAGGCTTTGCTGTAATTCTTTTGAACAGTCTGTGATAACAGAGTTACCAAAGTGAGCATCCTGAGAAGTCATTGAACATGGCTCAAGTGAAAAAGGGGCTTCTCTCATTCTTAAAAATAAATAAGCTTTTTTTTTTTTGCTTTCTTTTTCTTTTTGTTACAGATGGCTTACCTACCCATCTGTTTCTTTACAGAATATAACAAAGCTATCAAGAATTACACCAAGTTTGATGACTGGTACCTGTGGGTTCAGATGTACAAAGGAACAGTGTCTATGCCTGTGTTCCAGTCCCTGGAGGCCTATTGGCCAGGCCTGCAGGTAAGACCTGTCACACCAGCAGCATCTGGTGATTCTCTTCATCTGTCAGGGGCTGGTCTTCAAGGAAAAAGTTACAAATATAACCCTCATCTGTGCAGGTTTGAAACTTTGGTTTGTTCTCTGGTGAAATCTGCAATAGCCTGAGCCTATAGAAGATGATGTTGAAGAAAATGTTGATTTTTTTTTTATCTACGGTCTCCCATTCAGCATGATGGGAGCAACCTCCACTGACAGTGGTCCCATAATCCAAATGGGAATGTGAGGGAAAAGAAACTCACACCTCTTTTTCTATCACCTGACAAATGTTTCATTTGTGTGAATATTTTCCCATCAAGAGCTTTGCTTTCTTATCAGTCTTCTTGTTTGGACTGAGACTTTATTTCCCTAACTAAGAGATTGGATGCTGTGATTTACTAAATATTTGACTGAAGAAACACAGCCTTCTTTAAAAAAAAAAAATCAGTCTTCTTATTATTTCAGGTGTGGGAATGTGATCCACCAGAAAAGCAGCTTTTAATTCTTACCTGTTCTGAAGGCATCATGCCCAGTATCAGTTACCCACTCAAACCTGCAGAAATAGCCATTTCTGTCACTGGGTATTTCTTTGCCTAGAGCAGTGCTGTTGCATCAATTCCTGTGCTGGTTTTTACTCTGATGTTTCTTTGCTGTTTCCTGTCTCCAGAGCCTGATTGGGGATGTGGACAACGCCATGCGCACCTTCCTCAACTATTACACGGTCTGGAAGCAGTTTGGGGGCCTGCCTGAGTTCTACAACATTCCCCAGGGATACACAGTGGACAAGAGGGAAGGATATCCACTCAGGCCTGGTAAAAAAACTGAAATTAAAAGGGACATGAACTCCTGCTTTAGCTCTGGCTGGGAGATCAAATGTTAGCAGTACCACAGTTTCCTCCCCAGTTTTGCTCTGACTCAGTTCCTGCCAGGATTTGAGCTGGGATTTCCAGAGTTTTGTTTTCCCCCACTCACAAAGACAGGAAGGAAACAGGAAGCAAAGCATAGTGTTAGTGTAGAAAGGTGGCCTGGTAATGAATTTTGTTCACAGTATGGAAGTTGACATGTTTAAGTGTTAGATTGTCTGGCATGGGGTGCTTCAGTGATGTGAAATGTTAAAGGGACTGCTTGTGTCCTTTAAATTTAGGAAATGAAAGTGAGTGTGAATAGGCTGTTCCAGTTCTGCATCTAGGAGGGATTCTGTGTTGTCAGTGATACTGTAAGGAAATTATCTCTCTTTTTTTCTCATTTTTTACAACTCTGACCAAAAAAAAAAATTAACCTGATTAGTGGGTCTATAAATGTAAATGAGAATAATGAACTTCCTTTTGGTCTGAGTGTTCAGGTGACATCCACACTGGACAAATCTACCAAAAATACTCATCAGCCCTAACTATCAAAGGTGTTTAAGTATAAAGACCTTTCCTTTAGTAAGTCAACACAGCATGGTGCCTATGTTGTCTGTATAGAGTATTTCCACTCTATTGTTTAAAAACTGTATTTTGAGGATTGAATTTCTTGTTTGTAGTCCTTTCCAAAAGCAGGTTTTTTTAACTTTGACAACTGAGTATTATTCTTTTTGTCTCCTGCATCTCTCCCACTCACTGAATGTGGGAGGGAGCATTAGTCACTCTTACCTGAGCTAGTTAGGGGGAATTTCTTTGTAGCACATCGTTAGGAAAAGGAAAATCTGTGTTTGGAGCCAGGCAAGCCAGGCTGTTCGCCTGATTATGCTGAAGTATTTTTAAATTAGTTCAAGCAATAGCTCATCTTCTCTGTGTGGATGGTTGGATAATCTTTGTGCTGGCAATGTTTGGGTGTTTTGCAGAGCTGATTGAGAGTGCAATGTATCTGTACCGTGCCACAAGAGACCCCACACTGCTGGAGCTGGGGAGAGATGCTGTGGAGTCCATAGAGAAAATCAGCAAGGTGGACTGTGGCTTTGCAACTGTGAGTGCTAAATCATCTGCCATGGCACCTGAAGGGCTGCTAAAAATCAGCTTTCAGAAGGTGTTCTCATGAGTGATGTTTTGTCATTGATTCATGCAATCATTTTGGGCAAAACATGACTTTTTCCCAACAAGCCCCTTGTATTTCTTTGTGAAGCTGCTCTGATAATTGCTGGTCACAGTGGGCCAAATTCTATCATGGGCTGTTGCCCCAGAGCCCAAAACAGGGGAAAGCACCAGAAGCTTCTCCTGCATTTCTAGTAGGTGTTGCAGCTGAGCAGGAGGACTCTTGTGCAGCTCCTCCTGTCAGTGTGTGATTCTGCCTTCCCACCATGCCTTGAAAATCTGGTCAAACACACCAGAAGTGCAATGAGTGATTTATATAAAGTTATTTAATAGAGGATTTCAAACATGCTATCAAGCTCTATTTTACAAAACACTCCTTAAAAATATTGGGAGTAAGTAGGTAAAAGCCTTATGATTTTTTTTTTCTTCATTGGGGAAATGAAGGAAATCTCTTCTCCTTGCCCAGACTGAACTGAGGGCGAGTTTAAATGTTAGGAAGAGATTCTTCACTCTGGGGGTGCTGAGGCCCTGGCACAGGGTGCCCAGAGCAGCTGTGGCTGCCCCTGCATCCCTGGCAGTGCCCAAGGCCAGGCTGGACAGGGCTTGGAGCAGCCTGGGACAGTGGGAGGTGTCCCTGCCATGGCAGGGGGTGGAGTGGGATGAGCTTTAAGGTCTCTTCCAACCCAAGCCATTCTATGATCAGATACAGGGTGAGTTGGTGTCATACTGTGCTGTTTAACTGAAATGAATTCCAAGTTGGTTTTATTTTTCTCCCTAAATTCATAACTTACTGAATTCAATGTAACTGTAACCCACTCTATTCTCTTGTAGATCAAAGACTTGAGGGACCACAGGCTGGATAACCGTATGGAATCCTTCTTCTTGGCTGAAACAATCAAATACCTGTACCTGCTCTTTGACCCAGACAACTTCATCCACAATGATGGCTCAGACTTTGATGTGGTGGTCACACCCTATGGGGAGTGTGTCCTGAATGCTGGAGGGTACATCTTCAACACTGAGGCTCATCCCATCGACCCTGCTGCCCTGCACTGCTGTAGGAAGCGCAGAGAGGAGCAGTGGGAGGTGGAGGACTTGATGAGGGAATTCTACTCACGGAAGAAAACCAAGAAATTCACTTTAAAAAGAGCTCCTGACCATGGTGAAGGGGAAAATGCTAAAGACTCCCAAGATGCCTCTTCAGAGAAAGCTGGAGAGAAGAGGAACTCCAAGAAAAGCTCACACTCCCTCCTGAGCTGCCCCAGTCAATCCTTTAACTCCAAGCTTGCAGTACTGGGACAGGTTTTCCTAGATAACACCTGATCCTCTTTGCATCATCATTTTAAATTATTGAACTCATTTCAGATTCTGGGAATATATTTTTATAGTTTCATAATGGAAAGCGTGGTACCTCACAATGTGAATTCTGTTATGAAGTGAAACAACTTCCCTTTAAATTCTGCTACTGCTCCTTTCTAAGCCATGACTCAGATACCAGCTGTTAATGCTGTCAAGCTGCTGATCTCAAAGCAGTTGGTTGCCTGAATATCAAACAGGTGTCCAGAAAAAGAAAGGTCTACATGTTAAATGTACCTTCTTCATTGCATTTTGTGAGTTTTAGAGGCTTACAGAAAGATACTAGCTTACTTTGTTCTATAAAAATGAGCCTGAGTTTCTTGTCATAAGGGGAAAAGCAGGAATTACTGTAGCTTCACTACAACTCTGTGTGCTCCACCTTTTATCTCTGGCCACTTTATAAACATGTAGTTCATGTTGAAACATTGCTGGCCGGTGGAGAAAACCTATTTATTTTGAGTTGAAGGTGCAGTTTTGTTGGGGATGAAGGATGGTGTGGGGGGAGAGGAGCACTTGGAACATGGGAAAGTGCTCAGTCCCTCTGTTTCAGATCAGTGTGGGTCAGTGCCTCCTGCCTGAAAACCACTTTTGTGAATGTCCAGGTAATGTCTGGACAAGAAACTGAGCAGAAGGGTGGACTAGAAAATGTTAGGTTGATTCCACAGTGTAGCTAGCTTATCTCCTATTTCCCCATTTCCTTCCTCTTTCTAACTTCCCTTTGCCCCCCCGCTTTGGTATTTCACTGTACCTCAGTGCAGCCACCCCAGGGTGCCCCAGCTGAGCTGAACACGAGCCATGCACAAGGCTTGGGTGGAAGGGGGGCTGAGCCCAGGCTGAAACTGCAGCTGTGCCTTGGTGCTGCAGGCAGCTGAGCAGATGTTCATGAACCTCTCAGTGTTCAGCTGATTCACATATCCAAACCTTTAAATACATTATTGGTGTCTTTGCAACATCTGTGCAGTGACCAGGAAAGGAGGAATCAGTGTGGCCAAGAGGTTTTCTTTCTAAAGGAAAAACAAAAAGAGTGGCAGAAAAGTGATGGAGTTTCTTCAAGCCTGCTGGAAAGTGAAGAGTCTGGAAGCAAGCTACAATTATTTGAGTGGAGAAATAAATCCCTGTGAGCAGGGAAATACCTAAATACAGCTGGACCAGTGCCCACTCTGTGCTGCTGTGTGGTTGCCTTGAGAAAGTAATTTTTGTTGTTGTTTTGACCTGAACTAGTGCTGTAAAGTTAAATAAAGTTTGCATTTTACCCTTTGGGGTAGAAATCCTGTTGCAGTTGTGAATGAACTATGGTAAGAGACACTTGCAGTGCTGGACAGGCATATTGAAAGGACTGGTAAGCTACAGAGCTTTTGGTTGTGTCCTTCTTTCCCATGGCAGTTGGGATAATGCAGGAATTCTGCATTGACACAGCTCTTGCAGCCCTTCTGAGAGAGGAGCACCCAAAACCAAGCATTGCTGGACAACGATGAAGCTCTTGTTAGTGGCTCCCTGTTGTCACCAGAGGTTATCTTTTTATTTTCTAGCTGTTCACATCTCACACGCTCTTCATTGTTTAATCTGCAGAAAACAAACTCCAGGCCTTCTCCCACAGCTTTGCTCAGTGCTGGGTCAGGTCCTGAAACTCAGCATTGTCCCAGCTGTGAGGTGAAGGAAAATAAAGGGACAGGGTGCAGATCTCCAGCTTGTTAGATCTCTCCTGACCAGGGCATTTTGGTACCCCCATCCAAGAACTTCCAGCAACAGAACCAAGGAGCTGTAGGCTGGGAAGATAATGTTGTTCCTCAGCATGGTTGGAGCTGAGAGAACTCATCTGTGCATGGCTACTGTGGGTAATGAGATGGATCTTGATTAGATTCTCAGATTTGTCTGAGTAGGAAGGCAGCCAGACAGATGATGGAGTCCAACTCCAAGTCAGTGGCCCAGACAGGAACTGAAACTTGGGTATTATGACCAACTGAGCTAATCTCAGATTAGTGCTGTGGGCTGGGTGACTCAGAACAACACAGAACAGCCTCAACTGTTCCTTGTTCCAGTGCTGTTCCATCTCACAAAGCCTTTATTTTAACCAAAACAAACTGATTGGTGTCCTCGGTGAGCTTTTCCTTAAACAGAAAAGGGTGTGGCTGGGCCTCGCTGAGAGAAATAAAGGCATCAGGATGGAAATGGAGCTGGAGGCAGAGCCACGGGTGTTATAGGTAAAAATCGATACAGCCAATTTAATAATTTATAAAAATAATAATAAATAATTTTAAAAATTAATAAAACATAGATTTTATTTCGTGATTGAAAATATGGTCCTCGATAGCCACAGTCTAAGAGACAGCATCAAGTCTGGATCAGTGCTGGGTGAACCTTGGGCCCCTCTGTCCACAAATGCCTCTCCTGTGGGGCTGTTTTATACAGTTTTTTCTGCCTGAAGCAGAGGTTCCCTATTCTTTTACTCTGCATATGCATGAAGTCTCTTTTCTCTGTGACAATGCTGTTTCTGGGAGTGTTGATGTCCAGTTAGGGGAATCCAGTGTTCAGATGTATGTTCCTGAGGACTCTGGTTATCTTGATTGAAGATACTTATTGTAAAAAACGCCAATCATTTGTTTTTAAAATTTTAAAAGTTTAATAGTAATAAAATGCTTATAAAAATAGTAATACAATTAGAGTAATAATAATTTGGACACTTTGATTTAGGACAATATGAGACAATAGAGACAAAGAGTTACGGACCTCTGGGTACCTTTTCTGGGCAAAATAAGCCCGAAAAAGGACACGGGTTAACAAAAGATTAACCCTTAAAAACAACAGCCTGTTGCATATTCATACACTTCATCATTATGTATAAATTCTATTCAAACACAGAATTCTGTCTGGTCATCGTCAACTTCTTCCTCTGAATCCTAACAGCGCGTTCGAGGTGGGAAGAAGTTAATTTGTTCTGATAATGGAGCAATAAATTCTCTTTCTCTGAAAGACTGAGGTGTCCTGTGGCTGCTATTTCGCTGCAAGTCCTTTCTTTGGAAAAGAAGTATCCTACATAGCATAGTTTCTATTTTAACGATTTTTATAACCTAAAACTATATTTAACACACTACTTAAAAGAATTAATACAGCGTTACTTTCTAACACAACACATATAATATTCATTTGAATATTTGCGAAAAGCCAATCATAAAATACGCATTTTTCACACTTATCAAGTGTTCATCGCTGTTGGGTGTTCCCTGGATAGCCCGGGGAAAGGCCCATCTCCGCACATCCTTTCGCTTGCTAATTAAGCTTTCTTTCCTTGCTGCCATCTGGAGTTTCGCAATTTTGATATGCCAATCTGTCTCCTGAATGTTAGCGGTCTCAGGCTTTTCGATTTTTTGTTACGCACACAATTTTATTTACAACCTTATTTCACATCTATTTCCTAGAAGCACGAATTATCTCACACCGCACATTACACGGGGAAGCGGCAGCGCGGACAGGCCGCGGCTCCCCTCGCTCCCTCCCACACGGCGGGCGCCCCTTCCGGCCGCCATGTTGGCGCGTCCCGCGGCTGCGCACTGAGCCGAGCGGGCCGAGGGGAGGGCTCGCTGTTTGTGTCCCCAGCGCGGAGGCCATGGCGGCCGTGGCGGGGGCCGGCACGGGGCCCGGCTCCGGCTGCACCGGCAGCGGCGGGACCCGCGCCGCCACCACCAACATCTTGGCACAGCTGCGGCACGGGCAGCTCAGCGGCCGCGGGCTGACCCGCGGGGCGCAGGTAACGAGTGCGGGCCGCCCGTGGCAGCTGGGCCGGGCGGGCGAAGCGGGGAGGCCGCGGGGCCTGGGGGGGCTGTGGGGTTTGGGGCCGGGCGTGCAGCGCCTCCTGCGCGGCCGGAGAGAGCCCGGCTGGCCTGGCGGGGCCTGCTCGGGTAAAACGGCCGCTCCCAGGCCTCGCTCGGCGCTCCGGAGCTCCCCGGGTTGTGCCCCGGTGCCTTCGGGCTCCGTGCGTCGCCTCGCCAGCCTCGGCCAGCTCGGGGAGCCCCGAGGAGCAGCACAGGCGTTTGCCCAGGCGTTCTCCGCCTCTTCGGTCGGTGTGGCCTTCCCTGCAAAGAAAGGAAGCTGTGCCTGGGACTGTAACAATGCAGCATCGAAATTTAAACGTATTTCCTGCACAAAGGCAGCCTCGTGGTATTAGGGCTTAGGAGACATTTTAGCTCTGTAACGCAGGTGGTTTTACGAGAAACTGCTCCAGGTCTGTTTTTTATTTGTCATATTTCCCTGTTGATGATGCTGGGAAATACCAAGGAATGAAATCAGTTCCTTACCCCGGGCCTGTGCCTGTCGTGTGCTGCTACTTTTTTTAGGAAAAACTGCTCAAGAATAGTGGACTATTATTTTTTTTTTTTTATGGAGAATAATTGGCATTTTTCTTGCAGGTTAAATGCAAAATGGTGCAAGGACTTGGAAAATGAAACGTGAGATACAGAACTTGCATTCAGGTGCTGATTTATTGAGCTGAAGTATGTTAAGAGAGGTCAGATGGAATAAAAAATGGCATTTCTCTGATTTACTTGTGCAGACAACAGCATTTTTCTTGATAAACAAGGATTCTGAGCAAATATTAAGAGAAGATTTGTTTGATGCCTTTTCAGGGCTACCTAAAAACACAGGCCAGACAAAATTAGGGAATAAAAAGCAGTTACATTTATTGAAGGGCCTTCAGGTACATCCAGGGCAGACAAAGCCCCCCAGGTCCACCCATAAAATGGACCACAGGTCATGGGTTTTCACACTTTTATAAGTTTGGTCCATTTGCATATTGGGGGTTCATCTTGCAATTACAGCTTCAGGTAATGAAATCATTTACCCCAAGTTTGCTCCCCCAATTCACTTTTGTTTCCATCTCTGGGCCCTGAGGCAGTGAGGTGTCCTTGATTGCCAGGCCTGGAGAGGAATTGTTGTGTCTGCCCAAACTGGGAAAGCAGCAGCTCCCACTGAGTGTGGGGTTTATACACTACAGAACTGCAGGGTTACAAAGAGATGAAAATAGAAAAGCTCCAGTCCTAAGGCATCGTGTTCATTATGAATGCCCATGCCTCCTTCTGTAGCAGAGAGCTAAAAGAGCAGATTTTTTTTTACAGCTATTTTGTCTTTATTTTGCTGCTTCCTCAGCTACTAGTTTGGTTAATCCTTAAGAAGAGCCAGTCATTTGCATCAATATAAACCTGTATTGACTCTTGGGATTGATTTAGGAGTGGATTTCCTACAGCACGTGGGCAAACTTTGTCTCACTGCCTTACCTGTCCACCTCTGCACTCTCCCTTTCATGCACCTCCTCAGCCACTGCAATTTCAGTCAGGGAAACCTGCACCAACCTTATGCACCTCTGGTGTCTCTAGGATGGTGCTTCCACCTCTGGGCTTTGGTTTGCTCAAAACAATGCAGTGCTACTGTTTTCATTTTGGGCTTTTAAGCTTTTATAGCAATCAAAAAAACCTCTGCTGGTTGCATCCTCCTTATAATGCCCAAAATTGAGGTGGGGTTTTTGTTTCTGGGGTTTGGGTTGGTTTTGCTTGAAAAATTTTGGCATCCTTGTGCTGCCCTGAGAGTTAAAGCTTCAACACATAGAGCTTCATAAATGCAATGGCAGGGTATTTTAAATCATTTAAATGATTTTGTGTAAGAGCATGGAGTGACAGGACAAGGGCTAATGATTTCAAATTGACAGAGGGCAGGGTTGGATGGGATATTGGGAAGAAATTCTTCCTTGTGAGGGTGGGCAGGCCCTGGCACAGGTGCACAGAGCAGCTGTGGCTGCCCCTGGATCCCTGGGAATGTCCCAGGCCAGGCTGGATGGAGCAGCCTGGGACAGTGGAAGGTGTCCCTGCCATGGCAGGGATGTGGGACTGGATGAGTTTTAAGGTTCCTCCCAACCCAAACCATTCTGTGATTCACTTAAGCTCAGGCAGGGGAAATAACTCCCTGAATGATTTTGAACTTTATGAATTCTGTGTCTCTTTTACCTCAAATCAGTTTTTTGTTTGTAGACAACCTAAATATAAAACACTTTGATGTAACTTTTAGAGAAGCACAAGGCAGTTTTGGCTGCTTTCTTTTTTTTTTTAAATTCTATTTTTTATCGAAACATTCCCAGTTTTCCTGCAGTTGACTCCTCAGTGGCAGCGTGGGAGCTCTTGCTTACATTTCTCAACTGATTGGTTCCTGCAGAGCCTGAGAGCAGGTCAGGTTGCTGTGTTGGGGTGTAGAGCAAGTCATCAGAGTGTCCTTGAAGCACTTCCTAGCTGTGTTTTGGAAGGAATTTTTGGGTCATGTGCTGCCTGGACTGCACTGCTGGTGTCCTGTAGGGAGGGGAAACCCTTCTCAAGATGTTAATTCAGGGAGACTGGGGTGCCTGCCATGGGCAGCAGTGGCATTTAGCCCTGAACAAAGCTTTGTGTGCTATTCTTAGGTGATCTCAAGATCCATTTTTGTATGAGGAAAGCAGGGGCTTAGCTGTGAGCTGGGAAGGATCACTGTTTTGAGGCCTGCATGTAAAAGTTCATCACTCTGATCTTACAGGGACATAGAAGCATTTCTGACAGCAACAGCCCCCTGAATATCTGGCATTTTTGAGGTCAGCTGAGGCTCTGAAATCTGGATCCCTGTGTGTTCCTGCTGTGCTCACCTACCCAGAGCTCTTGGCTTCCTTGCCAGTTGGTGTCTTGCTTTATTATTAATAATAAATTATTCAGAGAAGGGCAACAGAGCTAGAGAATCATATGAGGAGTGGCTGAGGGAGCTGGGAAAGGGGCTCAGCCTGGAGAAAAGGAGGCTCAGAGGGAACTTGTGGCTCTGCACAGCTCCTGCCAGGAGGGGACAGCCAGGTGAGGGCTGGGCTGTGCTCCAGAGGGACAAGAGGAGAGGGAACGGCCTCAGGCTGGGCCAGGGGAGGGTCAGCTTGGACAGCAGGAGGAATTTCCCCATGGAAAGGATGGATCAGGCAGGTTGGACAGCAGGAGGAGTTTCTTCCTCTGAAAGGATGGTTCAGGCATTGGGAGATGGTGGAGTCCCCATCCCTGGAGATCCCAAGAACCAACAGGACATGGCACTCAGTGCTCTGGGCTGGGTGACAGGGTGGGGATAAATCACAGGTTAGACTCCTGGTCTTGGAGGTCTTTTCCAATCTAAATGATTCTGTGATGAGAAGTTGATTAGCTAAAGCAGATTTGGTAGATACTGCCATTATTTATTCCTGTATCCATTTTATCCATATTGCTGGCATCAGCTGCTGCCCTGCACACAAGCCTCAGTGTTGCTATCAGATTGCATAACCTTGGATCAGGATTTGCCCTGCCCTGAGCACACAGCCAGTGCAAGGGGCTTTGCAGGTGCTGGTGAACCAGGGGCAGAAGAGCTTTCCAGAAGTGACCCATTTCTAACAAGGAGGAATATTGGTTGTGAGGGGCCTGGTGTGTGGGGCACAGCTGTGCCATGGATCACAGGCTCTGGGACAAGTTTGTGCTGCTGTTCCTTGAAAGCCAAGAACACTCTGGCTCAGCTGATCCAGCTCAAATCTGCTTAGCAGGAAGGTGCAGACTTCATCTGCTGCAAGGCAGCTGTGACCAACATGGATATGGCATGAAACCAGAAGGTATTTAGGTGCAGCTCTGGGAATCCCTGTGCACAGAGCAGTGGAAAAATGGACTAACCAGGGATTTGGTGGCAAACTAAGGTGCTCCTGCTGCAGTCCCAAGAGCTGGGTGTCAGCACTGCTCTCACCCTCATAGGATTGCCAGAGCTTAGCTGAAACAATCAGAATGGAAAAAAGGAATCCATTTTTCCAGCTGTATTTCATGCTTTGCTATCCCTAGGAGCAGACACTTCCTTTAGCAGGATAATCCCTATCCAATGTAAAAAAAAAGCTCTGTGGAAAGAAAACATTTTCATCCTCAGACATCCAGATTTCACCTCCTGCCATTGCAGGTTATCAGCAGGAGTAGCTTCCTAACCCTGAGAAAAGACTTTGGTTCTGAGTCAGTTTTTTGTTCCCTCCTTACAAGAGCACCAACAAAACAACATTCACGTGAAAATAATCCACTTGAGTAGCTCTAATTGTGTGGGTGTTAGCAGGCTTAGGCCTCTTCAGGGGAGGACAGTGAGGGAGTGTTGGAAAGCCTGGACGTGCTTTTGTTATGTAACACGACCAGAGCTCTGGCATGCACTAGAAATGCTCAAAAAGTGGCTGTGTTGGATTTAAGCTGTGTTGGTGTCTGATTTTTTTTGTGTGGCTGAAGATGAGTGAGAAGAAATGCTCCCTATCCCTCTGCTTTTTCTTAGATAGCCCTACAGTTTGTTTCCTTTCAAAATGAAATAAAGAAGAATCTTAGGATGTTCCAAGGAAAAGCAGTAACTGAGAAATTAATATCATTTTAATATAATTATAGATATTAGTTGATTTCTTTTTCTCTGAGAGGAAGGTCAGCAAAGCAAATATTAATAGCTCTGTTTTGATCTGGTAGATCCTGTAGTGGATTTGGTGAGCTGCTGCTATTAAAGGTCTGTGTTGGAATTGTCCTGTGGGGATTGGAGATTCAGGAGGACCTGTTCCTTGTCTTCTTGCAGTTCTGGTGAGCAGAGCTGTAGTCTCAGAGCTGTGGGAATGGTTAGGCCTGGCTGGAAGCTCTGACATGTTTTATCCTAGGACAATGTGTCCCTGGGTTCATGCCTGGCTTTTGGGTTGGCAGGAAAGGGATGGGGGGCCCATGCAGGGCTGGGGAGGATGGAGAAACTGGAGGATGGATGGAATCCAGCTAAGGGAATCCTGATCTGCACTTGAAGAATCAAGGAGCTGAGAGAGGCTGGACATAAGTGCTCTTACCTACATGGACTTGCCCCAGCAGAGTTTCCTTTCAGGAATAACATTTGTGGGGCTCTGCCCTGGGTTTGATCAGAGCTCAGTTGTGACTGACCACAGTGTGTCTGCAGTGCTCAGCTTCTCCCTTGGAATCCTTTCCAGAATTGCTGCATGGGCCAGCAGCTGTGTTCCTGTAAAGCTGTTGTGTTCAAACCAAAACTTGCAGGGTCATTTGCCTTGGTTACAGGCTTTTGTGGGAAAAGTTGTGTGAGGAAGGAGACAGCTCAGCCAGGCTGATGGATGGCTGTTAGCAACTGGAAAGGAAAATGCAATGCAGAGCTGGAATGGTGGGGCACTCCCCAAAATCCTGAATAATCATTCTCCTGGCAGTCTGGCAGAGATGACTTCCTAAGTTATTACTGTTCAGAGGAAAATTAAACATTTAATTGCACAAATTTTAGTTTTCTGTATTTTTTAAAGGTACAGCTTTAATGGCTTGAAGGAAAGGATATGCAAAGGCTTCAATTTTATTAAGAATACATAGAGACTATGTACTTGCATCTCTTTGTCGAGATCCATAATCTTGTGCCTGTTTCCTTTTAAACTTTCAAGACATTTGAATAGATACTTCAGTAGTCATGGAAAATCCCAAGAATGGAAATTCTGCTTTTTTTTTAAAGCACTTCCAGTGTTCATGTATGGTTGCAATGAGAAATTAAATTAACAAAACCTTGTAAGTGATGTGTCATAGCTGTGCAGTCTGTCACAGCAGGAACCCTTCAGTGCTGTGAAGGATGCCTGGACACCTGAATCACTGCTTTTGCTTTCTGAAAGATGACAGCAAACACCCTCCTGTAGCGAGCACTCAGCAAGACAGTGCAGTGTGTTTGAAGGGTAAAATGTGAAATAGAGACACAATTTTATCAGGAGAGTGTTTGCCCTGCCCTGGAGAGCAAAGGGAGGATTAGCTCCTGGTATTTCTGCTGCTGTCACCAGTGCTGGTGGTCAGCAGTTTTGGGAAGACACAGAGCAGTGTCACTGACCACAGCTCAGCACAGGGGTGGAGGCAAGCTTAGGAAAATCAGAGGTTTGCTTTGGAGGGCAAGGAAAATTGTCACAGTATGGCAGCAGAGGTGGGCAGGAAAATCCCCTCTGGAAGGGGAAGGATTTGGAGCAACTTTATCTCCAAGAGATCTCAGGGCAGTAAGAAATGTTTTGGCAATGCTGAGCCAGGGCATGGACACAGAGCAGGGGGGAAGAGCTGTTCCTGTGCCTGGAGGATGAGCACAGTGGAAGGGACAAGTAAAAGGGAGACTAGACTGATCAAGGGGTGGATGTAGGCAAATATTAATGTATAACTTCATGAAGATGCAGGTATAATTCATAATTATTGACTATCATGCAAATCAATGCCATCAGGGGAGGTTTAGGCTGGATATTAGGAAAAGGTTCCTCCCCCAGAGGGTGCCCAGGCTCCCCAGGGAATGGGCAGGGCCCTGAGGCTGCCAGGGATGCCCAGGGTGGGGCTGTTGGGGTGTCTGGGCAGGGCTGGGGCTGGGCTTGCCAGTCCTTGTGTCCTTCCAAGATGGGACATTGTGTGCTTCTTATTCTTTCATTTTTGAAAAGATTTAAAAGACTGTAGGATTAGAAAGAAATTTAAACTAAATACTTACAGTTGTGTGCAGTGTCTTTCTTCAGCCCTTTGGATACTGTCAAGGAAAATGATGCACAGAAGTTCCTTAAACTGTGTAGTTGGAAAGTGTTCCCATGGTAGTTATCAGTCTTTGAGTAATCTCCTGGGAAATCCTGAGCTCCAGTTCCTTAGGAGTCTTTAAAGAGAAAACCACTCAGTCTCTTCTACCTTGCAGGCATGGGTGGGCTGGTGACACATTTTTAATCTCTGAATTTAAATCCTCTCCAAGGTCTGTGAGTGCCCTTCCAGCAAAGGCCTTCATGGCACGGCTGGAGCAGGGGGACATGGATGGTCCTGCTGAGGTGGGGATCCCCAGGCTGGGGAGCAGCGTTCAGGACAGCACAGGTGGAAAACCAGGATTGTACAGACAGCTTTGGGCTGGGACATAGCTGGGAGCTCTGCAGGAGCTGGGCTGTGTGCCACTGTGTTTTCAGGGATCAGCCTGCAGCAGAACCACTCTGGAGAGCCCCAGTGTGCTGGCCTTGGGTTTCTGTGTTTGTGAGCCACAACTGGGGTGTGTTGTAGCAGTCTGGGAAGTGACTCTGTGCAGTCCTGGTGTTTGTACCACTTTGGTTTGCTGCACCTGGCTCTTACACAAGTTTGTGCTGCTGCTCTTGTTTTCTCAGAAGTGATCCTTACTCTGTGGTGTCCTAGCACCAGTAAGGCATGACAATTCCAAACCCAGCTGCCAGCACTTGGGGAGATCCTGGCTTTTCATGGATACCTCTTCCAGCTGGGCTGCTACAGCCTCTACTTCTTGCTAGATGATACCTAACTTCTCAAGTTTTGTTAAAGATTTCAGGTATTTTATCCAGAGCTTTTCAGTGAATGAAGGAGGTCAGTGTTGGGATTGCATTTTGTGCTTGAATGAGACCAAAAAATTCCACAGAGGAAGGGAGGCCCAAAAGACCCAGTGCTGATTTTCATGACTATTCAATAAAATTTCCCCAAAAAGAAAACCATTTTTGCTTATAAATGAAAAGCACTGACTAGCTGCTGTTATGGAAAACAGGAGATGCAGTTTTTAACCAAAATGGCTGTGAAGAAAGACAGCTCCACAAAGTCTGATTGAATTTTAATCCCTTCCCAGAATCCAAAAATCTTTGCATTGGCAAATACCACCCGGCCACAATGGAAATATCCAGAGCCAGGGTAGCCTCAAATACAGAGCAGGGACCACAAGCCAGAGCTTGCAGTGAAACCAAAGATGTGTTAAATCAAGAGAAAGAAAACCTTTTTTTAATTGTTTTTTTCTTTTGAAAGCAGATAAAAGATGATGAGAGCAAGGAAACATTTGCTTCACTCTTTGAGAATTTCAGTTCTGAAAGTTTCCTGTGGCTGCCTCTCAGAGCCTGGGGCAGGGAGAGGAAGCCCTGCTAGTACAGAAATGGGAGTGGAGATGGCTCAGATGGATCCTGCCCCAAACCAAGAAGCCTCCATGTGATTAAGAGTGTGGTGTTAAACCCAGCACAAGGTTTTAATGTTAATTAAAGGCTTTTGGCCTTTCCTGAGGGCATTTAAGTGCTGAATTCTGCTCTGTGCTGCTGGAACCTGTGATGGCAGCCTGTGCATGTCATCCCTGCCTCTGGTATCTTCCACATCAGCTGGAGCTGGAGAGTTGGACTCTTTCCCTGGCATTTTGCTGTGTGTTCTGTGCATTTTGCCCAGCAATGAAGCCTGTTCCTCCCACTGCCTGTGGGTTTGTCCTCCTCCCACACCTGGGATGGGGCAGTGGCACAGCTCCTTTGGCTCATTCTGTGCTTGGTTTCTCAAGGGGAAATGGAATCTGTGACTTCCAAGTAGCTGACCCAGAGCCCAGATGATGAGAAGTGATTTTGGCTTTCTGGTTTGATCCTCTGCTATTTCTCCTGCTCAGAAGGAAAGTGTGTCATTCTCCAGCAGTGCTGGTTGATTCCTCTGATTCAGAAAGCAGGGAAAAGTTAAAAACTGGAGAGAATTTTATGTCCCAGGCATGCTCATGCTGCTTCAATCACTGTTTGTAGCTAGAAAACTTGGTACTTCAAGACCCTTGAAGTTCTTATTTATTTGAAGTTCTTATTTACCTAAAAATTGAGGCATTTCATCAGGAAAAGAGTCCTGAGTGCTTGGGAATCTTACATAGAGAATGAGGACCCACATTAGCTACATTGCCAGGCTGAGTTCTCAGCTTGAATCAGTTTTCTGGTCTTCCTGTGTAACAAGAGAGCAAAGGGTTAAATTCTGCCAGGAGTTGGAGTATATTTGCATATAATTGTCTAATCAGGAATTGAATGGCCCTTTGGAATTGTGCACTGAGCTGTGTCTGAGAACCATGTCTTGGCTGCAAGAATAAGTGGGATTTAAGAAGCTGGGAGGGAAATGTCACTTAACCCCAGAAAGGTGCAGAATGAGAGCAGCTTAGGGGTTTATCCTGGGAGTAGGAGCCAACCCACAGATGTGTCAGGGAGGCTCAGGCTGGACACCAGGGAAAGGCTCTTCCCCAGAGGGTGCTGGGAATGGGCACGGCCCCGAGGCTGCCAGAGCTCCAGGAGCTGCCAGGGATGCCCAGGCTGGGGCTGTTGGGGTGTCTGGGCAGGGCTGGGGCTGCCATGGGTGACCCTGGGGGTCCCTCTCAGCTCAGGACATTCTGTTTTCTAAGGTTTGCCTTGAGGTACTGACCAGAGGATTGGGGTTTTCTTTATTTTGTCGTTTTTATTAGGAGGGCACATAAAACATTTGTAAACCCAGGCAAAAATCCTGCTGGAATTGTTTTCTGCTTTATTTTCTCCTGTGTACAAGGATAAGTCCCTGTATTGGGGTTGGTGTATCAGAGAGGAAAGGAGTTCAAGTTTGGGCAACATTGTCTGGATGGTGGTTTTTAATTGAATGTCCTAAGCTCCTCCTTGACACATCTGGCATTAACCTGGAAATATTCAGACTTCAAAGCATCTTTTGTGGATTTTAAGGAGAATATTTTAGTCTTGTACTGCTACTGTTTTTTTTAGGTGTTAAACACAGTGATGAATATTAAGATTTTTTTTTCTTTTTTTTTTTTACTTTAGGGAAAAAGGAGGAACATTGAAAAAAGTTTGGACAGCTGTAGTAGCAAATGCCAAGTGTTCTTTTTTGTGGTTGCAGCCTGTTTCTCAGGATAATGCCAGCATTGTTGTTTTGCTGATTTAGTTGGTGATCTCCTTTTACAACCAGCCCAAGACTACAGAGGGAATTTTCTCTCTTTGATATGTTCCTGCTTGTAAACCTTTGTGGTTTAGGTCATTGCTGTGACCAATGACTTCAGGGACTTGGCTGAGGAAATTCTCCTTTCTAGCTGAATGCATCAAGTAATGAAGCCTTGCCATCCTCAGCATTCTACACCTCAGACCAGTGTAATTTGAGATAGTGTCAGGGCACCCATTTCCTCCTTCACTGACCTGTCAATTGAGCTCTGCTAATGGAATTGTTTAGAGACTAATGTGTTGCCATTTTAAAATACACAATCAATATAAAAATACAGAATGAGATGATGCACTCTAAGTGACATCTGCTTTAAGCTCTGTGCTGCTTAAGATACTTTTCATCTGTAAAATTCTGCAGCTACCTGTGCTGCATAAATTGCTGCATGGAAAGAGGTACTGGGTTGTCACAAGACAACATGACACACACTGCTGCTCTCAAGGTGGGCAAAAGGGAAATTTATTTTCTGACTCCAACATTTACAGATTTCCAAAAGTGACAGTGCCACCTCTCCAATGTCACTGGACAAACCAACAGTCCATCAAATTTCTCCTCCTCCAGAAAAGAATGCAAAACAATGAGTTATTTACAGAAAGTGTGTGAGAAACTTTGCTACAAGAATGTAAACATCAGAAGGCTTAGAAAATCTTGAAAAATCAGGGTGACACTGGATGTTGTGAGCTCTTTTTCCAGGAAGGTGATAAGGTTATTTTCCTAGTGATGAAGCACTGGCCACATGGGAATCATTCTCTTTTTTTCTTTGCAGATCACAGAGGCCTTGTTGAAGGAGAGAGATAAACAGGCAAAATGGAATGGGATCCCCTTGCTGTTGCAGAAGCTGTATGAGCACAGCCACCCAAACAGTGACTTCTCCCAGTGCCAAAGCATCCTAAAGGTACTGCCTGCACCCTTCTTCCTAATTCAGAGAATTTTGTTGTGGCTTTCTTTAAAGTCTACTGTGATCATACTGTATTAATTTCTTAAGCTGTCTGCATGATGGTATCTGTCAAGAATTGGCTGGTAAGTAAGAGCTGGGGGTGCAGGTGATGATTAGTCAGTGGGATTACACAGATAGTGAGAGATAACTGTGTTTCTAGTGATGAACAGTTTTCTTTTTGAGCCATCTCTTTATTTTTCTCCTACCTGCAGGAAATTTCTCCACTTCTCTCGATGGAAGCCATGGTTTATGTCACAGAAGACAGAAAAGCTGCTCAAGAATCCAGTTTCCCAAACACATACACATTTGATTTGTTTGGAGGAGTCGATGTAAGTGTGGTTTTTCAGTATCAAAAGATCTGCATGATAATCATCCCACTGAAAAATCTCTTCAGGGAGGTCTTTGAAGCTTCTGAATGCAAGCTACAGAATGACTTTACCACTTTAATGTCAAGCATTAGAATTGTGCCACTTTCTGTTAATCAAAATTGGAAAAGGGTGTATTTTTCAAGGTGTTACATCCAAAGTGAGGTGTTTTGTTCTTATATGATACAGAATACCTGGCTGTTTCATTAGTCAGTCTTTTTTTACCTTAAAAAAGATTAGACCTTTAGTTCTGAATGAAGACAGTTTCAAATGATTCCTGGTTGTGAGATAAAATAACACAATTGGCATTGGGGCAGTGAGAATTTCACTTAACACTGGGGGATCTGTGGCAGTTAAAGCACACCAGGGCTCTGTCTTACCCAGGTTGTCTGTGTTTATTGCTTCATCTCTGGCAGAGTTTTTAAGCAGAACTGGAAGGTTTCTGTGGACATTCTGGCAATTCATCATTTTGTTTATTTGCTTTAATTCTACATTGCACAAATACCCATTTGCTCTGTTTTATGGTGCCTGACTCTGGCTTGGCTTTCATTAGAAATGTGTTGTTTGTATTTTCCAGTAAACTGATTGATACTCTCTTTTTAATTAGTTTAACTAAACAGATTTTGCCATTTACTTTTTGTCACATTTATTTTTTGTTATTTTGTCTTTGTAACAGAAATAACATTTTTGTTATTTTATTTTTTACACAAGTAAAAGCTTGCTTTTACTTAAAGCTGCCGTTTATATTTTGAGGGCAAAAGCCTTCAGCTACCCAAGCAAATGAGAACACTATGAAAATATTTAAATTTGCCTTGTTTTTAAAGGGAAATAGTGGTACTTTTGTATAAATGATTTTAACACAGTGCACAGAATCTGTGTGTTTTGGGGACACGTTTTTGGTTTGGTTGGTTGGGGCTTGCTTGGCATCTCCCTTGGGTTGGAGATGGTTAATAGCAGATCCCCTGTAATGACCTGGTGGTATGGTCAGAGATTTGAATAGAGGTGGGTTTCATGTGATTAAAGGCAGTGATGGAAGCCAATGCTGTGTATTTTTTAAAATCCTGCTCTAGGGTTTGAAAGGGAAGAAGTTTGATCTGCTGTGTGTGCCATGTGCTGATTTATGTTGCAATATTTTGAGCTGTGGAACATGAGTAACTCTGAAGGACACTCAGTTTGCAGTGTACTCCCTAGGCTACAATGTGTGAGAATTAAAATATTGTTGGGTTCTGACAGCCTTTACATTGAGGAAGAACAAAACCAGCTCAGTGGCTCCTCCCTTTATATGAATTCATGTAAAATAAAGACCTCAGAGTGCAAATACCCAAACCTCATAGATTTTATACCTGAATGTAACCCCATCCCAAGAAACACAATCTCATCATTCCCTTTCTGCTCCTTCTGCCTCTGGTGAGAGGCAGAAACCCCAAGAATTAAAGCATAAACCTCAAACTTTGAGATGTGCATTCTCCTTCTAAAACACAAGCCATTAATATGAGATCTGTATTACTGCAGTCATTTTTCTCTACCCTATTAATGCTACAGCTACTACTACAAATATTGCTAAAAATGCATCTTCCTCTTAAAAGCTGCCTATTTATTTATTTATTTATTTGTCAGTGCTTTTAATGTAGCCTCCAGTGATGTCAAGGTGGTTTCCTCTGTGTCTGGATCAATAGCTCATTAAAAGAAGATGGGACAAATAGATCAAGTTGTAAACTCCTAAATATCTTGTGAGTTGGCACTGACTGTGTGATGCCTGCATTGCTGTCAACAATTTTAAACTGAATTTTAAAACCAGCAGCATTTGCAGTAGTTCTTGCAGAAGTCATCAGTTCCTTGTTTGCCAACTTTCATTTTTAAATAAAGCGCTGTTTTTTTCAAATGTTTCAAGCTAAACCAGTGGTACACACTGGAACAACTAAAGATCAGTTCTACATCAGTCAGAACCACAGTCCTGGTCTTGGAAAGCTAATTGTTACATTCCTTAAATAGAAATATATATGTAAGTATACATACAGGATCCTGTACACAAGCAGTGGCTTTTTGGTGCTGAGATAAAATCTGGAGCTGCTAAATTCTGTCTGGACCTGAAATGTTTTTGAAGCCCAGCAAGATTTAGGAAAAGCCTTTGCAAAATTTGCATCTCTTTGCAGATTATTGCTAAAGGTTCCTTATTTTAAGAGATGTGTGCTCACCATCCTTGATGTTATCTGGAGGCATGTGAAATTACATTCCTTGCAAGCTCAAATTCTTTAAAACTTGCCAGTGGGAGATTATTTTGTACAGCTCTTACTGTTTCTTCAGGGTAAATGCAGCTATAATTTGTCAATATGATTTTGACACCAGTGGGGGTTTGATTGTAGAGCCTTCATTATTCATCTCTATGACTTAAGCAGAAACAGGTTTGGCTTTGTCATTGGCAAATTAATTGGTTATTTGTATCTCAGTGATCATTCCCTTAATTCCTTGTCTTATTTTTACAGCTTTTAGTAGAAATTCTCATGAGACCAACTCTTATTACACAGAAAAAGAAGCAGAAAAGTAAGTAAATAGGTGCTTTATCTCTTTCTTTTCCCCAGTTTTGCTTGATGGTTCTGCTTCAGACAGAAATTGTTCTGTTTTTCTGTTATTCTCTTTCCATCCCAGCAATTTCCTGTTGATTCATTTAGGAGTGAATCACTGTTTCTTTGTTCTCCCTGGTTCTCATTCGTGCTGGCATTTGGGAGAGTCACCTGTTTCTGGCCCAGTTCTGGAGCTTCACGCACTCAGCACAACACACTTGACTCAAAGCACTAAACCTGCAATCACTGGAAACTCTTCTTGTTCCTGTGGCTACAGCTCCAGTGAAAAATTATTAATAATAAGCCACAAAACATTGGTTATGTAATGGGAGCTGCAGAGATTGTAAGATGAGTAGCTCAGGAAAGCAGCATGCTTTTTGTTACATGACTGCTCATTTCCACATTGCTGCAAGGACAGGGGGTGCAGTGACTTCAGCTCAGCTTTCCTGCTGGAGCAGCTTGGCTGCAGTGTTTTCATTTCCCCTCTTTGGGATTCTGCTGCTTCACTGAGCCCTGCTGAGGGAAGGGAATGTCATGGTGCACCCTGTGCCTGCTAGCCAGGGAACTTCAAAGGTGAAGTGACTTGAACTGGAGCTTTAGGCAATTGAAGGTCTGTACTGAAAACATATTTTAAATATTAAAATGCTGTGGCAAAGCAGATTGGAAGTTTTTCTATGAAGTCCAGGTGCTGAGAAAACAAGCATGAGTTTCCAGTGGAGAAAACTCCATGAACTGACATTTTTTTCCCCATACAAAAAGAATTTAACATGTGGACAGGTCGGGTGTAGAGTGTTTCTTGTGGCTTCTATCCCATAAGGCATTTGCATGTGTGCTCTGAGCTGGCAGCCTGGAGTTGTCACCCATCCCATTGCTCTCCATGTCCCTCCCATGGCAGGGCTGTTCCTTGGCAGGGGATGGCTGCTGACTGTCTGCTCTCTCCTTTGCAGTAAGTGATGACCTCATCAAGGACTGTTTAAGCATACTGTACAACACCTGTATGGGTTCCCACACTGAGGCTTTAGGAGCTGCTGTGTGTGCACACCATGGCATGGAGCTGGTCACAGTTTGTATGCAAAGCAGAGCCCAGCCCCTGTGGTGTGTGCCCAGGCAGGCAGGGTTGGCTTTGGATTCAGACAAGGAAACAGCTGCCTTGAGGTGAAGCCTCTCAAGCTGCACCACATTGACTCCAAACCAGGAATGGAGATGGGTTTTTGTTCCCATAAACAGATTCCCTGGTTTCAGGAGCAGCTGGCTCAGCACCACATCACCTGTAGGGCTGTCCTGGCTGTGATGTGCTGTGTGCTCTGAGCTGGCAGCCTGGAGTTGTCACCCATGCCATAGCTCTCCATGTCCCTCCCATGGCAGGGGTGTTCCTTGGCAGGGAATGGCTGCTGACTGTCTGCTCTCTCCTTTGCAGTAAGTGATGACCTCATCAAGGACTGTTTAAGCATACTGTACAACACCTGTATATGTGTAAGTACAACTCTTCTGGTCTCTTTTTACATGTGCTACTTGATAAGATAACAAACAGACACCTTTAAGTGTAATTTAAACTTCCTCTGAAGCTTTGCATAAAAATTCCTTCACTTAAATACAGCATCTGATGTGTTGCTCAAATAATTTGTTTTCTGACCTGCATTGTCAAGCTTGAGTTCCCTTGTTTGGATCTCTCTGTCTCTGTGTTTCCATAGGAAAGCTGTGCCAGCCTTTGTTAATGTTGCAGTTTAAAATCTGAAGGTGAGAATGGATGCCTGTTAATCCCAGCCACAGCTGCTCTTGTTCAGAATTGGGGCTGGCAAAAGGTTTTGAATTTGATCCTGCAACTCCATGTGCTGGATTTTAGCTCAGTTCAGTCCAGTCATGGCAGATCAGTGTAAAGGAAGGTGCTGGGTTAAAGGCATCTGGAAATACCTTGTAATTAAAATCCTGAAGCTAAAAGCAAAGGCCTCAGATTATGCATGCAGGAAACATCCTCAGGATTGTTTACTTCATCACACACCTCATTATGCCAGAGCCTAGGGAACATTGTTTAACAAAAATTGAAAAAAGAGCCAGTTAGTGGCTTGGAGCTCTTCCAAAAACATCAGTCTAATCTCCAGAGTTTGAGTCTTACTGGATCATGTCTCACTGATAAGGGTCTGTGTACACATGGGACAGGGAAGAGAGGGAACACTTTTTTCCTTGGCTTGGATGATTTATTTTTTTAACTGCAGGTAATGCAACTTTTGCAAACTGAGAATAGCATGATAAGCTAAAAAACAAAGTTTGTAATTTCTAGACTAGCTGCTCTGTTTTAATTCACTTTGGTATTACTGCAGGGATTGGAGGAGAAATGTCCAGGAAAACAGAAATGGTCTGTGAGCAATATTAGCTGGTTTTATGATTATCTGTAAATATTGGGGAATTATCTTTGCCACTCTGGTTCTGTGAGCACTGGGAATGTGTCTCATGGGTAAAGCACAGCTTTGCAAGCAGTGAGGATGCAGCTGTGAGTTCCAGGAAAGCCTGGCTGTGCTCTCAGCAGAGCTCAGAGCATGAAAGGCAGCCTTAAACTTGTTTTCCATGCCTCAATCTGACTTTGGGGTTCATCACCCCATTCTTTTAGGCCAGTGCTCCATCTGGGTTGCTCAGACAGCAGTGCTGAGGTGTTGGGATCTTTAGCTTGTCAGAGTGACCCCAAGATGCATTGGAAAGTCTCTTTTCCCAGCCTGGCACTTGAAGAAGGAGTCAGGGCTCTTCATTTCTCGCTCTCAAGGTTGTTTATTGTATCTTATCTGTAAAATTCTTTCTCCTGCCCTGCTGAGGTCTGTCCAGCAGGACAGTTCCAGGCACTCTGCCTGCCCCCAGGGCACTGTTATGTCTTTATACTAAAAACTACCTGTACAATGTTTACAGTTACTTTCCAATACCTATCACCTATGTTAGACAGTGAGCTTCTACTCTAAACCAATCCAAAAGTGCCAACATCACAGCAGAAGATGGAGGCCAAGAAGAAGAAGGAGAAAAGCTGGACATGCCCAGTTCCCTCCATCTTGCCCCCTGAACCCCCATACCAAAAACCCCAAAATCTACTTTTTCACCTTGTGATAAATTCACTATTATTCTATCTAAATTGTTGTGTCTTGCTGATCTTCATATAAGGTTGATCATTTACTCCACAGGTCATAATCAAACCCACAGGTGTTCTGGGCTCTGTGCCAGGGTCTCTGAGCCCCCTGGCAGGGTCCTGGCCACCCTGGACTGCCAGAGGGATGTCCTGGGTTCCCACACTGAGGCTTTAGGAGCTGCTGTGTGTGCAGACCATGGCATGGAGCTGGTCACAGTTTGTATGCAAAGCAGAGCCCAGCCCCTGTGGTGTGTGCCCAGGCAGGCAGGGTTGGCTTTGGATTCAGACAAGGAAACAGCTGCCTTGAGGTGAAGCCTCTCAAGCTGCACCACATTGACTCCAAACCAGGAATGGAGATGGGTTTTTGTTCCCATAAACAGATTCCCTGGTTTCAGGAGCAGCTGGCTCAGCACCACATCACCTGTAGGGCTGTCCTGGCTGTGATGTGCTGTGTGGCTGCTCAGGGTGGGCTCTCACTGGGCCTGTGTGTGCTCATTTCCAGACAGAAGGAGTCACAAGGCGGCTGGCAGAGAGAAATGACTTTGTGTTGTTCCTGTTTACACTGATGACAAACAAAAAGACATTCCTACAAACTGCAACACTCATTGAAGATATCCTGGGAGTTAAAAAGGTTAGTTACTGCTTTCTTCATATCATTTTTATGGCATTTCAGCCCAGTGGAGGAAAGAGAGCTGTTTCTTTGAAGAGTTGCTGAGGATAGTCCTCAAAGCTGCCATTCTCACTTCTTGTAGCTTATTTGAAACCTGCCTGTTCACAGTGGTAATTAACTTCAATCACTTCTCATAAAGAAGCCAAACTACTCCTGTGGTGTCATACTTGTAGTGCTTTTACCCAGTTCAGAGAATGGTGGCAGCTGTGTCCCCATGGTCTGAGTCATTAAAGAATAGCCCATGTTACAGACAAAGAAAATGAACTTCCTATAAATTCAGTTTTCATCCTTGCCTGCTGATTGTATTTGACATACTTCACTTGTCTTCCTCATATCTGGGAGCTTTCCTGTGTGTTCCTGGCTGTTTGTCACCTCTCTGAGGAGTTGTAGGCTGGGGACACAGGGCACTTAAATCTCCTGCACAAACCTGGTTATTGAACTTATTTACCAGCATCATTGCAGCTCAGTGCCTTGGTGTGATGCAAATAAAATACTCGAGGTGTAACCTTGGGAAAACCTTGATTGGAAGGAGCCTGTGTGCATTTTGTGGAGAAGGCCAGGAGTCTGTAACCTAATACTTTATTATTTAGAATAAGATTGAGGTTGATGTGTTTCCTGAAATAGGAAACAAGCTCAGTTTATCTCAACTTTTTTTTTTTTTGAAAGCTGTTTTCAACATCTTTTTATTAAAAAGAACTTCTGATAAAAAGACTGAGAAATAATTTAGAAGTTCTTATCTGTGAGTTTTGAAGAAAAGACAGGATTGGAAAACAAAATTGAAACTTCTAATACCTAAACATAATTTATGTTTTAAATCAGGTTGTGGTTTTGTGAGTTTTTTAGTTAAAAAAAGGCCCCCAGATTTTTTTGTAAATATAAAAATAGTATTTAAAATATGGATATCTGTACTTTTGGAATTGCTAAACCTGCCAGCTGTTGTAAATCCCAGCTGCTTCTCCTTTGCTATACTGGAATAACCCAGAGAGCTCCCCAGGGAGGATCTGCCTGTGTTCAGTTGCTGACCATCCCATGTGACTGAGCTGCTGTTGCCTCCTCCAGGAAATGATCCAGCTGGATGATATTCCCAACCTGGCCAGCCTGGTGTCCAG
Organism: Agelaius phoeniceus; assembly: GCF_051311805.1. Taxonomy (NCBI): domain Eukaryota; kingdom Metazoa; phylum Chordata; class Aves; order Passeriformes; family Icteridae; genus Agelaius; species Agelaius phoeniceus. The sequence continues at coordinate 4,213,939 of NC_135281.1, forward strand.
CTTTGACCAGCAGCAGCTGGCCAACTTCTGCAGGATCCTGGCTGTCACCATCTCGGAGCTGGACACGGGCAGTGATGACAAGCACACACTTCTGGCCAAAAATGCCCAGCAGAAAAAAAACTTGGGCCCTTCCCGAGCTGAAATTAATCAAGGTAATTGTTGTGTTGTGAACAAATCAGAATAATCTCAGCAATGTATAAAGTTTTCCTCTTCTCAGTGTCACACAGTGTTATGTTTCTGAAAGATACTGAAAGTGTTGTGTCTTACAAAGCATTTTTCTTGATTCACTCCCCTCAGATTGTTTCCTGAAAATAATGTTTCCTGTGTAGCATTTGGTTTCATGTGGTGTTGCTAATTAGGTGGGTTAATTGCTGTCATTTCAGCACTCTCTGAGTGGCTTAAAATAATTGGATTTGTTTTCTGTGCCTTAGCCACGTCCATGGACTTCCCTCCAGCAGCTCTCAATAATTCTGTGTCCTCCATAAAATATGAATTCTTGAGCTAAAGCTGCCTGCAGTGTGGTTGCTGTTGGAGCAGTTCCTTCTCTGATTTTATCTGCTATTGTCCTGAACAGGATGTCTTGTCTTTATCAAAAAGAGAAGTGTGTTTAATATTAATTGTGTTGCCCGGTGTTACCAAACCAGCCTTGGAAATCTGTGGGGCTGGTCTCAGCCTTAACTTTGGGCACAGTGCAGCTTTCCTTATTGTGCTGAGTACTTCTCAGGTGCAGAAGTCTTGCCTAGAAGGATGAGTAGGAATTGAAAAAGGTAAAGTACCATCAGATGTAGATTGTGCTGTTTTCAGCTCTTGCTGTGCTGAAAAGCTTTTAGGCTTCTGAAGCAGATATTTGCATAGGCCCATGCCAAGCAAATGTTTAGCTAATCTTTTTTTTATGGGCACAATCAGAGACTGATTCAAAGGCTGTACAGTATATTCTATTTTTAAAATTTTATCAGAGAGCTTATTCATTCAGAGATGCAACTCTTTCATGTAATGTTCATGGCCAAAATCTTTGTCCTTTTCTCCTTGCCCCTGCAAGTGGGAGGTGAAGCTTTAGCCATGTATCTTTAATAAACAGGTCCTGCCATTAAATTATTCTTGAAGGCAAACTGCATCTCCCCAAACATTTGCAGAGCAGTGACTCCTGTCCTTGCACTGCTCTTTTTGAGGGTGCAACTCCACAGTTAAAACCCTCACACCTGGGGCTGCTGTGGTGTGTTCTCCTCCTATTTTGCTCCATGAGGAGCTAATTCAGGAACCTTTTACTTGAAAAGCTGTCAGCTTTCCTCTCTGCTGCTGCAGGGAGCCAGTTCAGTCACTACAGACCAACAACACAGGAGGGAAAATGAAGGAGGAAAGGGGAGCTGGAGCTGGCCCCTTCCAAAGGCTGCTGCTTTATTTCTGCCAGCTTGGTTTTCAGCCAGATCAGTTCCTTAATAAGGCTGGAGAGCAGCCCTGAATTGTTCTGGGGTATGGATGCTCTCTTCCAGTCCTTAACAGAAGAATGTGCTGAGTTCTTCCATCTTCAGATCTTTTTAACCAGCTCTTTTTAACCATATACTTCTGTATTCCTAAAGCAGATGTGCTGGTGATCTTACACTGTAATCAAATTCTTTCTCTTTATTTTTTTCAGCTACACTTCTGAATATTCCAGGCTTCATCGAGCGGTTGTGCAAACTGGCCACAAGGAAAGTGTCTGAAACAACAGGGACTTCCAGCTTCCTGCAGGAGCTGGAGGAGTGGTACACCTGGCTGGACAATGCCCTGGTGCTGGATGCACTGATGAGAGTGGCAAATGAAGAGGCAGAGCAGAGCAGTACAGGTACCTGGCTTGCATCCCTCCACCCAGCAGCAGCTGAGGCATGTCTCAACCTTGCTCAGGGTTTGTCAGGTGTTGCTTTTTCTGTCATCTTTTCCTGATTCCACTTTCCTTCCATGGAGGACTCACATATCAACATTTAGGTCTGACTGCTGTTTTGTTCTCATGTAGCACTGACTTTTTTACTGAATTAAAATTAGCTAAAGGAGAGACCCTCCAGCAGTGTGTGCCCTTTGCATGCTTAGCTAACACTGAAGGGCTGTGCATCCTCAGCCCTAACCTCCTCTGGAGTGATTAAAATAACCCTCCTGAGGTGAGTGGCTTCACCAGCATTTTACTCTAAAACTTTGGCTCATGACTTTGGGTTCAAATGCATCATACCAAGCAAGTGGTCCCTTCTTTAAAAAGGAAAGGTAGTTCCAGTTAAATTAAAGAAGTTAATGGAAATAAAAAAAAAAATCCTTCCAGTGGAAGTGTTAATACAACCTTAGGAAAATGCTTTGGAGCATGTGTGTGGTTTGTTTCTTCACCCTTTGGGATGACAAAAATGCAGTGTATGTCTGGTACAACTCAAAGTACTTCACACTCCTGTTTCAGCTCTTAGCAGGGTAATTCTCTCTAAGGTTATGAAATTTATTTAACTGTGACCTAAGAATACTGGTACTGAGGTATAAAATGAAAATAGATTTAATAGTAAGTGCTTCTGATAATCTCCCATCTACTTTTATTACCTTTCTGCCATGCCCTGGTGCAGTAGTCTATTAAGTCATTTAGGTGAGCCTACTTATTTTAAGGAGATGCTGCCATTTAGTTTGTTATGGAAAAATATTTCAGCTATATTTTTTCTCTAGCATGTAATTCAAATTGGTTTTTTGCTGTACATTATTATTTTTAGTTAAGAAGAAAATTCCAGCAGATGTGTGCTGTTCCTGCATCTGCAGTGTTCAGTGTAAAAGCAACAACTGTGACAAATCATTTCCTGTTGAAGCTGCCTCAGAGTCACATCTTTGCCATCTTTTTCAGAGTCTTCAGATGAGAGTGGACTGGCCAACACCTCCACAAGGACACAGCTGCCCCAGTCCATGAAGATCATGCACGAGATCATGTACAAGCTGGAGGTGCTCTATGTTCTCTGTGTGCTGCTCATGGGCAGGCAGAGGAATCAGGTGAGCCCCAGTGGATGCCCACACTCACACTTGGTGTCTCTTTAAACCTGAGTGCTCACAAGTGAGATCATGGGCACAGAAATGCCAGGGCAGAGCTCAAGCTGCAAAGCTGGGCAGTCCCATCCTGGCAGCCCTGCCCAGAAACCAGGCAGCATTTCACTGGGAGCAGCTGGGGCAGGGCTGCCCACACACTGCTCTGGTGCAGGAGGGGTGCAGGAGGATGCAGGAAGTGTGTGGCTACCTGGATGGTGTCAGGAGTTCTCCCCCCTCCTGGTGCCCAGTTTGGATGGAGCCCCTTCAGGCCTTACCCTTCTTTGGCTGCTTTCACTTTTGGAAATGCTCTGGATGATTTTTGCAGCATATTGCCATGACTTGGCAAAGTGTTCAACTCCCAGCTGGGAAGGTGCACTTCAGTGCTGTCAGCACTGGTCACTGCCTGCAAATCCCACTCATCTGTTCCTTTGCCTTTCTTCCTTTTAAAATGAGAAAAAAAAAATTGTTCCCTGCCTCACACAGGCTTATGAAGAACCAGTCACTGCAGCTTAGCTGTGGTTTGATTTAAATAGGTCAAAAGCAGGTTGTGAAGGGAAAAGCAAAACAATCCTTGGTGAGGTTTTGACAGGCTTCCAGCTTTGGCAGTCTGCTCAGCTCAGCAGAGCTTGGCATAGCAGGGGCATTCAGATGTCCTGGACACTGGGAGGGCCAAAAGAAAGGCTGTTATGTTAGGCAGGAGAGGCTGTGTTGTGAGCAGGGGGTTGGGGCACATTTATCTGCAGTATTTTGTTCTCTGGTAGTAACCTCCCAGGGTATCAGTCACAAACACCCCCCAGGGCAATCTCCTAAATCTCTAATATGAATACAGGTGCCGTTGTAGCTCAGTCCCAAACATAACTCACCTGTTCCCTCCAAACCTGCAGCAGAGCTTGAGGACCTCCCATCCCTGCAAGTGTTCAGGGCTGGGGCTTGGAGCAGCCTGGTCTGGTGGAAGGTGTCCCTGCCCATGGCAGGGCTTTAACATCCTTCCATCCCAAGCCATCCTGGGATTTTGTGACTCTAAGCAGACACTTGGCATTACAAGAAGCAGATTCTGCATAAGAAGAAGCAGAGGGAACCAATAATTCTTGCAGAAACCATAAACAACTCCTAATCATGTTGTCATTCCTTTTAGAAGTGCTGTTCCTGTTAGGCGTGAAATAAAATGTAAACAGAGTCCAAAACATAACTGAAACTAGCAGAACATGGATCTGTTAGAAGGACTTTTTATTTTCCATTGTATCAAGGTAGATAATTCATCCCTGCCTGAGTTCCCTACAAGAATGCAGGTTTAGAGATTCTGCAGAAACTGCTTGCAGCCTGCACTCATCCTGCTGCAGCTGAATGTGCTGGATTCCTTCCCCCCCTAGGTCACTTGTGGTGTGTTCCTGTCAAATGTGACAAGGCAAAAAATCTGCTGCTGAAGATGAATTTATATTTTAATTTCCTGGGAAAATAACCCTTATCCTTCATCTGCTATTTCTGCCCCCATGCAGATGGGGAAACTAAGGATAAAGGTGGCCTGCAGTTCACTTCTTCCCAGGACTGATTCAGAACTGGAGTTGAATTCTTGAAGGATTTGAGTCATTGCATTCCCAAACACTTCTTGTCCAGAGCTAGGGAATTTTGTTTTGTTTGAGAGTTTTGTTTTGGATTTTGTTTGTTTGTTTTTGGGGGAGTTGGTTGGGGGGGTTGTCCTTCATTTTGTTTTGCTTCATTTTTTATTTTTGTTTTGATTTGTGAAATCCTCTGCCTTTAAAACACATGCTACTGCCTTCATTCCTTAATCTGCATAAGACTTGTGTGGCAGATGTGAATCCCCTGCCCTTCCTGAGAGCCAGGCACAGGAGGGCCTGGAGCTGAGCTGTTCTCCATGGGAAGCTCTGGAGTGCAGGCACAGCAGTGTGCAGCAGCACCCTCAGACAAGCATCTCAGCTGCTTTTTGGTCTCTTTTCTGGGAAGGAATAAAAGCACAGGATTTGTGGTACCAGTCTGAGCAGCCAAAGGACTTGCTGGTTTAAGATTGGATTCATTTTGCATTGAATTTTATGAAGGGCATCACAAACCTGCTTCAGTTTGCTGTAATCATTGCCATAATGGTCTGGCATTTGCTTGAAGCAAGGTGCAGCCTCCCAAACTCAACCTGTCCCCAAATGAATCTCTGAATGTTTGGTTTAAACTTGATTGCTGGCTAATTTGCATAAATGGAGAACTCTGCTAGCAGTGACTTAACTCCTCCTGTTGCCATGTTGGGGATGACCTCACCCTTGGGAATAAGTGGTGTTTCTCTGCAACTCTGGGCCTTTGCTGCCTTCTCATTATGGTCACACCCTAAATTACTCTCCTTATGTATTTTTCTGGGCTGTCCTGCATGTCTGTGTTGTGGTGAAGAGCCATCAGCTGATTTCCTTGCTCCTGCTGTCAGGAGCCACACTGCACACACACAAACTCAGCTTAGCAGAGACAGTTTGAGTGTTGAGAAAGCAACAGAGCAATTTCTGTGAAGCTGAATGGCAGCAGGAAAAAGCCAAAGTAGCTTGAAAGTTGAATATAGAGCAGGGATTGTCTTGGCATCCTCAGGGAGAGTCATTGTAATGAGTTTGGGCTCTGGGAGAGAGTGATGCAGTGACATGACTGAGGAGCTTGGTCAGGTGAGAATTCAGAGCTGAGCAAACTAAACTGCACAGATTTGAAATCTGAGGCATTTGGAAAGGAGCAGATTGAGGAGTTAAAACTGAGTGTACAGAGCTGTTCCTTTAGTGAGGGTTGAGGCTCTTGGCTTCCTCCTGTTGTGCCTGTGCCATGGAGGGATAGGGGCACTACAGGGAACACTTTGTTCAGAGAGATTCCTGTCCAAGAGAGTTTCCAAATAATGAAGCACCAGAGGGCTCCAAGCTCAGCAATCTGTCAGGGCAATGTGGGTGGGAAGGAGCTGGATGCTCCTCAGGTGTGTATTTGAGGTACCCAGCATAAATTTCTGATTTCCATAAAGGTGGGATAGCTGGTGGCTTCAGCCAAGAGGAGTGCAAAAAGCCATCAGCTGTGCTGCAAACTAGAACCAAAACCTGTAAAACAGCTTCAGATATTTTGATTCATTCAGGTGTTTGAGTAAATAGAACAAAGTAAATTGATCTGCTTGAAATGCTGCTGGTTACAGTTCTGGATCTTGGGACAACCTGGGGTATTTTTAGGTGATTTTCTTTGTTAATTTTAAGGGACATGTCCATTACTTGGGCACTTAATTTTTGCAAAATGTTGTACATTCCAGTCATGTGGTTTTCATTTGAAACCACATCTCAAGGAATAATGTTTATACTAGGTCTACATCTAATAAGAATCCCACTTTCCCTTACTGCTCATCTTTTAAATTCCTTACATCAAAAGTATCCCAGCTTGGACTGAAGGTATTGAACAGGTGTTCACACCAAAATTATTAGCTTTTTTATATGAATTAAAGATATGTACCAGGCAGACTGATCAATTAATATGACATTTTTTTTCTCTAAAGTTCAGCTTCTCTTTAACCTGAAGGAGTAGAGTGGTGTGGTTGTGTTACTGCTGGACTCTGCTCAGGTGTTTTGGTGAACAAAACCAATATTGATGGGGTTTTTTTTTTGCCATCAGAGGCCTGCCTGAGCAGCAGCTGTGTGTCTGCAAAGGGCAAAGACACTTAGGGGCTTGAGTGGCTGCAGAATATCCCCAGCTCAGCTGTTTGGTGTAAAATGCATTTTCAGTGTGCTGGAAGTGATGTCCTGATGCCCAAAGCAGCTTCCAGAGACACAGTGGTTAAGTGAAGTTCTGGTGGAGAGCTTTATCCCAAAATAAATGCTTGGGTTAAACTTGTTTTCTATCCAGTGATATCCAGTGTGGATGTTTTCTATCCACATCCACAAATGGAAGCTGCTGCACTGTGGTTAACACAAACACTTGCTGTTTGAGACAAGAATTCACATCCTTTTGGCAGAGGATGACAGCACTGAGCCCTTCTGTTTGCAGACTACATTAAATCTGTGTTTAGGCTGGAGCAGACATGTTTGTACCTCTCTTGTTCCCCAGGTTCATAAGATGATAGCAGAGTTCAGACTCATTCCTGGCCTCAATAACCTGTTTGACAAACTCATCTGGAGGAAGCACTCGGCCTCAGCCTTGGTTCTGCACGGACACAACCAGAACTGTGATTGCAGCCCGGTGAGCAGCCTCTGCAGTTCTGCAGTGCATTTTCATCCTGGCACACAGTTCTGAGGAGCTGTGCTGAGTAACTGGGTGTTTGTATCATCAGTGACTTGAGATGCTGTAGCACTCACATTTTGGGGGATTATTGATTTCATTGAAGTCTATCCTTGGCTCCTGTTAGCAATGCAGCAGGGCCAGTTTAGCCTCTCCCCTCTCTCCTGGTTTGTTTGTTTGTTCATTTGAAGGAACATGTCCATTTTGGGAACTGAGAAAGGAGTAAATTTCTGAGCCTGGAGGCCAGAGGTAGAAGACAACCAAAATTCAAAGAAAAGCTACCTAGGAGAGGCACAGAGTACAAATTGTGCCACAGTCACCTTTAGGGGGTTGGGTTTGTGTTCTTTCCAAACCTAGACATTCTGAATTGATCAGTACAATTCTAAGCTTTTTTGCCTTTGCAGTGAGAAGGAATTACCTGTTCTGTGCATAGACTTGGAGGCAATCTCCACTTCTATTTTGGGAAGTGCAGCCTCTCCATTTGTGCAAGTCATTTGCTCTGCTGTCCAAAGGGGGTTGATTTGGAAAGGTTTTCCATTCAGCTGTTTCATGCCTGCTTGGTAACTAATGATAGCCAAAAATACTAAAGAAATGATGTTTTTTTATCTTTCTTGTCTCCTTTTAGGACATTACTTTAAAGATACAATTCTTGAGGCTTCTTCAGAGCTTCAGTGACCACCATGAGTGAGTATGAGAAGCTGTGGTGGGTTGTGGCTTGGTGCTGTTTGCCTGGCTGTCGTTCCAGGTGTCCTGGGCACAGGGCAGGCTCCATGTGAAGGGAATGTTGTGCTGTCCCTAAACTTCATGTTCCTTTCAGCTCATGCTGTAACAGCCTAAGAATTTGCTCTGTGGTGGGCATGTCTGAATATGTCTGAATATGTCTGAATATGGGTTTAACCATATTAAACCCATAATATGTGGGTTCAACCCAGCCCATTTTGTCTTGTGTTGAGATGAGCTGCAACATGTACAGGATGAGTTAACACTTTCTGGCTGAAGGAATAAGGAGGCAGCTTTCTTCTTTTTTGCCTTTTACTGAGAGCTGACAGTGAGCCAGGGAAATACAAAGAAATCTCCTGTCTGCCTTCAAAATAAATCCTTAGGAAAACTTGGGTGTGCTGGAATAATTAGAGGGGTGGTGCAGTTTGCTTGGGGTTATTTAATATATATTTAATGCTGTGCTGCTGGTACAGAGGTGTTTGAGACTTGTAGAATTGCATCCTGCATTCCATCAGTCCTGGGAGATGGTGTCCCTTCCTTACAAACTCCTGTGTTAGAGGCATGGTGCACTTGAGGTGCTGCTCATCCCTAGAGCCAGACTGGTATTTTTGTGCAGGATTTTAGTCCTGTTGGATGGATTTCAAACATCAGCCTTTTTGATTGTGGAATATTAACTTTGAGAATGCAGGAACTGAACATGGAGAGGGAATGCTGACCTGTTGTAAATCCTTCATGCAAGATATTATTTGCCTGGGAATCACTCCAGGTCTTCCAATAAAATCTCTACAGGTGATGTTACTACTTAATTGGCTGCTACAAAGATCTCAGGCTTGTTTGAGCAGAAAACAGCTCCCAGGTGTAGCATTGGAACAAGTGGAATCTGTTTGGGGGGTTGAAATAATTACATGAACTTTCTATGAAATCACAGATAAGCTGAGTTAACTGAGGTCAAGCTGAGAGCAAAGTACTTGTATGCTGATGTTCCTTCAGTGAAATTATGTCCAAAGCAGACTTGCAGAGCTGTTCATTGCAGGGAGAGAAGAGCTCTGTTCTCATTGCAGAAACCTGGTCAGTCCACATCAAAGGAAGCTTTACACCAGAGCCTCAGTGAGCACTAACCTGATGAGAGTGTTGGAAACAAGGAACCTCACACTCATCACTGCACCCTCTGCCCCCTGAGCTTTCCTGAAAAGGAATCTTTGCTGCCTGATTTTGAACACTTGCAAGCAGAAAGACTCTCGGGGAGCACACTGTGGGCAAAGGGGGCCCCTGGACTACATTTCTACTCTGTCAGATTTATTCTTTACAGACAAAATAATTTATTTTCATTATGAAAAGTTCAGTATTTGATAAAGAATTTATGTACGTTCCTGGGATTTATATCCATTTTTATTTGGATCTTTATTTTTCATGATATATTTAAATATTTCCAGGGTAGAGTTTGTTCAGATAATAAAATACCAGGATGACTTAATCCTTTTTTGCAGTTTCTGCTTTCTTACTTAGAAAGAGATTTATTACTTAAAAAGAGCAGTCACTATAGGGTGGAGTAAAACTTCAGGAAATGGAGAAAAAGTTTGCTATTTCATACTAATTTTGGTCTGAAATTCAGCAAATGTTGGTCTAGAATTTTTTTTAAAAAAATAGCATTATCCAGAAGAAAATATTTACAAACCATAAGATCCCAAACAAGTCAGCAAAGAACCATCATCTCAAAGCTGGTTGGTGTTGGAAGTGGCATTTGGTAAATTTTGGAGGAGGTTTTCCCCAGCTGCAGCTGGCTGGCCTGCTACAGGGAGCAGAGTGGGAATGCTGTGAAGAGTAGCCAGGAGAAAGCAGCTTCCCCAATCCTGCAGCCCTTGCAGTCCTGTGGCTCTGCTTTTCATGAAATTCCATTTTTGCCTCTTGAATTCATCCTGCTTTTCTCTCCTCCTCCCCACTGTGTTGCTTTAGGAACAAGTATCTCCTTTTGAACAGCCAGGAGCTGAATGAGCTGAGTGCAATCTCCCACAAAGCCAACATCCCTGAAGTGGATGCAGTGGTCAACACTGACAGGTGAGAGGGGAATGAGGGTGTTGGTCACAATTTAAGAGTTTAGGAAGTACTTCCAGTGTAAGTTTGACATCAGCTGTTGTGTTTGACCTCTGTGTGTCCACTACACTTCCATTTCAGTGACTCCTTTCAGTGGGAGGTGTCCAGGCTTGTGGGATGTTGATGGTCATTAGCAAATCTCAGGTGGGCTTGTGCTCAGAATAAGGTGCTTTAAAAACAAAAGGAGCTTTAAAACCCCTAAAAAAAGGGGGGTTGAGTTCATGGCTCAGGCTTCACTGTGATGTGCTGGGTCTGCCTGTCTGACCTTCCTCAGGTTGGGCATTGCAGACAGACATGCAAAATAAACTGTCATCCCTCAAATCATTTAATTGCTATTAAAGCTTAGTTCTGGCATTCAGGAGCAGTGTGTGCACACATAAATGTCCATTTCCAGGCTGCATGAACACATCCAAGTGTCTGCTGAGAATATTTTAACAGCAGCTAATAACCTGAAGAAGCTAAATTAGATTAACATGTTAAACCACTTACACAGTCTCTTCTCTTGCATTTGAGTATCTGTTAGAAGGACTGTTTTGATCTAATAATCTCTTTAATACATGATTCTGGTGTATAAAGCTCAGCAGATGGAAGGTTGTTTGCAGAATTTATTTTGTCAGAGTACTCCCAGGGTATCAGCAGGAACTTGGTCTGCACAGAGCAGATTTACCTCACTCCAAAAGGGAATCTCTAAGAGGATTTCTAGATTACAGTCATTATCATAATACTGTGTCTAATTGGGAAGAAGTTTTTTTCACCCCTAGCATTTCGTTTTCATGTTGCTTTTCTTGATACATGAGATCAAGGCATTACTTCTGAATGAATTTAATGCAGGTGGATGCTCCACTGAAGGTGCTGTTTAATACAAGTAAAATTGCAGTTGTACAGCCTAGTGTAGCACACAGCTTTCCATATCTGCTCTGCCTCCTAAATGGAATTTAGACTTCCCTTTACATTTTTTGAGAGGTAAAAGGGGGTTTCTTTCATTCCTAAGCTCAAATGTAGTATTTTTTTCTTGATTCGCACAAGGTGTGAATTGGTATTTCTGAAATTATTAAAATTTGGAGATTAAGTTTTTATTTTGGACTTATTTGGAAGTCATGTTGCAGATATTGCAGATATTTACCAATGGCAGTGAGGAGAACTCCTCTGCTGGTAGAACTAGCACAATATTTGTACTGTGTACTTCAATCCTGAGATTGGATCATCAAAAGCTCTGGAGCAGTGACTGAATTCAGTGCTCAGTGCTTGCCCAGCCCTTCCACCCAGCTGTGATTTCTCCCCTGCTGCAGGAGCCTTGTCTGTGATGGGAAGAGAGGTTTGCTGACCAGACTGCTTCAGGTCATGAAGAAGGAGCCAGCAGAATCCTCCTTCAGGTGGGTTCACTTTGCCTCTGAGGAGGTGTTTGAGACCCCTAGGATGTAGCTTTGGTTTTGTCCAGCTTAGAGCTGCTGAGAATGTTGGAGAATAGGCAGTGGAAAGTTCTGGCTGTGTTGTGCTGTGGTGGCAGTGCAGGTGTGAAGAAATCACAGCCAGTGATTTTCTGCTGGATCAACAGGTCTGACTCCAGCTTCAGAATGGAATGAAACAGTTCAGGAAAGTGGGTTTAAATTGCAGTTGTGATCAAGCACTTCCCTTGCCCCAAAACCAACACCTCCTTTCTTATTTTTCTCAGGTTTTGGCAAGCAAGGGCAGTTGAAAGTTTTCTGCGAGGCACCACCTCCTATGCAGACCAGATGTTCCTCCTCAAGAGAGGGCTCCTGGAGGTAAGTAAATTTATGTCAGGCATCCTCCATAGCAATCAAGAAGGATTTATCTGCAGTGAACCAAAAGAGGATAAAAATGTAGTGTTAAATATTATGATGGGTTTAGCAGAGAGGTGAAGGCCACTCAAGCTGCCCCCTGCAGTAGTGGAGGAATTAACACTCAGGGAGATAAGTCAGGATCACACTTTACTGGAGAAATCACAATGGATGCAGCAATAAAAATAATAAATGAAAAACTGCCCCTTATAACTGTGACAAATACTGGCAACACTTCCAAAAAATACCTGTGAATTCTGCTTGTGGCAGCCAGGTGTGGCCACTTGTGTAACCTGCATCACTGGGAACTCATTTTAACAGGATACTCATCTGAATTGTTGTCTTTAGTTTGGTGCTGTGGCATTCAGTCACCCAAGAACTTGCAGATAAATGCTTTAAATATTGATTAAATCAGAGTCTGTGTTGTGCTGCTGGCTTGGACTAAGCTGTGGCACTAACATGTTTTCCTTCCCTGCCAGCATATTCTCTACTGCATTGTTGATAGTGAGTGCAAGTCACGGGATGTGCTTCAGAGTTACTTTGACCTTCTGGGAGAGCTGATGAAATTCAATATTGATGCATTCAAGAGGTTCAACAAATACATCAACACAGATGAGAAGGTAAATATTTGTAAGAGCTGCCCCCTTTGGCGCAAATTACACCCCTTTTATAATCAAGCATAGCACTAAAACTTGGATTCATTTGGGTTTGGTGTGGTTTCAGAGCTTGGGGCACAATAAACATTAAGGGCTGAGTTGCCAAAGCCCCTCAGTGTTTTCAGCAGTGCTCCAGCTGTCCTGAGGCAGTGAGTGCTGAGCTGGTCAGCAAACATTGCCCTGTTCCATGATCAGGCAGGCCTAAGGTCAGGCTCAAGGGTAGCAGAACATTTCCTGTGCAGTTGCCAGATTTGTGGTTTAGTAATAGTTGTGGACATTGAGACAGCTCCAAAAAACATTTACTGGAGCTTGCAGTGGGAATTCCTTCATGAATAAGGCTTAAAATACTTGATACTGCAAACAGATGTAGATATTTGATGTTATTTGAATTTAGAGACACTTTAAGAAGCCATGGCTTATGTAATTAACTATAAAATTGAGCTGCACATCAATGGGCAGCTCTATACAAAGTGGTTTCATGCTCTTGTGCACTTTGGACATTTAACATCAGCTGATGGGTGGGTTCTGAATGGCCTTACACTCTTGCTTTTGTTGCTGTAATTTTTCTCTCATTGCTGTTAGGTCTGGTAGGCTTTTGAGAAGGGATGTATAAATGTATTTAAAAGAAAGCTGTATTTATTTTGAGGGGTTTTCTCTAGTAAATGAACTCAAACATTCTAGAGAATGTCTTTATATTTCCTCTGTGTTTCCTGTTTATTGATCTCTGGCTGGGGTTAGCTCTCATTCTGTGTGACTCCCTCACTGTGTTCCTCCCTAGTGCTGTCTGCTTGTACAAAATTAGTTCAGGAAAATATGGAGCTGCAGGAATTCCCCCTCTTTCAGAACAATTAGTGTAAGAAATCTCACTTTCATTGGAGTGCCATAGCTTCAAAAGAGATTTTAGGGATGTCAGGATGTCAGGATTTCTCCATTCCATAGTGTTTTTAAGTGATCTTTTGTCAGCCCTCAGTGCCAGTGTTGGCTTGGGTGGGGTGAGGCAGAGTTGGGAGCAGTGTCTCCTCTTACCTTGTTAGAGATAACAAAAAGGTAATGACCCTGAGTATATTTAGATCTTTGAAATTCAGCACTAAAAAGTGTTTCTGTTCAGTTCCAGATATTTTTAAATCAGATCAACAGCTCTCTGGTGGACTCAAACATGCTGGTTCGCTGCATCACGCTGTCCCTGGACCGCTTTGAGAATCAGTCTGATGCTAAAGGTGGGCAGGAAGCAGTGGGGTGGGACTGGGGGTGTTCAGTGCTGATGATGGTTAATGTAAATCTGGGCTTTGACACCCCTGAAAGTTTGAGCACCAGTTCTTGCTGCCCTTGGTGCTTGGATCAAGGTGTCTGAACCTCCAGCCCCTGGATATAGGAGTGTGCCTCCTGCTGACAGAGTGACAAAAGTATCCTTTGTCCCCTCAAAAAGGAAAGAAGCCCAGAAGTTTCTCTCCTCAATGAGGTGAAAAAGCCACCTCATAGGACCTGGGGGACTTCACCTCAAACTTAAGGATGGCCAATTGGACAGAAGCCAAAAAGTCCTGCCTGGGCAATTTACTAGAAAAAGAAGTGAACAAAGAAACCAATGGCTTTTGTGGGGTGTTTCACCAGGAGCAAAGACTTCCTGCACCTAGCTCAATCTTTCTCTGTTTGTTATTTTGCCTTTTATTAAATCTTTTTGTTTCCAGCACTGCAACAGAAGCCATCCTGCTAATTTTTATGCCTCTAAAGGTAGCTGAGCTATCTTGGGTATGTTATAGACTTCCAAGAGCTCATGAGACCTGGCTCAAAGAAGCTGCTATAATGTGGTGGTGTTTGCAGGGGTCCCAGGACGAGAGAAGAGATGAGAATCTTGACTCCATGTTTCAGAAGGCTGATTTATTATTTTATGATATATATTATATTAAAAGAAAATGATATATTAAAACTATGCTAAAAGAATAGAAGAAAGGATTTCATCAGAAGGCTGGCAAGGAATGGAAATGATAATAAAATCTTGTGATTGGCCAGTAATTAAGAACAACCACATGAGACCAACCAAAGATGCACCTGTTGCATTCCACAGCAGCAAATAATTATTGGTTTTCTTTTCCTCTGAGACTTCTCAGCTTCTCAGGAGAAAAAATCTTAATGAACAGATTTTACATGAATGTGTCTGTGACACTCTAACACCTGGTGGTTGTGTTTCTGCTCTTGCTGCAGTGGCAGAGGTGCTGTCCGAGTGCCGCCTCTTGTCCTACATGTCCCAGATGTCCATGAGAATGTCCTTCCTCTTCCGTCTCATCAACATTATCCATGTACAGACACTCACACAGGTAAAGAGCTGCCAGGGACCTTGCACTTGCCTTACTGGGACTGCAGTGGTGAGCAGGGCTGAGCCTCCTTTCCCTGGAGGACACCCAAGTCCCTTTTTCCTTGCAAGAACACTTCCACTGTGTGCTTTCCACAGGCTTGTTTTATAGCAACGTGTATACAACAGCTGTCTTGGTATTTAGATTTTTTTTTTTGCTGTGTCATTTTTACTTCCAGGAAAATGTGAGTTGTTTGAACACGAGTTTAGTTATCCTAATGCTGGCCCGAAGGAAAGAAAAACTCCCTTTTTATCTGCGCACCTTGCAACAGATGGAATACACAGAAAAATACCCTGGCTTCATCCTGAACAACTTCCACAGCCTCCTGCGATTCTGGCAGCAGCATTACCTCAACAAGGACAAAGACAGCACCTGCTTAGAAAATGTATGTGACCCTCTTAGCATGGCAGGAGCTGATCACAGCAACACCTGTCTGCCAGTCCCCTGGCAAAAATGGGAGCTTGGGAAGGGAAAGAAGGGAGGAAGTTCTGCCCCCAGTGTAGCTCTGTGGTGCTTTTCACAGCTCAGGCTGCCACAAGGCACATGCAGAGCTTCCCCAGAAACAGAGCCTGAGGTCCTGGCTGCGGCACACAGAAGTGAGACTTGCCAGTGCTGAGTGGGGTGGAGAGGCAGGGCTGGCAGGATGGCCAGGGAGGGGGAGGCAGGACAGAATGCAGTTCCCAGAGTAGTTAGCACCTTAGCCAGACTGTTCCCTCTTCCTGGTGTTGCAAACAGTGCAGGAGGATTATCTGATGGAGCTGCTGGAAGCCAAGGGAGCAGCCTACAGGTTTCTGTGCCAGAGCTGGCTTGTCCTGGGTCACTGGTGGGTAGGAATAACCAAGTGTCCAGTTATGTGGGGGACACATGTCTGATGTTGGGCTGCTGGGGTGGCCCTTTGGCTCTGAGGGAATAATGAGGAGGGTGTGAGCAGGGAGTGTGTTGGTTTTTGTGCTCTCAGGAGCAGGAGCTACTTTCAGCATTGGCTTATCTGTGGCACCACAGGGTCCCAGTTTGTGTGTTTGGACTGGACAGCAGAGGACAAGTGTGGATTATGGGTGTACTGGTCCAGGCAGGCTGGGGTCACCCTGTGCTCCTCTTAGCAGCTGCCAGAGGCACTGGGGGTCCTTGTCTGCATCTGGAGAGTGTAGAGAGTGCAGCTGTTCAACACCCAGGGAGGGAGGGCAGAGTGGGGAGCCCAAAGTGTTGCTCACACTGTGGGGCTGGGCAGCTCAGGCTGAACAGGGAGTGATTTTCAGCTTTGGGAGGTGTTCCTGCTGTCTGACCCCCCTGTTATCTGTGCCCACAGAGCTCCTGTATTAGTTTTACCTACTGGAAAGAGACTGTTTCGATACTGCTCAGTCCGGACCGGACGTCCCCCTGTGCCATAGTCAGCTACATCGACGAGGCGTACATGGACATTGACAGAGACTTCTCCGAGGAGTAATTCCCACCTCCAGCGTCTGATGGGCAGCTCGGAGGGTCCCTCCCAGCGCGGGGATTTTCAGGGATACGCTGTGTAGTGTGTGTGTGCAGCTCGGAGCTGCGGAGCGTCGTCCCGCCCCTGCCAGCCCCCAGCTCTGACCTCTGAGGCTCGGACAGCTCTCTGGGCAACACATTCAGGGATGTATCTTCCAGTTGTTCTGGGATAAAATTAATCACCTGCACAAACCAGCCTGTATTATTTTTTTTTTCCTCTCTCCCAGTCCGGCAGGGCTGGCAGAACGGGTTTTGCTGACATGAGGGTTCTCTTCTCTGTATGTGCCCGTTGAGGTGTGGCTCTCTCAAGGCTGCCAGGACAAGCAAGTTGAAAAGCACAGCAATTGCCCTCCAAGTGTGAGGTCCAAGGAGCCCATCTGAGCAGGACCCCAGCACCAGCCACGTGCAAAGCCACCACGAGGACTCCCTGCAGGTGTTAACTCTTCCACCGGGCTTTGGAATCAGGGCTTTGGGCTTGGTTAGAGCATGAGTGTGTGTGCGTGTGTGTGCTTTTAATTCCTGAGAGCCCCAGCTCCAGTCACCTCTTTACCATCGCCTTTTGGATCATTTGGTACTAAATCTGTCTGTGCATTAGGAGAGAACCTCTGCTCCTGCTGTCCTTCCTGCACATCCTTCCCATCCGGAGGCCTTTGCAGTGCTGGAGAACAGAGACATTTCAGCAGTGGTGGAATTGCAACAGGGGTTGGCTTTTTCACGGAGCACTAGCATTAAAATGTACTAATTTTTTAAACTTGTGGCTTGTCCCTTCTTGGGTAACTAATCTGGTTTTAAAATCCTTTTCAGGACCATTGCTCTTGATGTTAACCTGCTATGCCTGGAAGTCTTATGTCAGTCTCTGCTTTCAGCCCCTAATATCAACACATACATTAATCTTGAAAGTGCAATATTTACTGGAGATGTCCGTTTTTTCCTGGATCTGTTTTAATCAGAATGTGTTAAATGCTGGGAATAAACACTCCTGGTTGAAAGTAACTTTGTAGGATATGTTGGGAAGGGGGAATGGGGTTTTGGCAGTCTTGATTGCCAAACCTGCATGTGCCCTGCCTGCTCACCAACACCATGTTGCTCCAACACATTCCAATACCCAGGAATGAGATACACTACACTTAAGCCACTTCCTTTAAGTCAAAAACATGTCTTGCAGCTATAGCTAAAAGAAATCAGTTTGAAACCACATCTGAATTTTTTTAACGTTTTCTAATTTATTTGACGAGATGACTTTGGCTCTGTCCAGGCTCCAGAGGGGTGAGGATGTCCCAGAGCTGCAGCCTTTCGTCTCATTGTTGCCAGCAGCATGAAACCCACCCTGAGGCTCCCTGTGCTGGGGCTGGAGGAGTGAAGGAGGCTCCAGCCCCAGGAGTAGGACTTATCTCTGAGCATCTCCCTTCTCCTTTCTCTTCTCCCACTCCTCAGTGTCCTGCTGTGGGCTCACAGGCTGGTCAGAGCTGCTGAGCTTGTGCATAAAGCTGGAGCCTTGCAGGAACTCCTGGGGTTCCTGGTGTCCCTCCCTGGGAGCTGCACCCTGCTCTGGTGAGGGTACCCTGGGGAGCTTCTTGCCATGGCAGCTTCACCTCTGTTCCTCACCAGGTCACCCCCACCCTGCCCCTCCCTCCCCTCAGCTCATTTCTTTCTCATCTGTACTTTTTTTGTTCTTGGGTATTTGTGTTTTTGGTGTATCTTTGCTTCTTCTTAACTGTAATAGATGTACACTTAAAATAAATGCTTCAAATTAAAAGGCTTTTAAGTTAAGGGATGCCTTTTCCACAGTGTAGTTAATGGGTGCATCCACTGACTGCTGCTGTAACCCTGCAGTCTCACTCCCCTGTGTTTTAAGGACAGTTTGGGGCCCAGCTGCCTCTGGCCTTGCCCATGGGCCTGGGGGAAGCTGAGCTGAGCCTACACCATCTCTGGGGGTCCTCCCAGGCCTGGGAGCACAGGCTGGGCTTTGCTTTTGGGCTGACTGGGCAGAGAAGGGCACAGGGCAGAAACCCTGGGCAGCTCCTCCAGGGGTGGAGCGTGCTGGGCTCCAGGGAAAAGGCTCTGCCCCAGTGCACAGAGGGTCACAGGCAAATCCCAGCTGGGGCCACGTTCCTTTGGGATGTCTGTCCGTGCCAGATGCCACAACAACCTCATGGTGAGAGGGCCCAGACCCATGGAGGTGGGCTGGGAGGGAGGTGGGACCCCTGGCACTAACAAATACCTCTGGAAGTGTGTACTGTCCCCGTGGATTGCTGAGGTTCGTGCTGCCCTGATTAATGCCGATTTGCTAACTGCAAATAATCATATTAAATGGAAACTATTAAAGAAATCTATTTTAAAGAAATGAGTGGAGGTGTCTTTTCTTTCCAGTGCCTTTGCCAAAGCCATAACCCCCTCCAGGGCTGTAGTAGGGGGTGTTATGTTCTCAGCAGTAGTGGCTGAGGTCTGGTGTGCCTCATGCCTCAGCTCCCCTGCAGGTAGAGATGTGTTCTGGTGGGGAAGGATGAGGAAAGGGCTCTTTTCCCAAAACCCACCCCAAGCCAGGGCCATAGAGGACTGAGCTTCTCTCCTGCCTGTGTCTCCCTGTGAAGATGCTCCCCAAGACCCCAGGGGCAGAGGCCAGGCCCTGGTTACCCTGTGACACACAACAGAGCCAGTCCTGGTAATCTACGTTTATTTCTGCAATGCAAAGCTGATAGTGACTGTTGCAGCCACTCGCCTCCAAACTACAGCAGCAGCTGGGACAGCACAGGACAGGACAGCCAGGCTCTTAATGCTGGAAAAAAATCCCCAAAGGGCTTTGGTGAGAGGAGGGATCCAGAGGCACAGAGCACTCTGCCACCCTTCAGCCCCAGCATCAGTGGGAGGTGAGGCAGCAGTGCCACAGCTGGGCATGGCTGTGGCTCCAGGGCTGGCAGGAGCCGTGCCCAGCTCCCCACACTCCCATTCCAGGGCTGCCCACCTTGGAGATGGCCACGTCCCTGCTGCGGGCACGCAGTTTGTTGACCTGGCTCTCGGCGATGTCGGCGCGTTCCTCGGCGTCGTCCAGCTCGTGCTGCACCTTGCGGTACTTCACCAGGTTGGAGTTGGCCTGCTGCTCCTGGGGAGGGAGAGAGGAGGGGAGGGTGCATGGGGCACAGGGGACAGCAGGGACATTGCAGCCATGGAGGCAGTCCCAGGGAGGGACAGCCCTGTCCCCTGTCCCAGAGCAGTGACGGGCACTTACTGCCTCCTCAAACTGGCGCTTGTAGCTCTTGACCTTGCTCTGCAGCTTGTCAATCAGGTCCTGCATCCGAGCCAGGTTCTTCCGGTCTTCCTCAGCCTGCAAGTGCCCCAGCTCCCTTAGCCAGACCCCAGCAGCCCCTCACCTCCACCTTTATCAGAGTCCCAGTGTTGCCAGGTGACAAACACAGCACCAACCTGCCCCACCAACCCAGCCTGGTGTCACAGCACCTGTCCCTTGGTCCCCCCTTGTGTCGCATCAGCCAGCTCAGGAGGTGCTGGGAAATGGGCAGAAGGACCCATTTGTGACAGGGAGAAGCTTGTGCAGTTGTCATTGCCCACATGGAGCCCAGAAGCAGCCCAGGCTGGGCTTTGTGGATGGGTTCTGGGATAGCATGAGGCCAAGCAGAGAGGATTGTGCCAGGTGCTGCTGGACCAGGGCTGCACCTGTGTCCAGAGCTGCTGTACCTGGTAGCTCAGCTCCTTGATCCTGCGCTCGTACTTGCGAATGCCCTTCTGGGCCTCTGCCATCTTCTTCTGCTCCCCATCCAGCTCTCCCTCCAGCTCCCGCACCTGCAGGGGACACAGACTGCTCAGCACTTGGCTCCCAAGCACCAGTGCCAGCCCAGCTAAAGCCAAGCAACTTTCCCAGCTCAGAGAAGCCACAGTAGAGGCTAAAACCATCCTGAGCAGGGCCCAGCCTGGCAGAGCTTGGGGACTGTCCCCTGGTCCTGCAGAGGCACCACCTGTCCTCAGAGGGATGGGGCAGAGTCTGGTGCCACAGGGACTGGGGCAGCCCCAGGAGTTGGCTCCTGAAGAACACAGCCAGGGATCTGCCCCTACTGTCTCACCCTGGCCTCCAGCTTCTGGATCTGCTTCTTGCCCCCCTTGAGAGCAATCTGCTCTGCCTCGTCCAGGCGCATCTGCAGGTCCTTGATGGTCTGCTCCATGTTCTTCTTCATGCGCTCCAGGTGTGCGCTCGTGTCCTGCTCCTTCTTCAGCTCCTCTGCCATCATGGCAGCCTGCGAGGTCAAGAGCAGGGGGACATCACCTCAGGGCCAGGCAGCCCTGCCAGACCAGGGCTCAGTGGAGGTGTGACACCCACCAGGAGTCCCCACCACTCTCTTACATCTGTGATGGCCTTCTTTGCCTTCTCCTCGGCGTTGCGACACTCCTGCACCGCGTCCTCCACCTCGCCGCTCAGCTGGGAGACATCTGCCTCCAGCTTCTTCTTCTGGTTGATCAGACCCATGTTCTGCACAGAGAGCAGGTGCAGTGTGACCAGGGCTGGTCACTCACCACGGCTGGACAGACTCACCAGTGCAGACAGGGGGCTTGGCAGTGCCTCCTCACCTGGGAGTGGAGCAGGGTGACCCTCTCGGTGCTCTCCAGCAGCTCCTGCTCTGCCAGCTTCCTGCTCCTCTCGGCCTGCTCCAGCGCCGCCCGCAGCTCCTCCACCTCTGCCATCAGCAGGTTGCTGCGGCGCTCCAGGGCACCCACCTGCTCCTTCAGGTCATCATTGTGGCGCTGGGTGTCATCCAGCTCCATCTGCAGGTCCTGTGGGGCAGCGCAGGGTCACTGGGGACAGCCAGGAGCCGGGCTGGCAGCAGGGACGGCACCGAGTCTGTCCCAACCTTGATCTGGGCCTGGAGCTGGCGGCCCAGCTTCTGGAACTCGGCAGCCTGGCGGTTGGCGTGGTTCAGCTGGATCTCCATCTCGTTCAGGTCCCCCTCCATCTTCTTCCTCAGCCTCACAGCCTCGTTCTTGGCCCGGGCCTCAGCATCCAGTGAGGCCTGCATGGAGTCCATGGCGCGCTGGTGGTTCCGCCTGCAGGACAGGCCATGCATCAGCCACATCCCCTGGGGACACCCAGCCCTGCCCCTGCAGCCACATCCCCTGGGGACACCCAGCCCTGCCAGGGCCACAGTGCCAGCTATTCCCCTGTGGCCACGTCCCAGACTGTCCCCTCACCCCACACACCTCAGGTTCTCAAACTCCTCATCCTTCTCTGCCAGTTTCCTGTCCATCTCAGCCTTGATCTGGTTCAGCTCCAGCTGGATGCGCAGGGTCTTGCTCTCCTCGTGCTCCAGGGCTCCCTAGAGACAGCTCAGCCATGGGAAGGTGGTTCCTGGGAACAGGGCTCCCCTGGCCACCCATCGCACCCTGGCTTTGTCCCCCAGCCCATTGCTCTGGGGGGCAGAGCAGGTGGAGCCACCCCAGGGCCTGCAGTGGTTGCAGGACCCCCATGAATGGGATTGCCAGGGGTCACAGCCTGGCTGAGGACTGTCACCCCACACAACCAGAGCTGCAGGGTGGGCCAGTGGCTCCTGAGGGCAGCAGGAACATATGGGAAACAAGGACTCACCTCAGCCTCCTCCAGAGCTGCTTGGATATCGCTCTTCTCGCTCTCCAGCACTTTCTTCACCTTCTCCAGCTCATGGATAGTTTTGCCTCCCAGACTGATCTGGTCAGTCAAATCAGCAATTTCCTCTGCCAGGGACAGAAGGAGTTTGGTCAGGAAGGAGTCTGTGGGATCAGCCCTGTGCAAGTGATGTCCCCATCCCCCTGCCCAGGCTCAGCCGATGTCCCTCAGACCCTCAAAGAGCAGCCAAGGCTGTGCTTGGGAACATGTCTGCAGTCTGGGAGAGAGCACAGAAGAGGCATTAAGGACCTGGGGAGAGCTGTCTGTCCAACAGCAACACCCCCAAGGCAGCATCATGGCACTTGGCAGCACCATTTGGGAACAGGAGTCATCTGGGGACAGGAGCAGTGGCTCTGCCAGTCCTCCCAGAGTGTGCCCAGCACAAGGGCAGACACACACTGGCATCCCAGCAGGGCAGCTGCATCCCTGCAGTGGATGGGCTGAGCAGCAAGGCCTCTCCTGGCCAACAAGGGACCCAATCCCACATGTCTGAGGACACGGCAGGAGCCTGGGGGTGTCTGAACCCAGTCTTACCCTGCAGGTTCTTGTTCTCCCTCTTAAGGGTCTCCAGGTTGTCCAGGGACTCCTCGTAGGCGTTCTTGAGCTTGAAGAGCTCCGTGCTCAGGCTGCGCGCCTCCTTCTGCGACGCCTCCAGCTCCACCTGGCTCTCCTCGTGCTTCTGCCTCCACTCTGCCAGGATCCTGTCAAAGTTCCTCTGCTTCTTGTCCAGGGCGGCGCAGGCCGAGTTGGCGCGCTCCAGCTCCACCGACAGGTCCTCGATCTCGGTCTGCAGGCGGTGCTTGGTCTTCTCCAGAGAGGAGCACTTGGCGTGGGCGGCCTCCATGGCCTCCTCTGCCTCCTGCAGCCGTGTGGCCAACTTCTTCCTGCCATGGCACCGGGGTGAGCGCTCCTGCCTGCTGCCATCCCACCCCACAGCCTCTCATCCAGGCAGGCGTCGCCACATTTCTCCTCACAGAGAAATGCAAGGCACAACTCCCCAAAGATATTCTGAGATTCGTGTTCTCTGAAGCTCACAGAAAAGAAAAACAGTTCTTATTTGCTGTGCCTGTGTTGTTCACAAGTAGAATTGTGAACAACCTTGTGAAAGATTGTTTACCTGAGGGAATTAGTAATTAGATTCTAGTGTAAGTTTTTTAATTCACCGACCAATTAAATCCATGCGTGTCACTGTCATATTTTCTGAAAAATCCCTTCGCCAGGATTTCTTCTCCTGGGAAGATGAGAAGCCTCAGCTTCTCCATGTTTTGCTGCTCTGGAATGTGGTCTGGAAATTGTTCATCCAAACATGTGAATTGTTTTAATTTAATGACCAATCATGGTCCAGCTGTGTCGAGGCTCTGAGGAGTGACAAGTTTATATTATTTGTTCTTGTTAAGCCTTCTGGTGTATCCTTTCTCTTTCTTTAGTATAGTTTTAATATAGCATAATATAGCATAATATAATATAATATAATGTAATGTAATATAATATCTATCATAAAATAATAAATCAGCCTTCTGAGAAAATGGAGACACATTCTCATCTCTCACCTCATCCTAGGGACCTCACAAACACCACACGTGTGTGTGTGTGTTGGGACTGTCAGCTGACAGTCGAGATGCTGTGCAGTAAAATAGAGTTGAGTACTTAGCAGATGTAATGTAATGTAATGTAATATAATATAGATATTATATTTAGATGTAATGTAATGTAATATAGAATTATATAGTATAATAAAGTAATAAATTGACCTTCTAAAAACATAGAGTCAAATGCACAATTTTCTCTTCCTTCATCAGGGGTGCCCTAATTCTAATTTTACAATAGGAGCGTTCTGTGTCACCCCAGGTCTGTGAGAGCCCCACTGCTGAACAGAAAGTCACCACCTACAAGGACCTGACTTGTGCCATGGGACTTACTTGGCTTCCTCCAGCTCCTCAGTCCTCTGGATGGCATCAGTCTCGTACTTGGTTCTCCACTGGGCCACCTCAGCATTGGCTTTGGACAGGTTCCTCTGGAGCTCGCTCTTGGCCTCCCCCTCCTCCTCGTACTGCTCCCGCAGCAGGTCACAGTCGTGCCGCGAGGCCTGCAGGGCATGGGCCAGGGCATTCTTGCCCTGAGGAAGAGAGAGGAGCAGCTGATTCTGGGCTCCAGGACACAGGCCATGGCACCAGGCCTGGGAGCAGCAGCAGGGAATTGCTGTTCCTCCCAGGTGAAGAGCTGCCCTGTGTGCAGGGTATGTCCCACCTCCCCAGTCCAAGGGGCACTGCCACAGTGTCCCTCAGAGACTGGCCATGCCCTGAAACCTCACCTTGGTCTCTTCCTCCAGCTGCCTCTTGAGTTCCTCAATGCTCTGTGTGAACGAGACCTTGCCACGGCTCAGCTGGTTGATGAAGGACTCCTTCTCCTCCAGCAGCCGAGTAAGCTCCCCTGGGTTAAACACAGCCAAAACTGCTACTTCAGGACTGTAGGGCTGCAATCTGCACTAGCCCACACTCCCCCAGAGCCTGTGGCCTCCAGCTGTCCCCCCACCAGGGCAAGCTGGGCAGAGGTGCACCCAGTTAAAGACAAAGGATGCCAGCGAGGAATCCCTCCTGAGGCACACCTAGCTCTTCCCGCCAGGGGAGGAGGAGGACTGTCACAGACATGTTTTATGAAAAATCCTTTCCTTAAGATTTTTCCTCCTGAGAAGCTAAGATGCCTCAGGAACAAAATGTAACCAATGGTTATCTGCTGCTGTGGAATGCAACAGGTGCATCTGGGATTGGGCTCATGTGGTTGTTTCTAATTAATGGCCAATCACACTCAGCTGGCTTGGACTCTCTGTCTGAGACACAAGCTTTTGTTATCATTCCTTCTTTTTCTATTCCTAGCTAGCCTTCTGATGAAATCCTTTCTTCTATTATTTTAGTATAGTTTTAATATAATATATATCATAAAATAATAAATCAAGCTTTCTAAAACATGGAGTCAGATCCTCATCTCTTCCTCATCCTCGACCCCTGTGAGCACGGTCACAGAGGACAGCCTGCCTGGCTGAACCCCGCTCACAGCCAGGCTCAGAGCACTCTGAGGCAGCCGGGTGCTTTGTGCTCACCGTTCTCGGTCTGCAGCCGGCCCCGCTGCGCGTTCACGTCCGTCAGCTGCCGCTGCAGCTCATCCACTCTGGCCTTGGCCTCGTTCAGCTGGTCCTCGTAGGTGCGGCACAGCTTCTCTGCATTGGCCTGCGGGCACCAAGCACAGCCTGGCTGAGCTCAGCTCTGCACAGAGCAACATCTCCCAGCCTGGGATACCCTGCCCTGCCAGGCACATCCTATGGCAGGCAAGGCAGAGAGCAGGAGCCTGCCAGAGCTCGCTGCCAAGCTAACAGTGGCTCACTGCAGCCAAGCTGCCCAGGAAATGCCTGCCCAGAGCCTCCAGACTTGACTAGGACAAGTAAAGCATCCTGTAGTGACATAGGGACAAGCTACAGGTCAAACAGGGCTTGGTCATGGCACAGTGACACCACCCCATGGACATGGCTGTGCTGGTCACACTGCGCCCTGTCACAGACATATTTTATGAAAAATCCTTTTGCTAGGATTTTTTCTCCTGAGAAGCTGAGAGGCCTCAGAAACAAAATGTAAAAATTATTATCTGCTGCTGTGGATTCAACAGGTGCATCTTTGATTGGTCCATGTTGATTGTTTCTAATTAATGGCCAATCACAGTCAGCTGGCTCGGACTCTCTGAGAGTTATGAGCTTTTGTTATCATTCCTTTCTATTCCTTTCAAGCCTTCTGATTAAATCCTTTCTTCTATTCTTTTAGTATAGTTTAATACATCATTTTCTTTTAATATAATATATATCATAAAATAATAAATCAGCCTTCTGAAACATGGAGTCAACATTCTCATCTCTTCCCTCGTCCTGGGACCCCTGTGAACACCACTACAGCACCCAGCTGCACTGGTGTCCACAGGAGAGACCAACCAGCCCCCTGGAGAACGAGGACTGTGAAAAATGTGTATTTTATGATTGGCTTTATGCAAATATTAAAATGAATATTATATGTGTTAGAAAGTTATGCTGTTTTAATTTTCTTAAGTAGTGTGTTAAATATAGTTTTAGGTTATAACATAAGGTTAAAATAGAAACTACGCTGTGTAGGATACTTCTTTTCTAAAGAAAGGACTTGCACTGAGACAGCAGCCACAGGACACCTAAATCTTTCAGAGAAACAGAATTTATTGCCCCATTATCAGAAGAAATGAACTTCTTGCCTCACTCAGCCATGAAGATGCCGTTAGGATTCATAGGAAGAAGCTGACACTGCCCAGACAGAATCCTGTGTTTGACTGGAATTTATGCATCATGGATGAGGTGTATGAATATGCAACAGGTTGTTGCTTTTAAGGGTTAATCCTCTGTTAACGTAGGTCCTTTTTCACGCTTATGTTGCCCAGAAAAAGGTACTTGGACTGCCTATAACTCTTTGTTTCTGTTGTTTCATATTGTCCTAATCCAAATTGTCCAAAATTTTTATTACTCTAATTATATTGCTATTTTTATCTCGGAATCTCAGCTGGTCAGAGTGACCTTGAGATGCGTTAGAAAATCTCTTTTCTCAGCCTGGCAGTCAAAGAAGGAGTCAGAAATCTTCTGTTCTTGTTCTCAAGGCTGTTTATTGTTTCTTATCTATAAAATTCTTTCTCCAACCCACCAAGGTATGTCTAGCGGATCAGGTTGATGCACACTGCCCATCCTTGGGGCAGTGTTATCTTTTTATACTAAAAACTACGTGTACACTATTTACAATAACTTCTTAATGCCTATCACTTATGTTAGACAGTGAGTTTCAACTCTAAACCTATCTAAAAATGCTAACATCACCTAGAAGATGAAGGCTAGGAAGATGAAGGAAAAAGGACAAGGCACACTTACATTCTTCCATCTTGGGACCCCGAGCCCCCATTCTAAAAACCTCAAAAATCTGTTTTTCACCACGTGACAAACTAACTATTATTCTACTTAAACTTCCTTGACTTCCTCATATAAAGGTTGGTAATTGTTTTTTCCATGGGTCAAGATCAAAGGCACAGGGGTCTTGGGCTCTGTGCCAAGGTCTCTGAGCCTCTTGGCAGGGTCTCGAGTTTTCTAGGGCAGGCAGAGGAATTCCCTGGCTTCTGACATTTTTATAACCATTTTATCACTATGAAACTTTTAAAATTTTAAAACCAAGTGATGGGCGTTTTTCACAAGGACCCACCTTGCCCTTGGTGATGTACTCAACATTGGAGGACAGATCATCAATCTCCATCTTCATCTCGCTCTTCTCCTTCTCCAGTTTCTGCTTGACGCGCTGCAGGCCGTCGATGCGCTCGCTCAGCTCGGCCACGCTGTCCGCGTGCTTCTTCCTCAGCGCGGCCGCCGTGGCCTCGTGCTGCAGCGTGGCCTCCTCCAGGTCCCTCCTCAACTTCAGGAACTCGGCCTCCCTCTTCTTGTTGAGCTCCAGCTGCGTGGCCGTGCTGCCGCCCGCCTCCTCCAGCCGCTCGCTCAGCTCCTCCAGCTCCCGCGACGCCTCCGCCCGCTGCTTCTCCACCTTGGCCCTGGCGGCTCGCTCGGCCTCCAGCTCCTCCTCCAGCTCCTCCACGCGTGCCTGCACACACAGAAAAGGGCAGGTGCTCCAAGATCTGGGTGAAGCTCCAGCATTTATCTATGGTCTCTTCCAGCTAGGTCTTGTCTAGCGCAGAGAGACCATAGATCAATGCTGGAGATTTATATCTTGGAGATTTATATCACACCCAAGATAGCTCAGCTACCTTAGAAGGCATAAAATCAGCAGGGTGGTTTCTGTGGCAGTGTTGGAAACAGAAAAGTTTTAATAAAAGGCAAAATAACAAAACTCTTTACTGAGAAAAACCAAGCCAGGTGCAAGAGGTTCTTGCTCCTGGTGAAACACCCCACAAAAGTGATTAGTTTCTTTGTTCTCTTCTTTTTCTAGCAAATTGCCCAGGCAGGACTTTTTGGCTCCTGTCCAATTGGCCATCCTTAAGTTTGAGGTGAAGTTCCCCAGGTCCCATGAGGTGTCTTTTTACCTAATTGAGGAGAGAAACTTCTGGGCTTTTTTCCCTTTTTAGGAGACAAAGAATAGTTTTGTCACTCCCCATTCCTATACAGCATCTCTGCTCTCTGCAGTGGAGCAGCATCTCTGATGATGATGGGAGGCAAAAAGTCTTGGGCTGTTTTGGAAGGCAGGTGCTCCTTGGTAGCACGTTTGGAGCTCCTGCTCTCCTCTGTCCCTGCCATCAGGATCCAGCTGGCATTAGCTTCTTTTTATGGGAACTTTCATGATTCTGGGGACCTGTCTCTGATAGGAAGAAGCCCATTGACCTAGATTTGGATTTTCAGAGTTTGGTTATTGGATTAAAGGTTTTATTTTGGACAAAGAACTACATATCCTGGAAGCTGTTCCTCAGGCTGGTGATAGTGTTCACCTCAATAGCTCATTCTTTAATTTTCAACCCACCACATTTTGGCAGAGGGCTTGGCTCCTGCTACTCATGCCAGCTTTTTCCAAGGGGATGCCCCTGTGCTCAGAGAGAGACTGGCTCATGCAGATTCCCCTGCACATCACATCTGATGGAGATTATGGACTCCCAGGATGTAAGAACAGTTCTTCCCACCATACCTGGACCTCCTTGATCTTCTTCTGCAGCTGGGCCTCCATCACTTGCCCATCTTCAATCCTTGAGTTCAGCTGACTCATCTCAAAGTCTTTCCTGTACAGACAGAGCCTCTGATCAGACAAACACTGTCCTGACAGGTCCTTCTGGGTCCTAAATTTCCCTGCACTCTACACCCAGGGTAGAGGATGAACAAGCCTACAATGGAAAGGGACTGCAGGGATAAGCAGCAGCTCATGGAAGGCTCACAGGAAGGGCTCAAGTAGCCAAATTGGCAGAGAGCTGGTTCTGAGGGTTTCCCTCTGAGGTCCCAAGGTGTTCTCCAGTTCCCCAGTGAGAATGGGACACAACTGAAGGCTGTGCTTGCAGCTGAGGCCCAGCAGTGTGCTGGATCCTGCCAGGCAGGTCCCTCCTGTCCAGCCCCATGGACAAAGGAAGGTCTGTGAGCCCTGGTCTGTGAGCCTGTCACAAGTTCCTCAGCCTCTCTGCAAAGTGCCCAGGAAATCCAAGCCCTCACTGTGCCTGGGCTGGTCACACAGCAGTGCCCAGAGGAGGATGACACAGCCACAGCCCAGCTGCCCCTGCAGAGACCACACTAAATCTGCTGGCTTTAGAGGTGCCCAGAGCCCAGGCACGTGTCACACACTCACTTCTTGAGCTTCTCATCCAGCTGCTGTTTGTCATTCTCCAGATCCATCACAGACTCTTGTGACAGCTTCAGGTCTCCTTCAAGCTTCCTCTTGGCTCTCTCCAGGTCCATGCGGACCTTCTTTTCTTGCTCAAGAGAACTTTCCAGCTGGAGAACCAAGGGAGGTGGAATAAGGAGGGAAAGGACCTTCTGTAGCCCCCCCTTACCCATGTCCACTGCTGTGGGAACTTCACCAATCCCCTGGAGGCCAGAGGTGTTTCCCAGCTGGTCTCCAGTCCCACTCCCTCAGCCCAGGACTGCTCTCCATGAGGTGCTCTACACCACCTCTTGTTTTGGGGGTAGTTTGCCAATGGGATTATTCATCAACTGGCCATATTAAAGGGGGATCTGGTAACAATCCCACACTCCAGATGCCACTCAGGGACAGCCTTTGGGCTCTCCTGAAGATGTGACCCAAACCTCTCTTGCTTTATTCTCACTGGCCTGTGACTCACATCATCCACTTGCTGCTCCAGTTTGACCTTGGCTTTGGTCAGTGTGTTGACCTTGTCCTCTTCAGCCTGTAGGTCATCCAGGGCCTGCTGATGGGCCTCCTGCAGGGCTTTCTTCTCCTTTGTCAGCTTGGCAATGATCTCATCCAGACCAGCCATCTCCTCAATCAGGTTTTTAACCTGCATCAGTGAGGACGAAAGTAGAGAGCATCTCAGAGGGAGGTGCAAAGCTGCTCCAGCAGCCTGACCCTGGCAAGGCAGGAGTCCATCCATGGGCAACACCAGCTCTGCTCCCCACCCGCAGCCAGCCCCTCTTCCCTCAGTCAGGCTGGCCCCACCAGGTGGGTTTTCCATGCCTCAGATCACTTGCCACAGCACAGAACCATTTGCCTCCAGCCCTCTGGGCAATGAGGCAGGACACAGAGGGGTTTTTCCCTCTCACACTCCCCTTTTCCTCTGCCCTGCCCCAGTTTCCCCACACCAGCAGCCTTATCCCAGATGTTCCTCTGGTGTCCCCACAGGCACTGAGGCTGGCCCCTGCAGGGAGCTTGGTTACCTTGTTCTCTGTGGCGTGTTTCTCTTTCTCCACCTTGGCCAGTGTGATCTCCAGGTCATCAATGTCCTTCTTCAGCTCTGCACACTCATCCTCCAGCTTGCGCTTCTTGGCGGTGAGCTCTGAGCTTATCTCCTCCTCATCCTCCACACGCTCCAGCAGCTCCTTCACCTTGGCCTCCAGCTGGATCTTGGACTTGATGAGCAGGTCACAGCGCTCCTCTGCATCTGCCAGGTTGTCCTGCTCCTGGGAGAGGCACAGGAGAGCAGTGCTCACCCTCTGCCCCAGCACTCTGCTCTCAGCCCTGCTGTCCTGCCCTTCTCCTTGTGGAAGGGGCAGAGCAAGCCTGAGGTACAGCTCCAGTCAGTGCCTGTCATCAAGGTTCAAGCACTCACACTAACCAGGGCCAAAGAGCAGCTCAGTGTTTCCAGAGGAAGGACAAAAAAGAAAAAAAACAGCACAAAATTTGGCAAGCAAACATTGCCATCCCCTCCCACCACCCTGTGAGGAGAGCACCCTTCCTAGAGCCAGGGGATCAGAAATCCCTGTGACAGCCCCAGCATGTGATGGTACTTCAGTTCTGCAGTCTTAGGTTGTGTTTCAGACAGATTGTGACTATGAGGGAGCTTCAGAACTGCAAGAGGCTGAAGGAGGGTTCTAGGATATTCTGCTCCTACTTTTACCCATGGATCCTGCACTGTCTTAACAGCCCAGAGAGAGGGTGAGGCACTCACTGCCTGCAGCTGCAGAGCCAGGTCGTGCTTCTCCTGGATCATGGAGACTTGCTTCTCTTCCAGCTCCTTCCTCTTAGCCTCAGACTTCTCCAGAGCCTCCTTCAGCTTCTGGAATTCCTCCTTCAGGTTGGACATTTCCTTTTCAGTCTGAGCAGACTTGAGTAAAGGCTTGATCTTGAAGAACAGCTTCATCCAGGACCAGTTCTTGACAGCGTTGAAGGCACGGATGTTCCACTGGATGGTGTAGAGGGCGTCCCTGGGGGAATACAAGCACAGCATCATCAGGGGTGGACATTCCCCGTGTCCCATCCTGGCTTCTGCAGGCCTGGATTCTGCTCCATTCTCCACCAGCTGGACAAATGGCAGAATGGTGAATGAATGGGACACTGTCTGCACACTGTACTGGCCCTGCTGGGCTGGGTGGGGTGGCTTGGATCTCAGCTCTCCTCACTCTGCCTCCCTCTGAATCTTCCAGTGCAAACCAGAGGCTCCCCACACCTAGATCCTCCCTACCAGGGCCATGCCAGACCTCTTCCAGGTCTGTCTCCATCCCCCAGGATCAATCACTGCCAGACACAGGCAAACCCCACAGGCCAAACCCACAGACACGTGCAGAAGAGACAAGGAGACACAAAGTTCTGCCTTTTGCCCCCACAGCTCTACCTCCTGCTGATGATCTTCTGATACTCCACACGCATGAGGTGGCCCCGGATCCTGGCCTGGAGCATTGTCAGGACCTTGGCCAGACGTTCATCTCGCATCTCCTCCAGCAAGCCCAGCAAACCAGCCTTGAAAAACACCTGTGGGCAAGAGAGTGGAGTCACCAGCAGAAGGACAGAGGGCTTAGGGTAACACAACCTGCCAGGGAAACATGGAGCTGCCCCCACACATGGCACAGGAACCAGACCTGCCCTGAGCACATCATCTCCCCAGCAGGGACAAGATGATGTTTGGGTGGGACGAGGTCAGGCAGCAGTGACCTGCTCAGAGCTGCTCTTTCTCTTCCCAGCCTGCACCTTCCTCTGCCCTCCTGAGTCCCTTCAAGGGCCACACAGACCCTGCAGAGTGCAGGGCTGCAGCAGGGCTGTGGCCAGGCACAGAGAGTAACAGCAGGGGAAACTTCTCCCTGCCAAGGGTCAGCTGCCCTCTCTCACCTTGGTGTGACCAAACTTGTACTGGGCATGGTCCAGTTCCAGGGAGCTCAGCAGCTTCTCTGTGGCCTTCCTGCTGTCCACAAACTTGTCTTCTGGAATGGCTGCTGGGTTGAGGATACGGTAGCTGTGGGGAAAGCAGAGGGAGGCCATGCAAGAGGACTGCAGCACCAGCATCACCCCAGAGCCCCAGGCATGCCAGTGCCCACTGGGGCCATGGGGCTGCACCACAGGCTGGAGCTGGGTGTGAACCAGCTGCTCCAGGGCACAGGATTGCAGGCACCAGGGAACCCTGGCAGATTTTAGTCCCTGAACATCAGGGAGACTGTGCCAGGACACCACTGTCCTCATTAGGCAGCATGGATGGGACCCTAAGGTGAGAACCCTGAGGATCCATCCCAAGGGCAGAGAGAAATGTGAGCCAGGATCAGAGAAGCCTGAGCCTGTGGATGCCATGGGACAGAGAGAAAGAAACAGCAAGTGTTTCTCACAGCAGCTTGTGAGAATTTTTAGGAAGTTGTAAAGATGTGATAACTTTTTAAGTATAAATAATCTGCAGGTGGTGTTTTTCTACTTCATCTGTCTGTTCTTCTCAAAAACAGTGTGTGAGGAAGATGTTTTTATTAATTAGCCAATCAAATAAAATCTATTGTCTCACTCTATAAAAACCACCAGATTTTCTTGAATAAAACCTTCTTTGCTCTTTGTTCCAGATTGCAAGGCAAGATGTATTCTATCACCATCTGTATGGCAGATTATCTTTTGTCAAGTGGGCAGTTTGCCTTATCTCTCTCTGTGAGTGACCACACCCACTCCTCCCTCAGGGGGACACCTGCTGATAACAGCCATTGAATGTCCCTGCATGGCTGATAAGAGCTACAGCATCCCATTGGGAGATGTGAGCCCAGAGGGAGGAGCCAAGCATTCCTACCTGGATAGAATCTGGAGCTTCTGGAACACCAGCACAGCTTCTGCACTGGATTGCCCAGAGGAACAGCAGCTGCCTCTTGCCCTGGATCTTCAGAGGCAGAGACTGCACCTTTCTCCAGGATCCCTGCTCCAGCAGAACCAGCCCTGGCACTGCAGGAGGGCTGAGCCACAATTCCAATGGTTCTGCTGCCAACAGCCTGACCCACAGGGTGTCAGGCTGGGTTCTGACTCTGGCACTGTTGGTTTAGTGCACTGCATTGTTTATTTTATCCTTTATTTTTTTTCTTCCCTATTAAACAACTGTTATTTCCTGCTCCCATATTTTTGCCTGAGAGCCCCTTAATTTAAAATTTATAGCAATTCAGAGGGGTGGGAAGGGTTTACATTCTCCATTTCAGGGGAGGCTCCTGCCTTCCTTAGCAGGCACCTGTCTTTCCAAACCAAGACACTCTTTCTACAACACTGCCTCCTGCCTGTTCCTGTGTTTTTCTCAGCACAAGAGTGACATGAGCCTTGCCACCTTCCCCCTGCAGCAGCACCTCAAACACCCCGATCCCATCCCAAACTCTCCACACCTGGCACCCCAGAGCCAGCAGCAGAGCTATCCCAAACTGGACGGGCACTGGGGGTTCACAGCAGCTCTGGACAAGCTGGGGAGCAGCTCAGAGCCAGGACAAGTCTGTCTGCCCTGGAAACACGGGCTGGGTGAGGAAGAGGAGGGCGTTACCGCTGCTTGAACTCTGCGTAGAGGATCCTGTTGGGGAAGCCCTTGCGGCAGATGCGGATCCCTTCCAGGACTCCATTGCAGCGCAGCTGGTGCAGCACCAGGAAGGAATCCATGGCTCCTGAGGGGCAGGACACACACAGAGCACGTGCTCAGCCCAAGAAGACAGAGGAAATGCAGCTGCAGCCTGGGTGTGAACCCTGGGAACATCTGTGGTTTGAACATGGCTGTTGGCCTGTCCTGCAGGTGTGTGCTGAGCACCAGTGCTGCAGCCTGGGCCTTGCATGGTGGAACTCAGCCTGGAAGACTCATCCCTGCCTGCTGTGCATCCCATTTTGGGTGTGCATTCATGCCAAGTGCCAGGCTGCACACCCAAAATGGGAGCCTGGCAAAGCTCATTCTCCCCAGCAGAGGAGATTGATCTGGCTCACAGGAGTTTCAGCACTGGGGTCAGGGCTCAGTGCAGTATGAAGAGGGCTGAGGAGAGGGTGGGTGCAAGGATCCCTGCCAGTTCCCAGACGTCCCCAGCCCCCTGAGCTGTCCCATACCTGGGGTCTTTGTCTCGTTGGGGATGATGCAGCGCACGAAGTGGGGCTGGGTGGAGCGCAGGTTGGTCATCAGCTTGTTGAGGTTCTCCTGCAGGGCACACACAGGGTGAGGGGACAGCTCTGCTTCCCTGCAATGCTTCTCTGTCTCTCCAGCTCCTTTCCCCCACAGGCAGGGAGGGAGCAGACCCTGAGAGCCCCTTATGGCAGGAGAAAGGGCATTTCCTCCTGCTATCCTGGCAGGGGACATCCCCACCTGGGGCATGGTCAGAGCCTCCTGCCAGGGTGGGACACTGTCCCCATGGCAGAGGGGGCTGGGCTGGCACACAGGCCAGATGGCACGGGCAGGTTTTGCTGTGCTACAGAATTTTGCAGTGCCAGATGCTTCCCAAGCATTTGTAGGTAAAGTTTTGCTGCAGGGGAGAGCCAGGGACACAGGACTGAGCATATTCCTGGAACAGAGCAGTTCCAGTGCTGGTGTCCACACTGGCTGCAGACAGAGAATGTCAGGATATGCAGGATTTCCCTGCACTTCCACAGTGCTTCACCCCCTCTGGCTGTGGCAGAGGAACTGCTGTGCCAGACTGCCTCTCCTTTTCTCTCCAAGGCAGCTCTACCCTTGATCTTTCCAGCTGCCTTCCCCTGCTTGTACAGGCTCAGCCTGTCCAGGACATGCTCAGGGAAGAGCTCCACATCACCATGGGGCACCTCCTCACCACAGACACCTTTCCCCAAGGCCTGTGACTTATCCAAAAGGAAGAAAGTCACACTTTTCCCTCAACAGGAGCTGCCTTCTGCAAGCACCTTGGCAACGAATCACAGAATATCCAGAGTTGGAAGGAACCCACAAAGATCATCCAGTCCAGCTCCAGGCCCTGCACAGACACCCCAACAACCCCCTCTATGCCTGGGAGTGCTCTCCAAACTCCTGGAGCTCTGGCAGCCTCAGGGCTGTGACCTTTGCCCTGTCACAAGGCTGTCATGGCAGGACACAACCCTCTGTGCTGCTTTCCAGTTGCTGAGCTCTGGGTTGGACCAGTAACCCCAGTGGTGAGTATGGGATGGAGCTGTGTGACATCCTGAGCTGTCAAATGGGCCAGGTCACCCCCCAGCACAGGGAGCTGCCTGCTCAGAGACCTGCAAGATCCTCCTCCATTGTCTTCTGTCCTTCCAGCTGACAGGAATGAGGAGAGAAGTAGCACAGACTTAAAGTGATGTTCATGGAATTAATTATCTAAACATCACTACAAGTCTTAACTGCCTCTCTCTCAGAGGTGGAGGAGCTGCCACAAGCATCACGAGGGCAGGAGCAGCACGAGCCCAGCTCCAGGGGAAGGGAGCTCTGCCAGCCTGGAGCCTCCTGTCCTGCCCTGGGAGCATGGGGACAGGGCTGGGACTCTGCCAGGCACAGCTCCCTTGGCCAGGGGTGACAGGGAGTTGGGGGCTTTGGTCTGGTGGTGTCCCTCAGGAGCTCTTGTGGTCCCTCAGGGCCCAGGAAATGCAAGAAACCAAGTCTTGGCAGGGAAGTGTGACTGCTGGTGGGACCCTCAGCAGGTTCCCCTCATGGCCCTGGATGAGGGACTGGCTCTCACCTTGTGCAGCTGTGACACTGTTTGGAAGGAAGCTGCCTTCTTACGTTTCTCCTTGGTCCCTGGCTTGTGAGGTTCCTCTGTTGGGTTGAAATATTGATTACTTACATCAGCAAAAATCTGCCTGCCTTGAAGGACTCAGGGGCACCCCCAAACACCCCTAAAATTCCCACAGCCCTTGCTGTCTCTAAAGCAGAGGTGATTGTGCCCTGCTGAAAAACAAAGGCACTGACCACCAAAACCACCCAGCAGCCACCTCCCACAGCACTCAGCTCTGGGTGTTGCTCCTCAGCTCCTGGTAGCAAGACACCCCTTCACACTCCCAAAGTCACAGGGCCACCACAACAACCCTACAACCCCACACAAGCCCTTAAACCAGCACCCACCAACTTGGATTTTAGGGATCAGTGTGGATTTTCCCTTGGCCTGGGCTGCCAGGGACAGGGATGCTGCACCAACATCTGGCAGGAGAGGAGAGGAGAGGAGAGGAGAGGAGAGGAGAGGAGAGGAGAGGAGAGGAGAGGAGAGGAGAGGAGAGGAGAGGAGAGGAGAGGAGAGGAGAGGAGAGGAGAGGAGAGGAGAGGAGAGGAGAGGAGAGGAGAGGAGAGGAGAGGAGAGGAGAGGAGAGGAGAGGAGAGGAGAGGAGAGGAGAGGAGAGGAGAGGAGAGGAGAGGAGAGGAGAGGAGAAGAGAAGAGAAGAGAAGAGAAGAGAAGAGAAGAGAAGAGAAGAGAAGAGAAGAGAAGAGAAGAGAAGAGAAGAGAAGAGAAGAGAAGAGAAGAGAAGAGAAGAGAAGAGAAGAGAGGAGAGGAGAGGAGAGGAGAGGAGAGGAGAGGAGAGGAGAGGAGAGGAGAGGAGAGGAGAGGAGAGGAGAGGAGAGGAGAGGAGAGGAGAGGAGAGGAGAGGAGAGGAGAGGAGAGGAGAGGAGAGGAGAGGAGAGGAGAGGAGAGGAGAGGAGAGGAGAGGAGAGGAGAGGAGAGGAGAGGAGAAGAGAAGAGAAGAGAAGAGAAGAGAAGAGAAGAGAAGAGAAGAGAAGAGAAGAGAAGAGAAGAGAAGAGAAGAGAAGAGAAGAGAAGAGAAGAGAAGAGAAGAGAAGAGAAGAGAAGAGAAGAGAAGAGAAGAGAAGAGAAGAGAAGAGAAGAGAAGAGAAGAGACTGAGGTAAAAAACAGGGTGAGGGGGTTCCTCACCTGAAGCAGAGCCCACATAGTTCTCATAGAGGGAGGCCAGGAGCTTGTTCTGGGATTTCTGGAAGACGGACACCACTGTCTCGTTCAGGGGGTCCTTGTTCTTGTCCAGCCACCCCACGATGTTGTATGGCACCTGTCCCAGGACAGGAAAGGTCAGGCCAGCCCTGTCCCTGCCCAGGGGGAGCTGTGGGGGCTGGGAGGGGCTGCCAGGGACGTACCACACCAGCGTAGTGCACCACCTCAAAGTGCGCCTCGTACTTGCGCTTCTTGTCCGGCCGCGGCTTCTGGAAGTTGGGCGACTTCCCGATGTGGTTGTCGTAGAGCTTGGACTTGAAGGTCATGTCAGAGGCTTTGGGGAACATGCACTCCTCTTCCAGGATGGACAGGATTCCCATGGGCTGCAGGGAGAGGGGGGATCAAGAGGACTGAGCTCGGTGTTGCCACGTCCCATCCCAAAACAGGGATGCTGGGGAGATCCCATCCTAGCCCAGGTGCAAGACACTGGCCATGGGGCCAGGCTGTCATTGGCATATTCCAGGCTGCACCTGACCTCCATGTGGGACTGGCCAGGCCTGCAAGACATGGCAGTTTGCCCTAGTCCAACAGATTGTTGAGAAGGAGGGATCCTCTCCAGGATTGTTCCTTTTCAAAAAAAATAAAAAAGAGTTTCCTTCATGCAATGGTGGAAATATTTTCTACAAGCTGCTCTGAATCAGTGAATGCTCAAGAGGCACTGATGGGCTGTAAGTGGGTAGAAAGAAAGGGGAAGAGATGATTGCTCTCTGGAGGAAAAGGCTGCACCAAGTTTTGTGGCTCCCCAGTGGGTAGAAACAGAATTTCCATGTTTTCATAAAGTCAAAATTTGTGTGGAAAAGATCTCAAGGGGCTGGAGGCTCTGAGCTGTAAGTATTGGGAAAAAAATGTTGGGTACTTGCGCCTGACCTGGAAGGGAATAATTAAATTTTGGTAGCAGAGCACCTCTCTGTTGCAGCCTTTGCAAACAAACTGTCCCCCAGCAGTACCATTTCTGTGCCCTGCCTCACACTCTACCTTCTCAATCAGGTCAATGCAGGCTTGCAGGTCCAGGCCAAAGTCAATGAAGACCCATTCAATGCCTTCCTTCTTGTATTCCTCCTGCTCCAGGACAAACATGTGGTGGTTGAAGAACTGTTGCAGTTTCTCATTGGTGAAGTTAATGCACAGCTGCTCAAAGCTGTTGAACTGCAAGAACAAAGCAGATGTGAATCAAAAGGAGAAGCTCCAGAAGGGAAGGTGTCACCCTGTTTTTTTAAGATTTTCTAAGCCTTCTGATGTTTACATTCTTCTAACGAACTTTCTCACACACTTTCTGTAAATAACTCATTGTTTTGCATTCTTTTCTGGAGGAGAAGAAATTTGATGGACTGTTGGTTTGTCCAGTGTCATTGGGGAGGTGGCACTGTCACCCTCCAATCCACTGTCACTTTTGGAAATCTATAAATGTTGGAGTCAGAAATTAAAAGTGCTCTTTTCACCCTGGGAGAGCTGTGTGCACATCGTGTTATTTCGTGTCCTATAGGGACGGGCAGGGATTCACTCTTGTGCTTTGCCTGGGTCTGAAGGGTGATTCCTGCCAGGCTCAGCTGTGTGGCTGCCACAGCAGGTAGCCAGCAATCACTAGAGATGTGCCCACAGCAGTGTTAAATCATTCCTGCTCGCTCCAGATACATCAATCCAGACAAGAGCCCCTCTTCTCATCAAGGCCAGCACCTTCTTAGAGGAGCTCTCAAACCCCAGGGGACTGAACTCCCTGAACCCACTGCAGGGGCCTGCAGAACTCACATCAAAGATCTCAAAGCCTGCAATGTCCAGCACCCCAATGAAGAACTGCCTGGCCAGCTTGGTGTCCAGGGTCTTGTTGATGCGGGCCACCAGCCACTTGAACATGCGGTCGTAGGTGGCTTTAGCCAGGGCCCCCACAGCGTACAGCACCTGCAAGGCAAAGCCCAGAGCACACATGGTTATGAAAAATCCTTTCCTTAAATGTAACCAATGGTTATCTGCTGCTGTGGAATGCAACAGGTGCATCTGGGATTGGTCTCATGTGATTGTTTATAATTAATGGCCAATCACAGTCCAGCTGTCTCAGACTCTCTGGTCAGTCACAAGATTTTATTATCATTGCATTCTTTTCTATTCCTTACTATCCTTCTGATGAAATCCCTTCTTCTATTCTTTTAGTATAGTTTTACTATAACATATATCATAAAATAATGAATCAGCCTTCTGAAACATGGAGTCAGATCCTTGTCTCTTCCCTCATCCTGGGACCCCTGTGCAAACCACCACAAGTGAGCTTCTCCCTGCTCCTGCAGGAGCCACAGGCTGACAGAGAGCTCCTCCTGGCACACAAAGGATGGACAGACACATCCAAGGAGTTTATGGTTACAGCACAAGCTCCAAAATTGCTTTGCATTCCACACAAGTGTGTTCCTGCCTACCAGGCCTATCTTGCCTCCAAGGTCTTAGGATATAAATTCAGTTTAAAATGACATTTTCAGAAGCCTTGTGCCTACAGCCCACTTTGGATAGGACACCAGCTGCTGAGGTCCTCCTGAACTTTGCTCAAGGACTGGCTTGCACTATTCAGGCCAGGTCTGGGTTCCCAGCTGGGGTGTGGCTGGAATCTGACAAGACACGTGTTTGGTGCATTTGAGTCTTCTACAAGATCAACTCAGATGAGTGTTTAGATATCCAGAGTTTTCTAATTTTCAGGGCTGAACTCTTCTCAAGAGTGTGACTGTCTCTGAAGCAGATCCACAGAACCTGGACCTGCTCTGGCTGAGATCCAACCTCATTGCAAAGACACCAGATTCAATCTCCAGCCTTGGTTAATGTGCAAAGCTATCAGCCAGCTCTGCCACCCATTTCCCCTGCTCTTAAAAGCCAAGAACTGTGGATTCACCTTCTCCTGCTGCTCTGGATCTCCCCCTACACCCACGACAGTGAACTGAAGCACCAGTGGCAGCCCAGTGTCCTGCTGTGCTGTCACTCACCTGCTCCACGTTCTGCCCCTTGGTCACGTACTCATTGCCCACTTTGACACGAGGATGGAGCAGCCCCTTGATGAGTTCAGCTGAGCTGATTCCCATGAGATAGGCAGCTTTGTCAGCACCTGGAAGGCAGCACAAAGGCATGAGGAGCCTGCAAGGAGGGTCTGGGAAGGGGGAAAGGAACCAAAATAAAAAATGATCTGCTCTTGTGATAATCAGTGCTAACCACACTGTTTTTTCCACCTCCTCCAGTGTCTAATGTGATTTTCCATCTTGGATAGTCTATGATGCTTTAAAGTTTAACTTTC
This sequence comes from Agelaius phoeniceus, assembly GCF_051311805.1. NCBI lineage: Eukaryota > Metazoa > Chordata > Aves > Passeriformes > Icteridae > Agelaius > Agelaius phoeniceus. Next base: position 4,254,476 of record NC_135281.1, read on the forward strand.
TGACTGAGAAGTTACTGTTTGGAGGCCTGCTGCACCTTATCAGGTGCTTATCAGGTTTTAGCCTTATTGATCTGGGATTCTCTATGCATTTTCCAGTGGAGGTTTGAATTTCCACACAGCAGATTTGAATTGACCAGAAGAGAGGTGATTGTCTTTCATAAACTCCTGATAGCAGATTGTAGCTAGCAAATCACCTCTGCAGGGAAATCAGTGCCATATCAAAACCTTCATTAATGACCAGGTAGCAGCTAAAGGCTGTGTTGCCACTCCTGAGGCACAGAGAACTTTTCCTTCATGAATGTTAACGTGACAAAGACTGATCCAGGTGATCATTTCTGCTGGATCCCTGCTGCAACCTTCAGAGTACGTGCCAGAGCTCCCCCTTCTCACTCTCCCACGTGCTGGAAAGTCACCCTCTCCCTTCAGGTTTGCTCTGCACTCTGTCTGTTCTCAGATCTGTGCATTGCATTGGATTTTGCTGAGCAACCAACCAGGGAAAGTGTTGGACAGTGATTGTGTCCTACTCTAACAGCTCTTCAGGAGGCTGTGAGCTGAGCAGGTCCTGCTCCCAGCCTGGCTGGAATGCTGTCCATTGAAGTGCAGGAGGTGAAGAGCAGGAGGAGACTGCACAAGATGAAGCCCAGCAGGGCTGTGACACCCTAGGATGCTGCTGAGACAAGTCTGATGCAGATGAGGCCACCTTGCAGAGAGATTGTCCCAAAAATTCCTGCTCAAGGCCAAGCCCTTGGAGCACCCCCACAGGGCCTAAATCAATGAGGGATCAGGGGATCAGGGTCCCTGACCTCCACAGGCCAGGCAGGGGGAGTTATCCCAATCTGGGCAGCTCTGGAGTGTTGGGGAAGATGAAACAGGAAAGCCTTATCAATATGATTGTCTGGCAAAAGATTTTGAAAATATGGAAAGTATAAGTGAAATTGAAATGAAAGCAAGCTTTGAGACACCTCAGTTACTGAACAACTGGAAAACAATGGTGTGGCCAGCTGAAGGTGATCCCCTTTTAATGGAACAACACCCTCTGCTTGCAGACAGGCCCAAGGGTCAGAGCAGACCCCACTGGCTGGGCAGAAGGGGCCCAAAGAGGAGTTTTTAGGGTTTAAAATGTAACACAGGATGGTAATGTAATGATTCTTACAGGCTGTATGTAAATGCTGTAGGATTTGTATCTTGTACTAGATTGGTTGGTGAGAATCAGAATATTCAACACAGAAGATTCATTGTATTGTAATGGGAACCTCACTCTCTTTTACTCTTCCTCACTCTCTCGTCCTCTTCACCACTCTCTTGCCTTCTTTCTCCTTCCCACCCTCTTTACTTCTCTTTTCTGCTCTGAGCTGTGCCTGGCAGCTCCCAGCAGGGCCCTGCCCCCAGGCCCTTTGCAATAACCCCAAGTTCCAGCCCTGGCTGCAGAGATCTCTCGTGTCCGTCTGTCCTGACCATCCTACCCCCATTGCTCCTGCACTGGAGCCCAGAGCCCCACTCACTTTCAGTGCCATCAGCCTCTGCCTGCTCTTCCCGCTGCTTTTGCTTGAATTTCATGTTCCCAAAGTGCATGATGGCCCCCACTATTTTATAGGAGCCGTATTTCTCATCGCTGCTGAAGCCCAGGATGTCCATGGCGTGCTGAGGAGACACAAAGCAGTAGAGACAGAACAAATTCACCACGCTGAGGTGAGGGTTGGTTCCTCCTCCCACTGTCTCCTAAGGTACCCTCCCTGTCCTGGGGCTGGCAGGGTGCCCTCTCTGCTGGGCACCTATCCAAGGAATCCTGTCCATGGGCTTTGAATGTGGCTCCAGCTCCCACAAGACCCATTTGAAAGGCAAACGACTGGCTCAGCATCCACAAGGAGGAGGTGCTCCAAGCTGAGGGCTCAGAAGGAGACCTGACTGATCTCTACAGCTCCCTGACAGGAGAGGGCAGCCAGGGGGGTCAGGCTCTGCTCCCAGGGAACCCGGACAGGATTGGGAGGAAACGGCCTCAAGCTGGTTCAGGTTGGACATCAGGAGGAATTTCCTCACAGAAAGAGTTGTCAGGCATTGGCAGGGGCTGTCCAGGGCAGGGCTGGAGTCCCCATCCCTGGAGGTGTCCAAGGAAGGGCTGGACATGGCACTCAGTGCTCTGGGCTGGGTGTCAGGGTGGGGATAAATCAGGTTGGACTCTATGGTCTTGGGGGTCTTTTCCAAATGTAATGATTCTGGGATCTTCTTTTTTATGGGCACTATGGGAAGTGTTCATGTGCCTCAGGCCCTTCCTGATGCAGGGAATGACTCTCCCTTCCCTGCCTGGATGAGGCTGCTGGTGCAGATCAGAGTCACTCTGCCCCTTCCTGGAGGCTCCCAACAGCCACCCATGATCCATAGGGAAACCCCAACTGATTTAAACAGGGACACACAGAGGGAAATCCCAACTGATTTCAAGAGGGAAGGCAGAGCACAGCCCCAGAGCTGCCCAGAGGAAGGCTGTGCCCTCCCCAGGCCCAGGGCTGTGCACATACATCAGTGGCCATGAGCTCCTCGCCGTCATCCAGGTTGTCCACTGTTGTCACCCCCTGGGAGCAGAAGTGGTAGTCATAGGGGTTGAGGGACAGCAGCAGCATATCTGCAGGGGGAGGACATGCAGAGGGTGAGGCCAGCCTGGCAGGGACGTGCCTGGACAGAGGGACAGCCCTGCACACAGATGGAGCAGGAAGGCTTCCCCAGCCTCACCAGCTGGGGGAGGAACAGCCTCTTCCAGCACAGGCAGGTCCACACGTGGGTCCACCTCTTCTGTGCTTGCCTCCTGCTTGCTATCTTGGGACATGGCCTGGCTGCAGACTGATTTAGAAGTGGCCACCATGCCCTTGTGACTCCAGATAAGATTACTGCTCCCTCAGACCTGCCTAATAAGGTGCTGTTCAGCACCAAGCTCAGGAGCCCTCAGCCAAGAGCTGACCACCCCAGGGGCTGTGCCAGCCATCCTTCTGCGTGGGGAAAGGCTTCCTGAGTGGGATGTGGCACCAGGAGGCTGCTCAGAGCTGCCCCAGCACAAACTCAGAGCAGGTGGAGCTGTCCTGAGGATCACATCTACACCAGTGCCCAGAGAGAGCTGGGCAGCTGTGTCCCAGCTCACCTGGAACAGGTCATCTCACTGGCTGAGGAGGCTGCACAACACTTCCCTCCATCCCAAAATGAGTAAATGTGCAGCCTGCACACGTTGAGGTCAGTGCTGTACCCACAGCCCCACGAGGACTCTGTGCAAGGCAGCTTTGCAAAGCACAATCCCACCTTGCAGATATACCCTGGGTGACCTCTGCTCCTACACAGTGGCAGAAAGGGCTTTAGTCTGGCTTCTCAGCCTGTGAGGATAATGGAGGCTGGGCTAGATGGCCCCTTGAAATCCCTTCCACCCTAAATTCCACCACTCCCATGATCCTGCACTGCTAGCAAAGCATCCAAGGGCAGAACCTGCATGGTGAGCTGGGTCTGCTCATTCCTGTGGACCCCAAGGCTGACAACAGGGCTCTCTGAGGCTGTTTTCAGGCCATCCTGCTCTAAGGGCTGTGCTGCACCTTTGGCTGCCTTACCTTGCAGCTCTGGTTTCTTCCCAGACAGGATCTGGTAGAAGATGTGGTAGCTCCGCTCTTTGGGTTGCTGGAAAATCACTCTGGATTTTTCCAGAAGATCTAGAATGAAGTAGGGCAGAAGGATCAGAGCAGGGCTTGTCCCTTCCCAGAGCTGAGCACAAATTGGGGGGATGAATTCCCTCCCCAGGGCAGCTACTCACAGATGTCAATGTCTGCAGAGGCCAATTTCCCTGAGGGACCAAAGTGGATCCGGATGAACTTGCCCTGAAAACACCCACAGGAGGTAAGTGCTGGGCTTGCCTACAGAGCTACAGCTCTGAACAGCCCCTAGAAACCGAATTCATTTCCCACTTCTTGAGCTTCTGCTGATGCCAGGCAATTTACTGAACTCTCTAAAGGGGTGAAGCTCTCTGCTTTGTAATGTGAAGAAGCTCAAAGAGCATTGCCCAAGGGTTTAAATACCAGGCAGGCAGAAATTTCACTGACAGCAGATAAACCCCTGTCCTCAGGTCTATTCTTACCACTGAACCATTCTGTGACCCAGAGCCTGCCTGCAGCCCCTGCTCCGTGCTGGGCTCAGGGTCTCCCCCAGCAGTGCCTCCCTGCCCTCCAGGCACAGCAGAGCCAGGCTGGGCTCAGCCAAAACGGTGCTGCTTCCTGGAAGGGACACACTTGTCTGTCCCAGAGCACCCCAGGCTGTGCTCAATGTCCCTCTGAGCCTTGGGATGTCACAGGCTGTGACATCAGGGCCATTCGTGCTGGCCACCATTTGCTGCACTGAAAAACCAGAAAAACTCTGGTGGTCCAGTGCCACTGGGAAGCAGCCCCAGCTCCCTGCCACGTGCCTGTGGCTCCCAGGGCACAAGGCCACAGTGCCACCCACTGTGCATGCAGCCCAGCCAGCAGCCACAGCTCCCTGCCCCACTCACAAAACGCGAGGAGTTGTCGTTTCTTATGGTTTTGGCATTGCCAAAAGCCTCCATGGCTGGGTTAGCCTCGATGATTTGATCCTCGAGGGTGCCCTGGGGAACAAAAGCAAAGGGTGTGTCACACAGCCAGAGGGGACCTGTCACCAAGAGCAGGAGCAATGCCAGGGGCTGCTGGCTGCTCTCCTCAGCTGTGCCTGGGACCTGCTGCCCCCGAGGCATCTCCATTTATCAGCACAGCTGGGGTTTGCAGCAGTGCCCTCTGTGGCCTTCTCCTCACCCAAACTGGTGAGGACAGGGCCACAGAGCTGGCACCAGCCCCAGGCTGCTGTCCCCTCTGCACACAGCAGTCCTTGCCCCCTTTCTTAGGAGCTACACGATGTAAACCAAGAGCAAGCTCGTGTTGTCACAACAGGCTGAATCATTTCAGGCTCTCTGGCATCAGGCATTTCCTCTTCCACCAAACCAAAGTCTAGGAGAGCTCACATAAACAGCACTTTGTGAAACAAGGTCCCTACACCGACAGGGTCCCAGTGTGACAGGAATACACAAGTGCCAGCTGGAATGATCTGCTGGGAATACTGGGGCTCTCCTGAGCAAGCCCCAAGATGAATCCTCTCCTAACCTTGTTTTCCTGCATGTGTTTCTCTGCTCAAAGGTAAAGAGACACCCTCTGCCTAATGCAGGTAAAGCAGGAGAAGGATTTGAGGAGAGGAGCAAGAGACTGCTTGAGACACCACATGAAGGAGGGTGGGGTTTGACACCTGCTACAGAGTTTGGTGGCACAGACACCTGCAGGACTTTTCATGAGAGCTTTGCCCATACTCTGACACATTCCAATCCACAGGGCTTTCCTCAGGTGGGGAACACCAGCTCTGGGCTCTGCCCACTCAGAGCCACCCTCTTTCCAATGCTGGAACCACAACTGCTCCCCACCTCTGCAGCTCCAGCTGTTTGAAGGGCAAAGGAGACTGGGAGCAGCTGGGCATCACAGTTACCAACACACCTGAGTATCCCTTGAGCTCTTATCTCTAAATTCAGCCTGGTCTGGGCAGCCCCAAGACCCACAGGTTCAGCCCCTGAGCTGCCTCACCCTGTTTGTCCCAGTGGGCACTCATGTGATGATGAACATCCCCAGGCAAGGGTGTGCACCAGCTGAAGGCTCAGAGAAACCAAGGATGTGTGACTGAGCCCTTGGGGCTGAACCTTTGCTGGGTTTCCTTGGAGCAAACACCTCAGAAATGTCCCCCAGGCAAGGACATCAGCTCTGGATAGAAATGAATGTTTCCCTTGAAGGAGAAGTTGGAGTCAGAAAGGCAGAAAGAGATGAACCAGCAAAGCTTCCAGCTGTGGGAAGGAGGCAGATACAAAGCCAAGAGGAGAACTAAACACTGCCCAGGTGCTGCTCCCAGACCTAAGGAGGAGGCCCCACACATCACCCCATCACAGCTCTGTGGTGCAGCAGAACTCTGGCCTCAGCATTAAAGAGACCACAACACTTACCCCAGTTTTAGTGGCAAGAGCTGCCTAGAGAAAGGAGAGAAAATTATCTTTAGAAATCCAGAAAAGCCAGGAAAGAACCACAAGAAGCATGGTCAGAAAAGCAGGGCATGACCATTTAGTGCCAAAAAAAAAATCCAAGAGAAAAAAAAAAACCTCGGAGGATTAAACTTTATAGGAGAGGCCAAAAAGTTGTTAAATAGATTAGCTCAAGAAAATAAAGAAATGCATCAAAAAGCAAGAACTGTTAAATCCAAACTTGAAGAAGAGGAAAGAAAATAATGCTGAAGTATTGCTTGTCTGATACCTAAAGCAGCCAGTTTGCTTCCTCGAGGGGAAAGCAGGCTGGAGCCTCAAAGTATCCAGAAGAAATAAGCAATTGCAAGGGCAGCTCAAAAATAACCAGCACCAAAGAAAAGCAAGATTCAAAACAAGAGCAAGAAAAGCACGAGGTAGAAAAGGGTCAAAATCAACAAAAGGAGGGGAAAAAAAGGAGAAAATGCTGAAAAGCAAGGCTTAAAAGAGGCAAGGTGAGAAATGGAAGGTTTACTTCATCCCTTTAGTGTTCCTTAAGAGGATCACTGGGGTGTTGAAAGAGGAAGAGAAGAGAAAGAGAACAACTGAAGCACCTCTTCCAGGCTGCATGGATTGAGCAGCCACATTAAAAAAAAAAAAAATCCATTTCCCCTTGAGCAAAATAATTTCAAGCCTTGCTTGTTCAAAAGTCAGGGAAAAGCCAAGCCCTGGGTGGGTCAGACCAAAATGCAAAAAGTTGGGGAAGAAAAAGTAAGAAGAAAGGGGAAGGCAGGGAAAAAAAATTAAAAAAAAAAAAAAAAAAAAAAAAGGAAGAAAACAACAAGAACTTGTTTGAAAAGAAGATCTTACTAATTTCTTGCCCGGTGTGTCGCCCAAGGCTGCGACAATGGCAAAGTACTGAATGACCCGCTTGGTGTTTACAGTCTTACCAGCACCAGATTCTCCGCTTAGAGTGACAGAAATACACAGATAAGGGCATGAGGCAAAGAACAGGCACAAATTCTCCACTTAGAGTAACAGAAATACACAGATAAGGGCATGAGGCAAAAAACAGGCACAACCATCCCAGACAAGCCAAGCCTCGGAGGATGGTGAGGCTGCAGCACTCGCTCACCCCCCAGCCCACAGGGGTGCTTGTGTTTGGGGTTTGCCCTCGGAGCCACACCAGCTCCGGGCTGTCCGTGTGTCCCTTGGGGGCCACACCAGCTCCGGGCTGTCCGTGTGTCCCTTGGGGGCCACAGCAGCTCCGGGCTGTCCGTGTGTCCCTTGGGAGCCACACCAGCTCCGGGCTGTCCGTGTGTCCCGCCAGGGCTCAGCTTGCCTTGGGAGCCACAGCAGCTCCGGGCTGTCCGTGTGTCCCTTGGGAGCCACAGCAGCTCCGGGCTGTCCGTGTGTCCCTTGGGGGCCACAGCAGCTCCGGGCTGTCCGTGTGTCCCTTGGGAGCCACACCAGCTCCGGGCTGTCCGTGTGTCCCTTGGGGGCCACACCAGCTCCGGGCTGTCCGTGTGTCCCGGCAGGGCTCAGCTGCGGGCCCGGGGGCTGCAGCTGTCCGGGATCAGCCCGGGGGCTCTGAGCACGGCCGGCCTCGCTGGGGCACGGTGGGGATGGCAGCAGGGGCACGGTGCCGGGGTGCAGGGTGCCCGCTGCCGGGGGCTGAGCTCATCCCTATAGTTAGTGCTGCTGTGCCATTGTAATCCCGGAGCACAAAGAGCCGCGGGGAGCGGGGCCGCCACCGGACACTCGCCAAGCATCTCTCCGCAGCCCCTGCCTTTCCTAATTAGGCCATGGCCGAGGCTAAAAATGTCCCTGGCTCCTGGCAGCGGCGGAGGGTCCTTTAGAGTCCTTTATATAGCCCTTATCTAGATGTCACTTGAAATCAACCTGGCCTCCACCCTCCCACATCACCCTTCTCCCTCCGGCCACCATTTCGCTGCGGCCTTGGCCTCCATCTCTGCTTTCCCCCGGAGGGTGCCGGGGCTCGGGGCGCTCCCGCAGCTGTCGGGGTGCGGGGGAGCCCGGCCCGCGCGGGGCTTTGTCACCTGGCACGGTGGCGGGGCAAGGGTGACAGCTGCCGGCATGGGGAGGGGACACTGCCGGGGGGGCTGCTCCGGGCACGGGGCACAGAGCACAGCACGGAGGGTCTCGGGGCAGGGCGAGGAGATGCAGGGACACTTACGTGATGAGCATGGACTGGTTTTCACGGTCTGCAAGAGAAGGAGCCGGTGTTAGGGCAGCGCTGCCGAGTGCCAGGAGCCCGGGCTGGCCGGGATGGGGTCCCCCAGGGCAGGGCTTACTGCGGAGCATGTCGTTGTAGGCGTTGTCGGCGATGGAGTAGATGTGCGGAGGTGCCTCCGAGCGCCGCTTGCCCTTGTAGGCTGCCACCACGGGCGCCGTGTACACCGGCAGCCACTTGTAGGGGTTGATGGTGACACAGAAGAGCCCCGAGTAGGTCTGCAGGGGGAAAACGGGCAGATGAGGGGTGTCCCAATGTCCCTTCACCTCCCCACCCCACCCCATGGGTGCTGTGGGCTTACGTAGATCATCCAGTGGGAGTAGCGGCGCTTCAGGTTGTAGAGCACAGAGGCCTCGTTGAGGTGTGTCAGCATGGCCATGTCCTCAATCATGTCAAACTTGGGCGGGTTCATGGGCTGCACCTCGTCCTCCTTCACCACACGTGTCTGTCAGAGGAGGGGGACGCGTCAGAGGGACCCCAGTCCTCACCGAGCACCCTCTGCCCTAAACCTGCCAGGTGGGGACAAAACCCTGACAGTGCTGTGCTGGGGACAGCCTTGGGGCCTGTGCCTCTGTCATCCTGGCAGGGCTGCCCAGTGTTTGGGTGACAGGCCCAGGACAGCCCCAGCAGCACCCAGCCACAAAGCCCAGCTGGGACAAGCACACCCAGCTTGCTCCCTCCTCAGGGAGAGGGTTGAGCCTGAGCTCAGGTTGTTGCTTATTCCCTCAAAATGTGCTTGACACTCCCATCCTGTGTTCTCCTTCCCAGCCTAAAAGCCCATGCCAGTGCTGTCCTTTGCTCCAAAGACATCCCTGGTTATTTGGGCAAACAGCTGAAGCCTGTACTCCATCACTTAAAACTGGATTTATTTAATCCCACGAGACCAAGCACGGGGAAAATATCACGTTACGTATCTGGCCTGGGTGGAGAAGCTGGATTTAGCAAATGGTCTTGTTAATAAAGACTAAATTAAATCTTTCAGAGGTTTATCTTTTTTATGGGTGAAGGTGAAGCACGTGGTGTTAAAAGGCGCCAGGTGTTAAAAGCAGGAGGGTACACAGAAGGAAAGTTTATGTCTCAAAACTTTCTGCTGGAAATGCTTATCCAGGCAAAGCTGATATAGTTTCTGATTTTGTAAATCCATGACAAATCAATAAAAAGACAGTTTCAAGAGGAAACAGCAAAAAAGGGTTTAGAAACTGCTCTATTCTCAGAATTGGAAGGTGTTCTAAATATCTGAAGAAATTTCTAAAATTTATAACTCCTCTATGACAAATTTCACTTTGGAGAGAGCAAATCTCTTTACTTGCTTTCCAAAATTCTGACAAAAATATTTTCAAAGCCTTGACACTTTTCAAAAACAATTATATATCTCTTTTTTCACATTTAGCAGGCACAAACTCTTCTTAGTGCTATTCTGACTAGAGAAGAAATAGAAAGAATAAAGTCTATCATCTACTGCCGGTTGAGGTCCTTGATCTTTTCCCCCAGTTTCATACCAGTGTGCTCTGCAGTGAAGTTGCAGGGTCATGAGACTTCCATAGTGAAGAAAGGAACATTAATTAAGCTCATTTGCAGCTAATTGCACTGGATATTATCTTGACAAATACCAGCTGGTCCTTGCTTGCTTTGCTGCGGAAAGCCGGAGCCTCTCCGCCCGTCATAGCCTGTCCTCCCAACAGCTCACCCCACCGCAAATCTGGGCTAAAAGGAGCAGGAATTGGCCAGCTCACCCCACTGCAAATCTGGGCTAAAAGGAGCAGGAATTGGCCAGCTCACCCCACTGCAAATCTGGGCTAAAAGGAGCAGGAATTGGCCAGCTCACCCCACTTCAAATCTGGGCTAAAAGGAGCAGGAATTGGCCAGCTGGCCCCTTACCTGTTCCAGGCTCCGGGATGAGCCGGGCACTGGTTCAGCATCACAAAGGGCTGTGCTGGGGGTGCTCCCCCATGCAGGAGCTGTGCTGGCCAGCCCCACCGTGCTCTCGGTGTGTCCCACAGGGCTGTGACAGCAACCCCTCGGTGGGAGATGCTGAACTGGTGCCACTCTTGGCAAGGAACTGGCCTACGTGTGCTGACACTGCCGTGTGTGTCCCCCCGGGGCACGACTGATCAGGGTTATCAGCAAGAGCTCATGGCTTCAGACGTGATCCTGTCACACGTATCCCCCTCCACACACACTTGTTCTCCCTTGGAAAAGGAAAGGAATTTGCTTACTTCCTTATCTTTGGTTTCCACAGTGACTTTGCCACCAGAGCTTTCTTTTATTTCTACTTCGATATAGGCTTCTTTCTCATCTGGGATCCAAGCTCGCTTCTTTCCTGGAGGAGACATGGGGAAAGGAAAGGAAAGGAAAGGAAAGGAAAGGAAAGGAAAGGAAAGGAAAGGAAAGGAAAGGAAAGGAAAGGAAAGGAACATAAAACAGGTTGTAATGTAGGAGACCATGTGAAATTGTCAACGGAAAGCCACATAAATGCAGTTTGATAATGTGGAAGGACAGTGATTATTCCTTCCTATGTTCTTGGTCATAGGAGCTGGGATTTCTTTGCCTTCTTCGTGTTTGGCAGTTTTTTACTTTGATGGGGTCAGCTTCTAGCCTGACAGAAATCTGCTGCCTCATGTGTGCCTGCACTCAGACTGTCATGAGAAGAGGAGAGTGTGAGGAAGCAAAACCCTTCTCTTCTGCCAAACTGCAGGGAGCAAGTTGGGCCCTGGATCCCAAGCCATGGAAGAGCAGGGTGGCTGGGACACAGAGGACACCTCCAAACTGAAAGAGCTGCAGAAGGCTTTGATACCAGTCCCCCAGCACTCCTGTGCCCCTCAGGGTCAGGGGAGATGAAGGATCGCCTCCCCACACACCTCATCAAACCAGGGGAAAGTCAAAAACCTGCTTTTCTCACTTGAGTCCTCCAGGGTGCTGGGGGAAGGAATTCTGCAGTGCCTGTGATGCCTTGAGGAGCAGCACAGGGAGAGGGGCAGGGATGACTCCGGAGAGAGCCACGGCAGCGGGGCAGGCTCGGGGACACACCCGGGCTGGGCTCAGGGACATACCTGGGCTGGGCTTGCCTCGGGGACAGACCCGGGCTGTGCTCCGCTCGGGGACACACCTATTCTGGGCTCGGGGACACACCTGGGCTGGGCTGGGCTGGGCTCGGGGACACACCTGGGCTGTGCTCACCTCGGGGACACACCTGGGCTGTGCTCGGGGACACACCTGGGCTGGGCTTGCCTCGGGGACAGACCCGGGCTGTGCTTCGCTCGGGGACACACCTGGGCTGGGCTTGGGGACAAACCCGGGCTGGGCTGGGCTGGGCTGTGCTCGGGCACACACCTGGGCTGGGCTGGGCTGGGCTCGGGGACACACCTGGGCTGGGCTGGGCTCGGGGACACACCCGGGCTGGGCTCGGGCACACACCTGGGCTGGGCTGGGCTCGGGGATACACCCGGGCTGGGCTCGGGCACACACCCAGGCTGGGCTCGGCAGCCCGGGGCTCTCTCTTACCATCGAACGGCATGGTCTGAAGCTTCAGCTGCTCCGTGTAGCTTTTCCGGAGGTACGGAGCAGCCTCCCCAAACTCGCTCATGTCCAGCAGAGACATCCTGTCGATCTGAGGGAGACTTGGCGGCAGCAGCAGAGGAAGAGTGAAAGACACCTGAGCACTGAAAGGAGGGAAGGACAAGGGGTCAGTGCATGGGGAAGGTGCCCACTGATGGGTTGAGAACCACGAGTGACACGGTCACCAAACAAGATTTTGATTTTAAGGAGTGAGAGAAGACAGGGACAACAATGCTAGCTGATAAAAATTACATTAATGAGACAATTAATGATACTTTCCCTTCTGATGCTGTCATTGCATCAATGCCCCCCATTGGAAGTCCCAGCTGGGTGAGCTGGAATCACTTTGCTGTCAAAATCCACATTCCCACTTTAGGTGAGATTGTCAATAACAGCCCTTTCCTTGATAAGCTCAGCTAAAACTCATCCCAGCTCTACAGACCCACTGGTGCCCTGCACAGAGAGCCAGGGCTGTTCTGCTGAGTGATACTGCAGCAAGATAAAAGCAAGGCTGGGTGTATTATCCCTGGGAAGACCCTTCTAGAAGGCTGCTGTGGCAGCTGCTTGGAAAAGCACTTTTATGACTGTGCTTCTTAATATCCATCTAATGCAGTGCCACCCTGCAAAGCTCTGGAACGCCACAGCCATCACAGATGGAGCCACAACTTGGCGAAACACACAATCCTCAGCAAAAATGCTCATGATCCAGGTCTGTCCCACCCTCCCCTGTGGCAGCAGAGCCAGCCCCTGTCCTCTGGGATCAGCCACCCTGCCCGGGTGAAGCGGGTTAGTACAGGGGACACGCGTGCACACAGACATGCTCTGTATTACTGACCTTGGTGCTAGGACTGAGTGGCTCTGTGCACGCTGCAAAGCCCCTTTTTATTGTGTCTGTCAAGGTCAGAGTGGGAAAAGATATGTCAGAAATTCCCATGTGTCATGTCCACACAGCTCCATTGGTGCTGCTGTCCCACTGCCCGGACAGACACAAAAGGCAAACTTCACTTTTATCTCTCTGCAAATGCAGCCTGGTTATTTTTATTCCTGTATTGTCAGGCGAGTACAAAGGCAGAGTGAGAGCCTGCAGCTTGGGAAGGCAGCACAGCTCTCCCAGCCTGCTCTGCCTGCTCCAGTGGGGAGCTGAGGAATGAGAGCTCTGCCAGTTCCTCCTGCACCTGAGCACTCGATCCCATTGCTCCTGCCTCCCACCATGCCAGCAGAGCTGCTGCTTGGTGGGATGTGTGTGGCTGCTGCCTTTTCCAGCTGGAACATCCCAACTTCTCACTCAGCTCTGGTTTAGCTTCTCCCAGACACACTGTCTGGAAGGGGAAGGACCCTGGGGCTTGATCCTCCACGTTCTGCTCCTGAACTCCTCACCTTGGTATGGGAGCTGGTTTTGTGGCTAGGCCAAGTTCATAATCTCTCAACAGAGAGGTTGCTGGGTTTCCTGCACACCATTTTAGCCAGACAGCACCCAGAGGTGCTGTGTACAGCCTGGAGCACACCTCCATCCTGGCAGCACCACCATGGGCTGCCCAAGATGAGAACAGGACACTCTGGGGCCATGCCAGCTCAAGGGAAAGCCACTTAGCTGCTGACATCCACAGTGCAATGAGGTTTCTACCCTGGAGAACCAGGGCCAGTGGCTGCAGGGTTTGGTGTTTATTCCCTATTCAGCACCTCTTACACCCCAGAGTAACTTGGGGCTGCTGTAGTGGGGGAAACTGAGGCAGGGAGTGGTTAAGGATCAGCTGTGCAGTGCTGTGCCCAGGCTGGATGTGGCACAGGCTCTGTCACAGCCAGAATAGCAGCACCAGAGGCTGCTTTGGGCATGTGGCTTCAGCCTGGGCACACAGCCGAGGCTGCAGAGAGATTTTTGCAGCCCCAGCACCTGCCCTGAATGCAAGCCCCAGCCATAGTCAGTCTTTCCATCCAGCACTCAGGGTTGCTGCTACACCTCCCCAGTCTGGGTTCCCAGTGCCATCCTCTCTGTACCCCCAACAGAAAGGTCCCTGCCCTCCCACCCTGCTTTGGAGAGAAGTCTGGGAGATTTGTGGGGTGGAGGAATGTGGGAAATAGTAAAGGTAATATTTTCAGAAAGCTGGAAAAGCAGGCTTTAGAAACAGAAAGAACAGAGAATCAGCTACAGCTGTAAAGTCTGAAGGTAGCAAAAGTTACAATAGTAAGCAAGTAAGGACATGAAAGAAGAGTTTGAGAAAACCTACAAACACAGAGCAGGACTGCAGAGCATCCCCTGTGGGCTGAGCCCCAGCAGGGAGGATGGCTGGGCTCAGGGATGGGTTGGTGTTGCCTTCAGTGGCAGCAATGTCAGTGCTTTGCAGGGTGCCAGATTCCCCCAAGAACTGAAATGCCCCCATGGAGGGGAATCTGTAGCATGAACAAGGACTTGGGGTACATCAGGATAACATGGGGTGCAGGGCCCCATCCCCATGTGCCATGTGGGCACTCCTCAGCAGGTTAGTGTTCAGGAGTGCAGCTCCTCATCTGGATTTGTGAGCAGCTGGTGCAGAGCTGGACTCCACCATTGCATCTGCTGCAGCCCCCCAGAGGAGACCACGGGGACACCAGTGCTGAGGTCCCTCTTGACCATGGCATGCTCAATCTTGCCAAGATGGCAGAGTTCCAGCAACCTGAAGAGCCACAGGCTCTGGGGGACCACAGAGCCCTCTGAGGTTACCCTGGTGGTCTTCTGCCTCTCTGTCCTGGGCTTGGGGTCAAGTTTCCACCCACTCCCTGGAGGGACTCGAGGCTTTGGTGGGTCCTGTGCCAAGTACCTTTGCCACAAGCACCCGCGCAGTGGGATGAGCCCTTGGCCCAGCCCCACCAGCTGGCCCAGCCTCACACATTCTTCTCAGGGCATGTACTCGCCCCACACTCTGCTCACCCCCTCCCTGCCTTATCTTTAAAGAGATTTTATTTTCGGAGATTCCTCCTGCAGTTCCTTCTGTTCGCCCCGGTTCCTCTCCCTCTTTGAAGAGCTTCCAGCAGGGTCCATCAAAGGCCAGGCAGATCTGTAGAAAGGGAAATGTGAATTGGTCACTCCAGCAGCTGCTGAAGGGTTCTTCCTCCAGGTTTGGGTGGTTTTGGCAGGTTTGGTGTTTGTGATGTGGTTTTTCTGGATGGTGGGGAGTTCATCCTTGTATAGCTGGCAAGGCCTGAGCTGTGCCCTGCTCAGGCAGGTGGGACAGGGCAGTAGGATCCTATGGACCTCCCACAAAATCCCATGGGCACAACGAGGAGCTCATGGCTTCAGCCTGAGCAGAGAGGAGTTTTCTCTAGGTGGCCCCAGCCCAGAGTGAACAGCGTGCCCAAATGATTCCCCAGCCCTGCACACCCACCCTCAGCAGTGAGATCATCTCCCCTGACCCCTGAGACACCTCTGCTCTTCCCCTGGGCTCTGTGCTTGGTATTGGTGCCCCTTGATAAGATGGAAAAGGAGAGGGCTCCTCAGCCAAGCCCCTGAGGGCTGGACAAGCCTCTCCCCATGGGACAGGGCACCACCAGCACCAGACAGCAGAGCTGCCCCTTCAGGGAATGTTTTGTGGTCAGACCAGCTCCTACCCAGCCCTGGAGAGCCAGGAGGGTGCCAGGGGCTCAGCCACCCTCTCCAGAGAAATCCCCTGGCTGCTCCCTGACCCCCAGCAGGAATGTTTCCCATTAGCAGGCTCTGATAAGTGGCAGGAAGGAGAATTACTGTCCCTGTCGGGCAGCTCGCTAGAGGTTTCCACACTTAACATATCCCCACTATCAGCTCCCTGAAATGCACTGGAGGGGGGTGCAAAGGCAGCTGATTAGATAAAGACAATCTGCAGAGGGGCTATTTCAGGCATATTTCCATGGAGTGGGAATGTCTGCTTGCAGGAGGTGACAGGCCAGTGCTGCCAGGCCAGTCACATCCCTCCAGCTCAGCCTGGCCATGCAAGGCCCCCTCCAAGGCAAAGCCCCCCCAGCCCTGTCCCAGCAGGGTGACAGAGACAGCAGCCACCAGCCCAGCACAGCCCCCTCGAAGTGAGCAGGACATGCTGCTGCTGCTGCTGGCATCCCAAAGGTAAGGTGCTCCTGTGGGGTTTAGGATGGGTTAGCACTGGATCCCCTCATCTCACAGCTCTTCCCACCATGGTTCTGCCTGGATGTCCCTCCCTGGGGACAGTGCTGGAGCCATCCTGAGCTGGCTGTCCTTTGGCTGGCAGTGCTGTCTCTCTAGCCCTCCATGAACACACACACAAAGCTGCTGCTGCCATGAGCACCCTCCTGCAGAGGTTCCCTCCTTGCCTGGGCAGCACAGGCATGTTGGTGGCTGACCCTCCACATAGAGAGCCTCCAAAATGAGTATCAGGAATGAGAAAGTACCTGGAAGAGACATGGCATGAGGAATTATTGTATAGAGTTAGCAAGCAAGGTCACACACAGACATGGAGAGACTGAGGTCACTGGAGACTGGGATAATTGGAGGGGTTTTGTTTGTTGGCCTTGAATTTTCCAGCTTTGAGGTTCTGGGGGTTTTCTTTTGGGGATTGCCAGGATAAAGAAGCTTGTAGGAATGAAAGTTGTACTGAACACTGCAAAATTACAGGAATGTGTGAGCCTCCAGTGAGGTTTTGGCAATGCACTTCAAAACAATGGGAGTAAAGAGAGCCTTGCCCTGTTCTTCTGAATATTTAATAGCACCTTAATTGCAGCTGGCCTGCCAGGACAGACCCTGGAACATGGCAGCCTTTGGAAATCATGACCAGCAGCTGCCTTGGCAAGGGAGGGGCAGAGGCTGCTCAGAACCAGAGCTGGGCTGCAGTTCTGACACTGTGGGCAGTCTGGCCCTGCAGTGCCCCAGCTGCTCTGGTTTTGCACCAGTTTTCACCTGCCATGAGATCTGGAGCAGATTTGGGAGATTTCTGGAGGGGGTTGGTGGGTGCTGTCCTGCACATACACACCAAGCCCACACAGCCAGCTCCTGGGACCATCCCATCCCAGCCCCCTGCTATCTCCACCCCTCTTGCACCTTCTCCCTCCCTCCATGGGAAGCATCCTCACTGCTCTGGGTCATCAACCCTCACAAGAGATAGAGCTCAGTCCATCTCATGGAGCTGGGACAATTGTTTAAAGTGGAGTGGCAACAGGCGTGGGAGCTCTTTATGGGATCTGCTCAGCTTGGACCTTTCTCAAGACCCAGGAGGGAGGAATATTCCTGCCTGTCTTCACATCACAACAGGTGAACTTCTCACCTCACTATGGCACATCAGCTTAGATGGGCTTTTCTGTTCAAAACCACAGAGAATGTCTGGTTCCAGGTATCCAGTCTCTAGTCTGGACTGCAGACAGCAGCTTTCCCCTCTAAACCATCCCCTGTCCCTAAACAAGGCTCTGTGCCATGGCTTTTGGGCTCAGGGTTTTCCTGAGCATCCCCAGCACAGCAGCTGAGCTGGACACACACACACACACACACATGTGTGACACACACACAGAGTCCATGTTCCCACCTACTTGGTGGCTGGTTGTTGGATTATGGGGAAAAAACCCCATAATCCAACATCCAGAAAAAAAACCATAATAAAATAAAATCATAATCCAGCAGCTGGTAAGTGAAATAACCCTCCCTAGAAGTCTGTAAGTCCCTCCTAAGCAGCAGTGGGGGGACAGGCTCTGATCTCTGCTCTGTGACCAGGAACAGGACCCAGGGCATGGCTGGAGCTGTGCCAGGGAGGGTCAGGCTGGACACCAGGGAAAGGCTCTTCCCCAGAGGGTGCTGGCACTGCCCAGGCTGCCCAGGGAATGGGCACGGCCCCGAGGCTGCCAGAGCTGCAGGAGCTGCCAGGGATGCCCAGGGTGGGGCTGTTGGGGGGTCTGGGCAGGGCTGGGGCTGGGTTTGATGAACCCAGTGTGTCCCTCTCAACTCAGGGTATTACAGAAGCTCCCCAAGGCAGTAAGGGCTGGTGTTGGTGGGGATCTGGGCCCGGGAGCAGCTGCTGGGTCCCTGCCCTGGGGCTGTCCCTGCAGGGACCTGCTCCTTGCTGGCAGAAGGGGATCCTCACCCATGGCTGGTCCCCACCCTGGTGCTGTGGAGGCTTGGGCACAGCTCAGGGGAGCAAAGGTACAGCCTGGCACAGCAGGTCTGTTTGCCACCCCTGGTCCTGCTGCCCCTCTGGCAGCCAGGCTCGAGCTATTTATACCTCACCCACAGCCACTTCATGGCACAGAAGGGTCTGGTGGAAAAGCCAAGGAAGTGAAATTACTTTGGGGAAGAAATGACACTACCCACTTATAAATAAACCCGGGTTTCATTGATCTTTTAGATGCTCCCTTGGCAGAGAGTCCAATGTCACCGCTCCAGCAATGCAGACAATACTGGGGCATTGTTTTATTCTCAGTTACAGGGAAAGGGACAGCACCAGCTGCCGTTCTATCTTTAGCCCATGAGAGCACCCTTCAATTGTTCTGCACTTCAAACAATAGCCCCACGTGGGGGAGAGGAGGATTGCTGGCTTTACCACCGCGTTTTGCATCGAAATACAGCCTTAGAGACAGCAGATTTCTGTCACTCCCTGGCTGAAGCTGGCGCTTATACCGCAAGGAAGACAGGGTTCCAGAGTGTCTTGTTTTCCTTGTGGATGATGGGCCAGCAAGAGGTTTGGCTCCCCGAGGAGATCTTTGAACTCTCTTCCATGAGAATAGCCCTATTGTTCTGTCTTTAGAGTCTGATGCTGGGCATCACATCATCTCCTCCTGCCGTGCCTTTGGGGCTGCTCTATTGCAAGCACTGGTTTCTGCACCGATGCCCACATATCCTGATGTAAAACAGAGCCGCCCAAAACCTCAGTCTGGACTAAACTGGTTTCTCTGCAGCTGGAAATGCAAAGGAGAACCCAAAGGAGCTTTGGGGTTTTTTCCTCATTCCAGGGTACCAGGGAAGCGAGTGTGTGAGGGATGAGCAGCTCCTTGGAGGCGTGGAGGGGCAGCCAGCGCCCAGCTCTGCACCCACCGGCAGCTGCAGGGTATCAAATGCCCTCTGGGCACCGCCGTGGGCAAGCGAGCTGCTGCCTCCCTGCTGCCTCTGCCTCTGCTGGTGCCCTCGGGCACGGCCGGGGGAGCTGGGATGTGTAAGCGAGATGAGAACTGACTTCAATTTCTGACACCAGGATGTTGTCTGAGAATTCTGAGGAATCAAATTTGTCAAGTGAAGAGAGAGACACTTTTTTGTTGCAAGTTGTCACGTTATGTAGGTCTGCACCGAAAACAAATTGGCTGATGCAACATCTAAAAGCGTACTAGTGACTTCCAGCAATATGAGGTTAACAGATTTTAATTTTAAAATCTCAGTACTTATGTTGACACGAAGGTTATGGAGATTATGGACCATCCATCACTAAACATGTTTTTCTCTTATCTTGATTCCACCTAGAGAGAAGCACTACATGACTTCTTCCAGTCCCTCAAAACATTAGAATTCCTTTAACTCTGTTTCAGTGTTTTAAAAATTATAAGTTTACTTGGTATTACCATGGGTTCGGTTTAGTTTGGTTGACTGTTCTAAAAGGTATCACATAAATGTGCATCTATATCTCTAAACAAGCTAAAAGAAATCAGTGTTTTTGAAGGGTAGTAAAGGTCTTTACACTGATTGAACAATACAGAAACCAGGTTTAAACGTGACTGTTTGCCCGGGGATGTACCTGCTGCCCGGGTCTGTACCTGCTGCAGAGCTGCCGTTCTCGTGTCAGCCTCGGCTCAGGGAGAAGAGCAGGGTCATGGCACAGCTATTCATCCCCCCACCCCGCTCTGGCTGAGGTTGTCTCGAATTTCAATTGTCTGAGCGCAGGGCAGCCTTTGAAAGGGGATGCGACAGCCCAAAGCCACAAAGCCCATCTTTGAAGGCTCTTTAACAGGGAGACGAGAGGTTTACAAATATAAAATGCTTTTCTTTAAACTTTGCGGGACTCTATTTTTAGCAAATAAAGATAATGGCCCAGTTGCTGTTGTTCGTCTTTTGTTGCATGGAACATGCCAAATACTTACCATGTCTGCCATATTTTTTTATGATTCAGCCTCCTCTGAGCTGCATTGCAGCTCTCTGACCCTGGAGCAGAGATTATGAGCAATCTGCATGTACAAATCCTCCCCGGGCTACTGGATTACTCTGGAAAAAATCTCATTCTCCAGAGTCAATTGGGAAAACAAGACAGAAAAGGCAAGTCACAGCCCTCTATAAAATACTTCTCCTATTCTGAGCAGGGTACATTAATTCCAGGAACTTCCAAGGAAAGGGCAGAGCTTTTTTCCCCAGCTTTTTGCAATGAATTTGAGACTATTTTTGCAATGTTTTGCTTAGAAACTGAAGCTTTTTATGCCCTTTCTCAGAGCAAACATCAGGTAGGGGAGATGCACAACCCTGAACAGGACTGAGGATTGAGAAGGGAAATTCTTCTGTTTGAGAAAACTTTGTATTTCTGCACCCTTATTAAAATTTGTTCTTCACTTCTGGTGGGGTCTGAGCTGGATCCTGGCCCAGGGAAGTTTTCCAGTCAGATAAAACTGGATTACCAGCTGCCAAATCCACAGCCTGGATCTGTATTAATTAAGGTGTGAATCCACAGTTACTGACGGATGGGGCAGCAGAGAGGAAAATGAAATAGTAGGATACTGTTCCAGTTCTTGTTCTAGGTATGCTCTCACTGGAGCAGGAGGTTGGGTTAGAGAGCAGACACCTCTCTGACAGTAGGAAATGTCTGAGCTAATCCGTGCTGGTAGAGCAGACAGAAAAAAATAAGTATCTAATGGCAGCACTCTAGAGTCAATTAAATAATCTAAAATCTCTCAGTTTAATGACTGTAGGATCTGAGCATCATACATGAATTTACTCATCCCACTCCCAAAACTGCACTGGTAAATACTGAAATCCAAAAATGCAGATGTCAGGCTGGTTCTGTTGGCTACTCAAGCATCTCACACTCATCTCCTCACCAGCCATCAATGGTTTCAAACTTTTGTAACACAATTCCAAAGGCTGTCAGGGGCTGAGCAGAGTCAATGAGGGTCCTGCTTACTCTCTCTCTCACGGTGGGGCACAGGGTATTTGTAAAGTCTGACTAACGAAACTGCAAACCCTGAGGAAGCTGCGGGCCGAGTGCGCGGCGGGGTGGGAGCGGAGCAGCGGGAGCAGCAGGGTTTGGTGCGGGACCGGCCCGGCTGTGGATCCGCAGGGCAGCGGGCAGGACGGGCCGGGCCAGGGGCCGGGGAGCGGAGCAGCCAAGGCAGGAGAGCGCCGGGTGCGGGGCCCGGGCTCTGCTCCCTGCAGCGAGGGCTGAGGGGGCTGCAGCGAGGGCAGCGGCAGCGGAGCGGGCGGGCAGGGCCGGCAGGGCTGCCCCGCTGCCCCGGAGCCTCCAGCGGGGCCGGCCGAGCCCTCGAGGCTGCCCCCGGAGCCTCCAGCGGGGCCGGCCGAGCCCACAGGGCTGCCCCGGAGCCTCCAGCGGGGCGGGCCGAGCCCTCGGGGCTGTCCCCGGAGCCTCCAGCGGGGCCGGTCGAGCCCCCGGGACTGCCCCGGAGCCTCCAGCGGGGCCGGGCCGAGCAGAGCCCCCGGGACTGCCCCGGAGCCTCCAGCGAGGCCGGCCTAACCCCCCGTGATGCCCCCGGTGCTGCCGGGCCCCTGCTCCGGGCAGGGGCTGCCGAGGAGCTCCTGCCTGCCCCGGGGTGCTCGGGGAGCGCCTGGGGGAAGCTGCCCGGGAAGGGGCCGAGTTCGGGCACTGCTGGGCCACGGGCACCGGCACCGCAGGGCACGGAGCCCCCGGCCCTGCCCTGCACGGTCAGCGCTGGGCCCTCCAGGCCTCACCCGAGTGGGGCACAGGGTGAGCTGCGAGCAGGGCTTGGCTTTTGTCTTTTGAACAATCCGGCACAAAGCTGGTGGGGAAGGAAAGGCCAGAGACTTTGGAGGCTCCAAGCTTTTAACATCAGCCCCTGCAGCTGCAAAAGCTTCTCCCCAGATCCTGGCTCCAGCAGCTCCCAAGGATGTCATGGCCTTCAGAGCGTGAACGTGGATTTTGTATCCTTGTGGCCTGATGCTGGCTTGGCCCAAAAGTCCCTGTGGCCAAATGTTTCCTGCCTTCTTTGGTGGCACTGCTGCAGGGGCCGCTGCTGTCAGAGCCCCCTCTCTGCTGGTGACAGCTTTGCTCTTGGGGACACCGCTCTGCAGCAGCCCAGGAACATGAGCAGTGCCCAGTTGCAGGAGTGGCATCAGTGGGACCCCTTGTGGACAGGGACCCCCAGCCCCAGGTGTCCGTGGCAGCACCCCCGGGACCTCCAGCTCCAGGAACCCAGAGAAAATGGAAACCACAACTCTGCAAACGCTGCTTGTGCCCAAAGAAAATGCAAAGAGAGCTGTGGCAAACAAGGACAATGTATTTACAGAAGAGCAGTAAAACCAATAAACTTATTTACATTATAAGAATCATTATAACAACAATCTATAGAACATATTTACAGAAGGGTCTAAGAAAAAACAATCTTCCAAATGTATTTACAGAAGACCCAATGAAATAACAACCTTTGAAACATATTTACAGAAGGCTCTGTAACAATATTCATAACACATTCACAGGAAACTATCAAAGAACAGCCTATGAAACATATGTACAAAATGAAGATTTCCACAGCCAGCATCTCTGTCAGTTCTGGAAGAGAGGAAAGCAGCACAGGACCATTCCAGCCCGGCCCTGAGGGCTGTTCCCTGTGCCCCCAGGCTGGCACACGCTGGCACAGTGGGACTCTGCTGCCAGCACTGAGCCCAGCTGTGCTGGGAGCCGGGCCCCAGGCTCTGGGACGGGGCTGGTGTGGCCCAGAGCAAGCACAGGGCAGGCTGGGGTGGTGTTTGTGCCACCACAATCCAGAGCCCCCTGGGCACTGTGTCACTGTGCCATCCAGCCCAGCCCCAGCCTGGCAGCAGGGGACCCACCCTGCCTGTGGGCAGGGCATGGCCAGCACCTGCCTGTCCTGCTGTGGGGCTCCATCTTCATCCCAGCATCATGGGCCTCTCCTCATCTTCCTCATCAACCTCCATGTCCTCCATTTCTTCCTCCATGGGCTCCTCCTCATCTTCCTCATCAACCTCCATTTCTTCCTCCATATCAGGCTCCAGCTCCTCAACAAACTCTTCAACGTCCACCTCCATCAGGGGCAGGGCATGGCCAGCACCTGCCTGTGCTGCTGTGGGACTCCATCTTCATCCCAGCATCATGGGCTTCTCCTCATCTTCCTCATCAACCTCTATGTCTTCCATTTCTTCCTCCATATCAGGCTCCAGCTCCTCAACAAACTCTTCAACATCCACCTCCATCATTTCTTCATTATCTACCACCATATCTACTTCCATCTCCTCTTCTCCACCTGTCAGGCTGCAGCAGGAAGTCAAACCTCACAGTGGGGTCTCTGATCCACACCATCACCACTTTGCTCCAGCCTGCCCAGGCAGGCAGGGGTGCCCCCCTCCCTGGAATGGCACTGCACCTTCACTGGGACAGGAGTGCACATCCTGCAGGGAAAATCCAGACAGCAAGAACAGCTCAGAACTGATGGACATATCAGGGAGCAGGTGACAAGTGACCACTGGTAGCAGGTGAAGAGTGTGCTGTGCTCGTTTCCAGCTCCTGGCTGGCAGTGCCCTCTGGAACACTCTGGGAGCTGTGGTATCACCAGAATTCCAGGGCTGCTCCACACTGGTGGGTAGGGATTGTAAAATGATCAAATCCTTGAATGATTACACTTGGAAGGACCCTAAAGATCATCTCATTCCAACCTGAGCAACCTCCCAGGAGCCCAGGTTGCTCAGGGCCCATGGAATCTGGCCTTGGATGTTCCCAGGGATGGGGCATCCACAGCCTCTCTGCACAGCCTGTGCCAGGGTCCAACACCCTCACAGTAAACAATTTCCTCCCATCAAATCTAAACCTACTCTCTTTCAGTTTCACCCCATTCCCCTTATCCTGTCACCATAGTTCCTGACAAAGAATCCTCTCCTGTTTCCTTGTAGATCCTTCACACCCTGGGAAGGTGCTGGGAGGTCTCCACACAACCTTCTCTTCTCCAGCCTCAACAGCCCCAGCTCTCTCAGCCTTTCCCCATAAGGAAGTTCCCCTCAGGAACTTTGTGGCTTCCTCTGGAGCTCCAACAGTTCCATGTCCTTCCCCTGTGTGAGCCCCCAGAGCTGCAGGCAGCCCCACAGGGCAGCGAGGGGAGCAGAGAGGCAGGGTCCCCTCGCTGCCCACGTGTGGGGTGAGCCTGGCACAGGGGGGGTTCTGTGCCAGGGCACAGGGCTGGCCCCTGTTGGGATGCAGGTGTGAGGCTGGTGTCCAGCTCTTGCTGCCTTGGCTGCACACGAGCATCACACCCATCTCCTCACCATGGCTTCAAACTTTCCTAGCACAGGTCACAAACCAACTCCAGCCCTGCTGCTTTGATTGGAGCCTCACAGTTCTGTCCTAAATGAGCTGTGAAAATGCTCAAGTCATTCTGTTATTTCAGTGGATGCACAAATGTTTGCCTTGTGATGACAACAAATCTGGTTTCTTTTTGCACTGTTGTGTTGGAGGTACCAACACAAGGTTTTTCCATTTCATTACACTTATTCAGAGGGCAAAGTTAGGACTGACAGTTCCTTTGCATATTGAAATAAAAAAGTAGAAAGGACCTGCTCAGGTTTGATTTATTTACATCTAACTTTTGCTTGTTCCTAATAAAAAAAATTAACCCTCTCGATTTCCCACACTGTCATTTCAAGCCCTGCTGCTAGGAAATGAATGTCCTGTAAGTACATGAAAGGGTTCTGAGACCTGCTCTCTCCCAGGCATCCCCAGGTGAAGAGGCCCAAAGAGCCCCAGCCTCGGCTCTGTGTGACACGAGGGCAGAGAGCACAAACCCGCAGTCACAGGGCCAGAAAAACCTCAGCACTGTGCCCCGGGGCACCCAGAACACTGCTGAGAACCTGGGAGCATCTCCCTGCATGGCACATGGCCGGGACATCCCCTGGGGACACCGGGGAGCACGGCACAGCTCCATGGGCACTGCAGGGGCCGTCTGGGGCTGCACCGCGAGCCCTCGGCCAGCCCTTCCCAGGGCAGTGCAGCAGAGGCACCTGCGTGAGGAACAGGGCAAGAAAAAGATAACGATATTCCAAATTCCTTTCCCTTCCTCAGGCAGGTCTGCAGTTCCTGCCCTCCCCAGGCTGCCATGGGTGAATTCAGCTCTCATGAGGGCAGCAATGGCGGTGAAGGTGAATTACGGGACCGCTGATGATGGAAGGGGCCTCTACGAACACAGGGCCAACCCCTTCCATGGCTCTGGGCTCCCAGCAGCTCTGGCCCCGAGCAGCCCCTGCACGCAGCAGTCGGATTTCACGAGCTGCAGCCTCAGCAGCTTCGTCGCCCTCATGATGTCGCGATATGACGTCACACCGCCGTGACACAGTCCGGCGCGTGCGCGCTGCGCGCTCTCGATGCACCTCCTCCTCCTCCCGCCCCCGCTGCGCGGCATCGCACACGAGGGGCGCTTTCACCATGCTGATTGGTTAATTGAGCTGCCAATCTGCGTGAGGGGCGGAGCGAGGGGCGCGGCCCGTCCAATCACGGGGCGGTCCGCAGCGCCCGCACCGAGCGGCCGGAGCGGGTCTGGGTCCGGGCGGCGGAACCAGGAGCGCCGGGAAGGACCGGGGGTCAGTGAGGGGCTGGGACGGACAGCGGGCTCAGGGGACAGCGATGTGCCGGGGGCTGAGGCTCAGGAAGCGGGGAGCGGGAGCCAGGAAGGGCCGGGGGTCGCGGACCAGGGTCGGGGGTCAGGGCGCACTGACGGTCTGGGGACAGGGAGCCGGCGAGGGGACAGGGGCTGGGGCTCAGGGTACAGGGGCTGGGGACAACCAGGGGCCGAGAGTCAGAGCACAGGGACTGGGGACAGCCGGGGCTCCGGGCACAGGGGCCGGGGACAGAGAGTGGGGCTCAGGGGACAGCCGGGTCCGGCTCAGAGCACAGGGGCTGGGGACAGCCGGGGGTCCGGGCACAGGGGCCGGGGACAGCCGGGGGCCGGGCTCAGGGCACAGGGGCTGGGGACAGCCGGGGGTCCGGGCACAGGGGCTGGGGACAGCCGGGTCCGGCTCAGGGCACAGGGGCCGGAGACAGCCGGGTCCGGCTCAGGGCACAGGGGCCGGGGACAGCCGGGGGCCGGGCTCAGGGCACAGGGGCTGGGGACAGCCGGGGGTCCGGGCTCAGGGGCCGGGGACAGCCGGGCCCGGCTCAGGCTGCAGGCCGGGAGGTGACGCTGTGCCGTGCCCGCAGCGCTGCCATGGCCGCGGCCTGGCAGGACGTGGTGCGGGACGCGGCGGCCGTGCGGGAGGCGGCGGCGGTGGCGGTGGACGCGGCGCTGCTGGCGGGGGTGCTGATGCGGACCGGGGAGCAGCCCAACGCCTCGGATGTGAGTGCACTGCGCAGGGAGGAGCCGCTCTGTGCCGGGGTTCCTGAGCCCTTGGCAAGGAGCGGCTCCCCAGGGGACAGCCTTCACTGGGGTGCAGCTCACAGCCCATCGCGGTGATGGCACAGCTCCCCAAGGGACAGCCTTCACTGGGGTGCAGCTCACAGCCCACCCCGGTGATGGCACAGCTCCCCAAGGGACAGCTCTGCCATACAGATTCCCTTTTCCAAGGAGAGGGATAGATCTGGGAAGGTTTAGGAAGTTGCCTCTTGTGGTGCTGGGAGTTGATCCTTTTCCCAGCCTCTCACCACCCATATGAACCTTTGAACCAGAGGAGAGTCTCACAGAGGGGCCTCTTTTGGCATGTTCCCAGCTACAGTCAGCCTTTGTCCCATAGCTGGGGTGAGGTGACAGGGGTGGAGGTGGCTGATGTGTGGGGTTTACTGGCTGATGGCTGGGAGGGCTCAGCCTGATGGAGCAGAATGCCATGAGGGGTCTCTGAGGAAGAAGTGCCCCTGTGCAGGAGGAGTGGGGCACCATTGGGGAAGGGTCCTTGAGGAGCCTGGGGGCAAGCAGGCAGCTGGCAGGGGTACAAGGAGGGAGGTGTTCACCACAGCACTGCTCCTTGGTGTCAGGTCAGGGCTCTGGGTGATCTCAAAGGGTGAGAGGAAGAGGGAGCCTGGGAGGGGAGGCCAAACACACTGCCAGTGTCCCTTATTTCATGTGAAAATCCAGGTGAATTGGAAACTTCTCTGTGGTGTAATATATGGACTGTGAGTGTGACCCCATGCGTGAGATGTGGGATGAGCCAGGGCTCTGGAGCAGGAATCAAAGGAAGTAACTGACAGCCAGAACTCAGGACTGGCAAATTAACTTTTTCTCTGCCCCTGAGAAGTTCTGGAGACAGTGCTGTCCACTGGAGCAGCAGTGCCCTGCTGGTGGTTCATAAGGCAGAACCCTCAGAAATGAGCAGTCAGCAGGGTTGAGGCCATCCATATGCCTGCCCTGCAGGGCTGGGGGTGCCTTCAGCCTTCAGCCAAGCAGAGGAAGCACCTCCTTAGCCCCTCTTGAGCTGCCCAGACCTGACTGCTGTGCTGCATCCCTGCCTGCAGGTGGTGAATTATGCCCCCTTCACGCTGCTCCCATCTGCGGTGCCACGGGCCTTGTTTGAACAAGCCTATGCTGTCCAGCAGGATTTCAACCTGCTGGTGGATGCTGTCAGTCAAAACAGAGAATTCCTGGAGCAAACTCTGGCCAGGTAACGTTTTTGCATGTTGCATTTTAATGAAATATTTTAAATGTAAAGCTTTATCACCCTTGTGGCATCCCTGCCTTTCTGAGTCCCAGAAAATGGGACATCTGCCCAAGACCTGATTCCCTGCTATCATCTTCAACTTTTTCAGGCTTGTGAATTCATACTTGTGAGCTTTTTAGCCCCTGGGCCTTAAATGCAAATCACTGGAGTCTTTGAGTCCTGATTTTAGGAGTCTCTTTTAGTCTTATTCTGCACCTGCCTGTGTCTGTCCAGTAGCCACGAGCTCTGCTGCAGCAGTGATGACAAGGAGGTGTCTGTTCTGTTTCCACACCCTCCCTCAGTCACCCCCTGCCCTCTTTCCCAGCCACAAGCTCTGGCTGCAGGAGGGCTGTCCAGCTCTGGCTCCTGGCTTCTGCTGAGTTGATCTGTGGCTGTTGCCCTGGGCTGGAGTGACCATCCCTGACTTTGTCACTCGTGACTGTGGGGCTGATGCTTCCACAAATCCCTCTTCCCTTCCCACTGCCTGTTCTGTGCTGCCTGTGCATGTTCTGCTGCCCCTGGCACTGGGACAGAGCAGAGGAGGCTGTTTTCCAGCATCCTTTTGTTCTGTTAAATCCTCACCCTTTGGAGCTGTTCCAGAGCTGCCTGCAGCCAGAGCTTGTGGGAACATGTTTGTAGCTGTGGTTAAAGAATGCAGCACCTGAGGCTTGTCTGTGCTAAAGTGCTTGCCCTGTGCCAGGGCAGCTCCCTGGAGGTGCTGTTCAGGATTTGGGGCCCTGAGGAAAAGCCAGATCTGCTCTAGCAGGGCCACAGTGTGTGGGATTTGGAGCCTGACAGGACAGAGGGATTGCATGAAGCTTCTCTGAACTGTGTGTGCAGGCCTAGAGAGACCTGTGGTTTCTGCCTGAACCTACAGAACTCTGTCCCATCTCTGCCCTGCCAGTGAGTCACCTCTGCACAGGGGGGCCTTTTGTGGAGAAGCTGTGCTTGGCAAGCTGGATTTGTGTTGTGGTTTTGCACTGAGCATTCATGGGGAGGTGTTTCACAGTGCTACAGCACTTGGCTGAGCCCCAGTTCAAACCCTAGAGATCCCCAGAGGACATGGTACTGCCCTTTGTGCTGGAGAATGCCCCTGCTAAGGGCTTTTTCTGCAGAAGAATTAATTTTCTTGTCCCTCTGTGCCAGCAGCAGGAGGCTGACATGGTCTGTGTTTCTCTCTAGCACCATCAAGGTCGATGACTTCACAGCTCGACTCTTCAGAATCTACAAGCAGGTTTTGGAGGAAGGCTTGGCTCAGGTACATGGGCAGGGGATCCCAGTGGTCTGTGCCCCTTGGCATTGTGGTGGGGATGCCTGGGCTCTGGCTGCAAGCTTTGGCACTGTGGACTCTGAGCTGTGCCAGGCTGGTCACTCCCTGCCCTGCAATGTCTTGTCACAGCTGCTGAGCTCAGGACCTTGCCCTGTTGAACAGCTGAGCTCTTTGGTTGGTGCTGCTGGAAACAGCCTGGCCTGGAGAGGGAGGAGTTCATGGGGTTTGTCTGTCCTCTGGGGTTTGTCTGTCCTCTGGGAGCCTCAGGGTGTGCAGGGATGTGTGTCCTCTTGGGACCTGCACTGGCCAGGCCACCCTGCAGATGCTCCTTTACTTTCAGGAGTGTTGGGAGCTACTCTGGAGCTCTGAGAGGGCTGTGGGCAGGGAGCAGAGCACCCAGGTGTGTGACCTGCATGGTGTGTATCAAACTGAGGATGACAGGACAAGAGGGAATGGATTCAAACTGACACTGAATTGGTTTAAATGAGATATTAGGAGATTTACTGTGCAGGTGGTGAGGTGCTGGCACACATTGCCCAGAGAAGCTGTGGCTGTCCCATCCCTGAAAATATTCAAGTCCAGGTTGGACAGGGCTTGGAGCAACTTGCTCTAGTGGAAGGTGTCCCTGCCAGCTGCAGGGGCTGGGGTGAGGTGGTGTTTAAAATCCCTTCCAACCCAACCCATTCTGGGATTCTCTGACCAGATCTGCCCTGGGAGGGTTCTGAAGCAAGGCCATCAAGGGATTTGCAGCTAAAGGCAACAGGAGACCCCAGCTCCCCTCCCTGTGTTGCAGACTGTGGTTTTGGGCATCAACCGCTCAGATTACATGTTTGACTGTGGGCTGGAAGGCACAGCAGCTCTGAGGCAGATAGAAATAAACACCATTGCTGCCAGCTTTGGGGGCCTCACCTCCCGCACTGCTGATGTCCACAGGTAAGGAGCACCTCCCACTGCAGCACTGCATGGCCCCTGTGCTCTCCAGGCTGCTCCCTTGCTCCTGCTGGGCATGGACGTAGCATTTACAGCTTTGTGTTCCACAGGTTGGTGTTGAAAGTGCTGGGAAAGAGTGAGGAGGCATCACAGCTGCTGCCCAACAACCCAGCAAAGGGGCTGGCCTTGGGAATTGCCAAAGCCTGGGAGCTCTACGGGTCCCAAAGGTAAGGAGCAGTGCAGGGAGCCTGAATCACAGAGATGGAAAGCTGTCCAGTTCAGGTGGAGTGATCTCAAAGGGTGAGAGGAAGAGGGAGCCTGGGAGGAGATACCAAACACACTGCCAGTGTCCCTTGTTTCATGTAAAAATCCAGGAAAGCTGGTGATGCAGCTAGGAGCATGTGGAGTGTTTGTGGGTTTAATGATGTCCTTGGTATCTCTTCCAGGGCTGTGGTGATGTTTCTGGTGGAGGAAGTCCAGAGGAATATTTTTGATCAGCGTTGTGTAGAAAATGAACTTTGGAACAGGTAAAGTTTGAATTTTCCTGGGATGGGAAAGGAAGGAGGAGATGGTTCAGTTTCTGGTATGGAAAGCTGAGCAAACAGCTGGCAGATCATAGGAAATGTAGGATGGCTTCCTAAAGAGGGAGTTTTTGGGATTTGTAGGATTTCTATGTTTTCTCTGGCTCCATAGCACAAAACCTGAGACCATTTGTGAAGGAACCTATAGATCCATGAACTCCAGCCCTGATCTGCAGCTCAGGTGCCTGTGGCCAGCCTGGTGACTCTGGCACTGCTCTTGCAGGAATATCCGTGTGGTGCGGAAGCGGTTCCGGGACGTGTTTGAGCAGGGCTCCCTGGATGCCAGCAGGAGGCTGTATATGTGAGTATGAGCCAAGGTGCGCACTCCTGCCGGCTCCTGGGCTCATGGGAGCCTGCAGCCAAGGCTGCCTGGAAGAAATGACTGAGCAAGCAGTTCTCTTCCCTGCTCCAGGCCTCCTCTTGGAGCTGAGATGGCTTTGTGTTCACAGTGGTGAGATTTTGCAGGCACATATCCATGCCTTAGAGCTGCAGTCATAATCTCCCTCCTTCAGGCTTCATCTTTCATTGCCCTGGGGCATCTCTACCTCCTCCACAAAGGTCTGCTTTGAGCAGCCCTGGCTCTCTGTTGAGAGCCATGTCCTGTTTGCTGTTCACATGCTGCTCTGCCAGGGGGAGCTGGGCTGGGTTGTTACTGCAGGAGGAGGAAGCATTCCATGTCCTTTGGGGATCTCTTGGGTTTGAACTCTCTGTGTCTTGCCTGCTCCCTGTGGAGACCAGGATGGGAGGATCACAGACTCCCAGCTGGTCCCAAGTGTGACGTTTGTCCTATTTCCAGGTAATGTGATGGGAGCTGTATGAACCTAACACGTGGTTTCATGACAATGATTTTTCTGTAGTGAGGCTGATTTTTCAACCTTTGAGGTCTGTGCTGTGTTTAATTAATGAATGTATTGTCGTGGCTGGATAGTTGAGGGGAAAGTGTGTCCCTTGTTCTTCCTCCTGAGCATCCTCCCCTGTCACTGCTAGATGCCTCCTGTTTGCCTGCCAGCCGCTCCCAGACCAAGTGCACAGTTTTGAGGCCAAAGCTTGGGCATGTGGTGCTACAGCTGTGCTGCCAGCCCAGCCCTGGCAGGCTGGTTTGGTGCCTCTCAGGTTGTTGAGTTGATGTCCTACCTTGAATTGCCAGAGAAGAAGAACTTTGTTCCTTCCAGCTTCAAGAATCACAGAGCTGTTAAGGCTCTGAGATCAAGTCCAGCCTGCAACCCAGCACCACTGAACACATCCCCAAGTGCCACAACCTCACATCTTCAGGTCCCTCCACTGCCCTGAGCCACCTGTCCTAGTGCTTGACCACCTTTTCAATGAAGAGATTTTCCCTCATCTCCAGTCTAAACCTCCCATGGTGCAACCTGAGGACATTTCCTCTTGTCCTGTCCCTGTTCCCTGGGAGCAGAGCCCGACCCCCCCTGGCTGTCCCCTCCTGTCAGGAGCTGTGCAGAGCCACAAGGTCCCCCCTGAGCCTCCTTTGCTCCAGGCTGAGTCTCCCAGGCCAGCATGGGGTTAAAAGCTGTTAAAAATGAGGTGCTTACCTCTCTGCAGAGCTGGGTGTCAGAATGATTGAGCCCTTGGTTAGAGCAGAAGCTGGGTGTCAGCTCCCTGACAGGCTGAGCTGTGGTTCAGTGGAGAGGAGCTTGCAGTGTTCAGCTTGCTGTGGCAGAGCCAGGCAGGAGCAGGAAGGTCAGAGGCCAAGGAGAAGGGGCAGGGGGCTGTGATCCCCCCCTTGGTGCTGGGACCTGGCTCTGTCTGTGAGTACTTGTGGTTTCCATTGCAGGGACGGCCAGGAGGTTGCAGTGGTGTATTACAGAGAGGGCTACGTGCCCCAGGTCTACGATGAGCAGGTCAGTACCCACCCCCCTGCCCCAGCAGCCACCAGCTGGGCACTGCCCAGGGAGCTCCAAATAACCCCAGGGGCAGCTACCCTGGCTGGAGTGGGGTCAGTCCTGCCTGCTGTGGCTGAGAGCATTGGGAGGCTGTGACTCCAAAGAGCAGGTGGGTGACCCTGCAGAAAAATGGGTGGCTTTCTTCTCCCGGGGGTCATCCCTTAGTGCAGCACTGAATTGTTTCTGTACAATAGGGGTTAACAGGGATGAGCACTTGCCTAAAGTTTTCAGACTTGGTCTACAGATCACTCAGTGCTCTCCTAGCATGATCAGGCTGCAGGTAATAATAGC
Organism: Agelaius phoeniceus; assembly: GCF_051311805.1. Lineage (NCBI taxonomy): Eukaryota > Metazoa > Chordata > Aves > Passeriformes > Icteridae > Agelaius > Agelaius phoeniceus. Next base: position 4,287,031 of record NC_135281.1, read on the forward strand.
ATAGAGCACATCTTGCTGGTGTCTCGAGGTGGCAGCACTGGACAAGCTGGGGAAGGTGCTCACAGTGAATTAATTTCACTGTACCACCCAGAGGTGGCGGGAAATTCATGCCTGCTTTTCTCTGGAGTGCTACTCCCACCCCCTATCCCTGCCAGCAGGCAGGGAGGAGACAAACCATATGTTGAGAGCTGCACAGAAAAGAGCAGAGCAAACCTTTTGTGTGTTGTTTCCCCTCCCGGCGTGGCTGCTCCTGCTCTGCCTCAGAACTGGGAGGCGCGGCTGCTGCTGGAGCGCTCCCGGGCAGTGAAGTGCCCCGACATTGCCACGCAGCTGGCAGGCACCAAGAAGGTGCAGCAGGAGCTCAGCAGGCAGGGGACGCTGGAGAAGCTGCTGCCAGGCCACCCTGAGGCCATTGCTCGGATTAGAGCCACCTTTGCAGGACTCTACTCCCTGGATGAGGTGAGTGGGAGCGGGGCTGGGGCAGGGAGGGACACGCACTCCTGTGCTCTTAGCAAAGCCCTCTCTTCTTCTCAAGCAGGGGAAATTGGGGAATTTGTTGGTGCTTCTGCTCTGAGGGATCTGCTGAGGAGCCCCTGCTGCTCCCTGATGTTTTGCTGTTCACAGAATCATTTAGGTTGGAAGAGCCCTCCAAGATCAGAGTCCAACCTTTGACCAAACACCACATTATCAACTAGACCATGGCACTGAGTGCCACATCCCATCATGCCTTGAAACACCTCTGTCACGGACATATTTTATGAAAAATCCTTTTGCTAGGATTTTTTCTGCTGAGAGGCTGAAAGGCCTCAGAAATGAAATGTAAACAATGGTTATCTGCTGCTGTGGAATGCAACAGGTGCATCTTTGATTGGTCTCATGTGGTTGTTTTTTAATTAATGGCCAATCACAGTCCAGCTGTCTCAGACTCTCTGGTCAGTCACAAGATTTTATTATTATTCTATTCCTTTCTATTCCCTTCAAGCCTTCTGATGAAATCCTTTCTTCTATTCTTTTAGTATAGTTTTAATATATCATTTTCTTTTAATATATATCATAAAATAATATATCAGCCTTCTGAAACATGGAGTCAAGATTCTCATCTCTTCCCTTGTCCTGGGACCCCTGTGAGCACCACCACACCCCTCCAGGGGTGGTGACTCCATCCAGCTCATTCCCATGTGAAACCACCCTGTCCATGAAGAAATGATTCCTGGTGTCCACCTGTTTCCATCCTTTCCTGCCAGGGTGAAGAAGGTGACAGAATGGCTGCCACAGCCATCGCTGACCCCGACCGCTTCGTGCTGAAGCCTCAGCGTGAAGGTGGAGGTATGAGCTGGGCTCTGGAGGTGTGAGCTGGGCCCCTGGGGGTTTCCATTCTGGTTTGTGCTGTATTTAGGACAAGCAGGAGCTCTGTGCCAGCTCCTGGTCTTGTGCTGAGGGATAAAGGGTGGCTTGTGGCTATTCATAGCCATGGGGACTAGTCCTGCCACTAAGGCAGTTCTGCCCCTGGAGGAGCTCCCAAGGCCCTGGTACTGGATGTAGAGAGCCCAGGCAGCACCTGGGGAGACAAAGGCTGGGTTATTTGGGCTGCCAGGGCCACAGAGCTGGGGCCAGGGGCTTCTGCTGTCCTGGAAGGCCTTGATGTGCTGGTTTTGTTTGCCAGGTAACAACCTCTATGGTGAAGAGCTCAGGGAGGTCCTGGAGAAGATCAAAGACAGCCCTGAGAGAACCTCCTACATCTTGATGGATAAGATCAAACCCCAGCCAGCACTGAATTACCTGCTGAGGGCTCACAGTCCCCTCCAAGTGTCTGAGTGCATCTCTGAGCTTGGGATCTTTGGTGTCTATGTCAGGTGAGCAGTGTGCTTGTGTTCCAGGGCAGTTCCCTGCTCCTGATGTGGAGCAGGAGCATTTTGCCCTCTGTGCAGCCCAAGCACAGTCACAGCACAGATGTCTGAGGACATGCAGGTGCAGGGAACAGATGTGACCATTCAGTCTGTGCCCCTGGGAGCAGCTCTGAGCATGTGAGCTGCTGCTCTGAACCTGCTGCCAGATGAGCTGTTGGAAAACCACAGGGCTGGTGCTGGCAGTCACTGGTGCAATGGGATCATGGGTTCCATGTGTTTCATCCCTGATTTCTGGGGGCACTTCTTGGGTTCTGAATGCAGCCCCATGTGTGGCTTTTCAGAAGCCCTGGTGACCTCTGAATACCTGAAGGCCTAATGTCTGTTCAACTCTAATAAGAGCTGGTTTTGTTTAAAACCCTCTTAGTTCACGTTTCCATAGGGTACAAATGAAAGTCCTTTTCACACAGCTTTGGGAACAAAGGTGCTCTGGCAGCATTCAGCCCTTGGCAGTGCCCATTTGCAGAGTGGCCAGTGCAGCCACCACTGCAGGGCCCCCATGTTAGCCCTGGGCCTCTGCCCTGCCCTGTGTGCTGACAGGGAACAGCCAGAGAACAGCCAGGAGCTCAGTGCTGGGCAGGGGCTCAGTGCTCAGTGCTGGGCAGGGGCTCAGTGCTCAGTGCTGGGCAGGGGCTCAGTGCTCAGTGCTGGGCAGGGGCTCAGTGCTCTGTGCTGGGCAGGGGCTCTGTGCTGTGCAGGGCTCAGTGTCCCTCTCTCTGTGCTCAGTGTCCCTCTCTCTGCAGTGTCAGTGTCCCTCTCTCTGTGCTCAGTGTCCCTCTCTCTGCAGTGTCAGTGTCCCTCTCTCTGTGCTCAGTGTCCCTCTCTCAGTGCTCAGTGTCCCTCTCTGTGCTCAGTGTCCCTCTCTGTGCTGTGTCCCTCTCTCTCTGCTCAGTGCTCTGCAGTGTCAGTGTCCCTCTCTCTGTGCTCAGTGTCCCTTTCTGTGCTCAGTGTCCCTCTCTCTGTGTGCTCAGTGTCCCTCTCTCTGTGCTCAGTGTCCCTCTCTGTGTGCTCAGTGTCCCTCTCAGTGCTCAGTGTCCCTCTCTCAGTGCTCAGTGTCCCTCTCTCAGTGCTCAGTGTCCCTCTCAGTGCTCAGTGTCCCTCTCTGTGTGCTCAGTGTCCCTCTCTGTGTGCTCAGTGTCCCTCTCTCAGTGCTCAGTGTCCCTCTCAGTGCTCAGTGTCCCTCTCTGTGCTCAGTGTCCCTCTCTCTGCAGGCAGGGCAGGGAGCTGGTGCTGAACCAGGCCGCGGGGCACCTGCTGCGCACCAAGGCCATCGAGCACGCGGACGGCGGCGTGGCAGCCGGGGTGGCCGTGCTGGACACGCCGTACCTGGTGTGAGGAGCCACAGCCCAGCCTCCTCTCTCTGCTGCCTCAAGAGCTGATCTGCCCCAGGGATTCCTCCTCAGGGTGCTTGCCAAGGTGTGGCTGCTGAGGCTGTGAGGAGGGACTGTGTGGTGCAGCTGCTCAGAGGTCCTGGCTGCCAGCCCCAGCTGCTTCTGGTGGTTCCCCCTGCAGGAAGGATTCCCTTGCTCTGCCTGCTCAGGGACCCTGCCCTGGGCACAGCCCGGCTGTGACTCCCAGGACTGCAGGGTTCTGGGGGCAGGGGGATGCAGAGCAAAGGGTCAAGGTGCCACTACAGGCCTTGGTGCTGCTCCCACTTCTGAGCTCCTTACACTGCATGGTTTCTGGAGACATACACAGCCTAAGGAATGAGAGGAGAAAGGTGGATGGGCAAGTATCAGCCTTTATCTTTATGTGCCTCAGTGCTCTCCAGCTTAAAGAGGAGAGCCCAGCTCCACTCCCCATGGCCCCTCCAGCCCTCCTTCCCATGCTGCTGCTGTCCTGATTTCTGTTTTCCTCTGTGTCTGAGGATCCTCTGGGTTCCTGCACCAGGCACAGCTGCCCTGGGTAATTTACCCAAGGGCCTCTTGCTTTTGCTTTGCCCAACTCCTGTTTTATTGGACTGGGCTCCTCTGTGCCACACAGGGCAGGCAGCAGTGCAAGGTCCAGGGCAGACTCCCACTGCCTCCTGCAGCCCTTTCCAACAGATCTCCACAGGCTGGTGTAAGATTCCCTCAGAGATGGAGACAGCTCCCAAGGCAGCAGAGAATTGGAGCCTTGTGTGTGTTGATAAATCCCAAAGCAGCCTGGGTTTGGGCCAGTGCATCCCACTGCAAATCAAACCCTGAGCATCTTCCTGCCAGGGAGCCCCAGCCTTGGGAATGCCCCTGCTGAGACTGGGAGCTCTGTGGTGAGGAAGCAAAGGAATTGCAGGGGAGGCTGGGCAGCACAGCCCCAGCTCCCAGCACCTTACTCTGGGACCAGCACCAGCAAAGGGGGAGACTTGGCTCCCTCCAGGTTTTATGGATCAGTGGGAACAGCACAGCAGTGGAGGAGTGTGGGCTCTCCTGCTCAAGGTCTTCTGCCTCTTTCTCCAGCCCCTTCTCCTCCTCAGCCCTAAAAGCTGCACCTTTCTGGCAGCAAAGAGCTCAGGCAGCCTCAGCCCAGCCCTGTCAGTTACACAGAACCAGCACAGAGGCAGAATTCCTGCAGAATGGGATGTGCTGAGTGGCAGAACCAGCACAAAAGCAGAATTCCTGCAGAGTGGATGTGCTGAGTAACAGAAGCAGCACAAAAGCAGAATTCCTGCAGACTGGGTGTGCTGAGTGCCAGCCCTGCTGGCTCTTTGCTGCTGCAGCATCAATCACCAATCGGTCACCTGGGAAACTGCTCCATTCTCCAAGTGTGACTGAAACTGGGCTTCCTGGGTGTTTTGTTGGGGGATTGATTACCCCAAGCCAGAGATTAAAAGGAATGTGCAATCTGACTGCTGTTTGTGCCATGTTTGTCCGAGCCCAGGGGCACACCTGGCCAGGTGTGCAGAGAGCCATGGCTGTGCCTTGAAGGGGTGCCTGGGGTGGAGGTGAGGCAGCCCTGAGCTGTGCTGACAGCCCTGAGCCTCCTCACCCAGCTCTCTGCTGCATGAGGGGGTGGGTCCCATGTGGGTGTCACACTATCCTGTGCTTTCCATAAGCAGCACTGGCTGGAGAGCAGGGAGAAACTGAGGCACGGGCTGCAGCCCTGGAGCCAGCACAGCCAGCCACAGTGAATCCCAGTCCATGGAAAAACACCATGCTGGCAGGAACCTGCCCCTGCCCATCCCAAAATGCAGTCCTGGTTTCTGGCAAGGCCACTCCAACTGCACTGAGCACCCTGGACTCAGCACACAAGCACCACCCACACATACTCCAAGCCTGTTTCCATTTTGTTTTCTTGAATTTTATTCCATTCTGCATTAAATTCTTGCTGTTTTCCAGCCAAAATGACATAGCTGACAAAGAGTAGTAACAGGAGGAACGATGATGTAGGAATCCTTGTCACCAAGGTGGCACAATCCAGTGGTACAGAGCTGTGGGGGCACATGGGACACAGGCAGGCACCGAGGTTACAGGTGACACAGGTGCTGTGCCAGTGAGAGCAGCAGGTAACAAGTGAGATTTGGGACTTGGCCAACAGTGCAGCAGAGCACCCCAACACCTGCCCTGAGCAGCCTGACCCAGAGGCAGCTGCTCCTCCTTTCCAGCCCCAGGTCAGCTCAGGTTGCAGGTAATCCCTGGTCACTGGCACTCCCCAAAACAGCTGTTGCAGCAAGTTTTAAAGCCCAGCTCTCCTTTGGTTTAAGTGCAAAATCAAAGAGTTCACATGCAGGTTTCATAGACATTGCAAAGGAGGTATGAGCCCCAGCTCAGCCCTGGCTGGAGTTAAAGGACCTTCACTGGAGGAAGGATGGCTTTGGCAGGACCCTGGTGGTGGTCAAGGCTCTTGGGGAAAAGGGTTGTGGGCCTTTAGGTCTCATCATCCTTAAGTCAGGTCAGATTTAAGCAAACACTGACTTTAAACATCTCCCACCATTTTCTCCTGATGAGGAAATGAGTAGGACTCCCACAGCCCTGCCTGCCTTGGTTTCTCTGCTGTAGCAGTGCTCATGGTGCCATGAGAAAGGTGCCTCTGCCAGGCTCCATTTCCTCTCCATCTTCCCCCAGGACACCAAAGGAGCATCCAGCTGCTCCAGCTCTGCTTCAGCTATGAGCTGGTCCAGCAGGGCTGGAGAAACTGGGGCTCCATGGAAATGTCACACCAAGGCCTTTCCCTTGCTGGCTCCCTGTGGTGTCATGGCCAGTGAAGGACCCTGGACTGGGGACAATGCACCAGCTGGCACCACACAGTGAGGAGCAGCAGATCTTGGTATCAGATTGCCCCAAAAAACCTGTTTAAAGCCCAGAGCTCCCTGGAGCCTTGCCCCACTGCCCTGCAGGCTGCAGGAAGCTGTGCTAGCAGCAGGCCAGTGGATGCAGGGTGAGCACAGCCGTGCAGTGGTGGTGGGGCTGCTGCAGTGCTCCTGCAGCACTCCAAGCACAAAAGGAAGCTCAGCTGCTCTGTGGGCAGTGGTGGATGCCCCTCCCAGGCCTGCCTGCATTGAGTAACTCCAGCATCACTTCCCCTGCAACCCCCAAAGCTCCTTCCCACTGTGCACAAGGTGCCAGGGCCCCTCCAGACATAAGTAAATTAACACCCTCTCCCCGACCCCCCAAATTAAATTAAAATCAAGAACGAGGTGCTGAAAAAGGAGGAGGATGAGTCCCTCTGTGCACCAGGCTGACCCTCAGATGTGTGACATCCATCTGGAACATGACAGACACCTCATCCAGGGCATGGACACGGCCTCTCCAGAGCCAGACTCTCCTCGTTCCTACCATTGGTACATTCAATTCAACAGGTGAAGGTTTCCTTCCCGGGCAGGCAGTGGCTGTTGGAGGGACCTGCTCATCAGATGCCACTGCCACTGTTCTGCTCAGCAGGAACAGGTCCTGCTGCTACTGCTTAGTGTCACATCTGCTGTTGAAAAGCTGTGTGATGATGCCCGGGTCTGCCAAGGTGGAGATGTCCCCCAGATCTTGGTCATTTTTGGCAATCTTCCTCAATATCCGTCTGGTGATCTTTCCTGTAATGATAGCCAAGAAAGGGAAGCAGTCAGAATCCCTGGATGGTCTGGCTGGAAAAGACCTTAAAGATCATCTCTTTCCAAGCCCCTGCCATGGGCAGGAACAGCTTCCACTGTCCCAGGCTGCTCCAAGCCCCATCCAGCCTGGCCTTGGGCATTTCCAGGGATCCAGGAGCAGCCCCAGCTGCTCTGGGCACCTGTGCCAGGGCCTGCCCACCCTCACAGGGTACAATCCCTTCCTTATGTCTCTTTAATGTACACCTGCCTTCCACCAGTTGAAAACCATCACCCCTGGTCCTTCATTATCTGTCCATATAAGAAGTCCCTCTCCCCAGGAGTCAGGATCTCCAGCATCCTTAGCAGAAGTGGAAGTACCAGACCTGCACGTCCTGCTCACCCTGAGCTTGTACCTCCCCTCATCTGAGCAGCCCTGGACAAGCAGAGCAGGGCTGCTCAACTTCCACTGGCAGGAACTGTCCAGTCCTGCCCAGCACCAGCCCTGGAACTCACCTGAGCGGGTTTTGGGCAGGCTGGGGGCGTACTGGATGTAATCAGGTGTTGCTATGGGCCCAATTTTTTCTCTGACTGCAAAAAAAAGAAGAGATTTTCATTGTAGGGATGAAGAGAAGCCACACATCCTTTCCATGACAGAAGGTTAAAGACACAAAGCCCAGCTCCTGGGACACCTGGCAGGGCAGTGCCTGGGGCTGCTGCACCTGAGCCTCCACACAGTGGGAGGGGACAAGAAGACCTGCAATGCCAACAGAGCCAAAAGCACATCTCCCCAACACTGAGAGTACTCATTTCTTCAGTCCCTCCATCTTCCAGAGACCTCCCTAACAGTTACAACCAACACCATGATCATTTTGACAGAGCAAGGATTGATTCAAATTCACTCTTGGGTTCCTCCAGAGAAGAAGCTGCCATGGGTCTGTTTGGTGTATTCAACGCTGCAGTGTGCAGTGAAACAGCTCCTTGAGAGCAGAGCACAAACACCCAGAGCAGCACCCTAAAGCAACCCCATAATCCTCTCAGGATGTCCCAGTCTGCCAGGGAAAGCCCTGCTGCAGACAAAAGCCTGCTGAGCACCCCAGGTCCTCACAGGGCTGCCAGCTCCCACGAGGCAGAGATGGCATCACATGAGCAGCCAAAGGCTGGAAGAACTAATTTTAGTCTTTGTCAGCCTGCTGTGTAATCAAGAGGCACCTTGTGGCACTTGTCCACGCTGCATTCCCCAGACACAGGCAAGCACCCAAGCCTTTAACCCCTCCAGCACCTGTCCTCCCCCTCCCTGCTCCCCAGTATTTGCCTGTTGCTACCTTGTTTTTTGAGCTCATCTGTGAGGTTCTTGCTGAACTCGTAGCCCTCTCTCAGGGTCACAAAGCAGTAGAGGCACTCTCCCTTCAGGGGGTGGGGGTGGCTGACCACGGCAGCCTCGGCCACCGCCGGGTGCTCCACCAGGGCTGACTCCACCTCCGCCGTGCTCAGCAAGTGGCCTGCAAACAAGGGGGGGACAAAGCTTTACAGACCTGCAAACAAGGGGGAGACAAAGCTTTACAGACCTGCAAACAAGGGGGGGACAAAGCTTTACAGACCTGCAAACAAGGGGGGGACAAAGCTTTACAGACCTGCAAACAAGGGGGAGACAAAGCTTTACAGACCTGCAAACAAGGGGGGGACAAAGCTTTACAGACCTGCAAACAAGGGGGGGACAAAGCTTTACAGACCTGCAAACAAGGGGGGGGACAAAGCTTTACAGACCTGCAAACAAGGGGGGGACAAAGCTTTACAGACCTGCAAACAAGGGGGGGACAAAGCTTTACAGACCTGCAAACAAGGGGGGGACAAAGCTTTACAGACCTGCAAACAAGGGGGGGACAAAGCTTTACAGACCTGCAAACAAGGGGGGGACAAAGCTTTACAGACCTGCAAACAAGGGGGGGACAAAGCTTTACAGACCTGCAAACAAGGGGGGGACAAAGCTTTACAGACCTGCAGCAAGAGGCCTGAGGCTGTAAAAGGCCCTAAACTACAGATCTGAGAGCATCAGTTTGACGTGCTTGGGAAAGGCCAACAGTGACACTCATTTCCACAGTGCTCTGGAAGCTGCCAGGTGTCACCCACCTGCAGAGAGCACCTCCCTTGGCTGTTCCCCCTCCCACCTTTAGGCTTCTTTCTGGAACAGATCATCAACAGTTCACAGTGATGCCTTTCCAAGGCACAGGCTGAGGAGGAGCTGGATTTGGCAAGAGGAGACCTGCCCACATGGTCAGCTGGAGGTGCAGAGGAAGAGGTTGGATCTGCAGAGTCCAGGCTCCAGCCCAGTGCTGTGGGGAGGGGCAGTGACACTCCACATCCTGGGGCAGGGGCACAGCTCAGTCCTGCACACCTCTGCTCCTGTACCTGTGCTCTGACCTTCCACCCCAGCACTGCTGCCACAGAAAGCTACAGCAAAGTGGTCAACTCCCAGAATGAGATCAGTTGGTGGAGAATCAGGCACTGCTGGTCAGGTGAAAGGATCTAATTTGACCCAGGGACAAGTAAAGCAGCACCTCAGAGCCAGCAGGACATCCATCCCTGGAGGATACAGGTTCCAGGAAAGGAGGGAGGGAGCTATAAACAGATGACATGGAAAATGATGGGCTGAGAAGCAGCTGAATCTCAAAGACTCAGCTGAGAGAGGTGGGAGAATCTTCAGAGCTCTGAGCAGCCTGATCCAGCTTTGAAGTGAGCCCTCCATGGAGCAGCAGGTTGGATTAGCAACCCCATGGTCCTGCCCAAACTCTGTGATTCCCTCTGGCCCTAAATCCTTCAGCAAGGTGTCCTGGCTGGTTACAGAAAGTTCCTTCCTTCCAAGGCTTTGTCTCCAGGGAAAATGGTGCAGGAAGTTACCAAGTCTCAGGCTTGTGTATGTCCCTGAAATAACCCTGACCCAGAAACTGGATCCACCTTGAGGACAAGCTGCTGAGCAGAATCACAGGTGCAGAACCATCCCCATAAAGAAGGTGGCTTTTGAAATGGATGCAGAAGTGTCACAAAGCACATTGGTCCCCACTGAAGACAAAACTCTTTCTTACCAGAAACATTCAACATGTCATCAATTCGCCCTGTGATCCAGTAATAACCATCTTTATCTCTTCTGCAACCTAAAAATAGCCAGAAATGAGTGTGAGGCAGCAGTGCCAGCCCTCAGAGCAACTGATAAGGGACTCTGAGGGCAGGACAGGGCAAGATTCCCACTGCTGTCCCCAGGCCCCTGTGACCACAGCAGCCTGGAGCCCCTTACCATCTCCTGTCACGTAGTACCCAGGGAACTTCTGGAAGTAAATGGTTTCAAACTGCTGGTGCTTTCCGTAGAGCGTGCGCATGATCCCTGGCCAGGGCTGCTTAAACACCTGGGGTGAGACACACACAGCTGGGCAGTGGCAGCCACAGCAACAACCCAGGCTTGCACCACGGGGAGAGAGATGTCAGGCAGCCATCAACAGCACTCAGACACTTGCTGGCAGTGCTGATCCACTGGGAAAGTCCCACCAGCTTTGGCCAGGGGGAAGGAGCTTGGCTGAGCTGTTGTTCCCATCCTCCTGCCTTGCCCACATGTGTATTTAGTGATCAGCTGCAAAAGCTCCCATAGTTATGGCCTTGGAGGGAGTTCCCACCACCCAAGGGTGTGGGGACCAGAGTTAGTGGAGGCAGAATCACAAATTTTTTAAGGTTGGAAAAGTCCAACCATCACCCACATTCACCATGTCCTCAAGTGCCACTTCCACACATTTTCTGAACACTTCCAGGGATGGAGACTCTACCCCTTCCCTGGGCCAAAAGATGTGGGTATTCTACCAGGAATGTCCCAGAGCTCACAGGGAATGGACAAAGGAGGGTGGGGAAGATCAGCCCTTCCTTACCAGGTAACCTTCTGCTTCTCCTTCCAGCTCTTCCCCCGAATCGCTCAGGATGGCAGGGACCACACCAAAAAAGGGGAATGTCTGCCATGAGGACCAGGGAGAAAGGAGAGATGGAGATGAATCCCTGCATTAGACCCCCATTAACCAGAGGGAGTGGGAGGCAGGGCAAGGGCAGCTTTGGAGAGCTGTGGTACATGGGGCCTGGGATTTTGGGTGGTGGTCACCTCCCCCATAGGAACCACTGTCCCCCCAGCCCTGGCAGGCTGCAACCACCCAGCCATGGCACAGCCATGGCACAGCCAGGGCCCTGCTGAGGCTCCTGGGGAGGAGAACACAAGTACTCACGGCAGAGCCTGGCTTCATGGGGGTGGCAGCAGGAAGGGGTGTCAGCATGTGGCCTCCCTGCAAAGAGAGACAAAACCCAGTGAGTTTGGGCCATGCCAGCCCATCCCACAGCTGTGCCATCAGCTCTGGGAACAGCACATCCCAGGCAGGGCTACTCAAGAGAGGTGTGGGCCCTGGGAAGGATATGGCAGTGGATGGGGAATCTGGGCACAGATTTAGAGCTGATGGAGGGAGAGAGAGAGAGAGGAAAGAGAGCAGTGGCCAGAGCAGAGTCAGGAAGAGACCTTTGAGATAGGAAGGTTTCTCCTTTTGGAGCCTACCTGAGCTGCAGGATAGGAAGAGAAGGAGCACATTAGGAGTTTCCTGGGCAGACCAAACAAACAGACCCCACAGACCCCACTATGGGAAAGCTGCAAGGAGGCCCTGCAGGGAGCACAAGGGACAGAGAGGTGCCAGGGACACCAGCAAGGACTCACCGTCTCTGTCTGCCAGAAGGTGTCCACAATGGGGCACCTCTCCTCTCCCACCACACGGTAGTACCACAGCCAGGCCTCAGGGTTGATGGGCTCACCCACGGTCCCCAGCACCTTCAGGGACTTCCTGCTGTGCCTGCAGAGAGGAGGGGGCTGGCAGGGGCTCAGCAGGTTATGGAGCTGTGAGCCTGCTGCACAGCAGAGCCTGGAGGAACCCCTGGGCTACCCAAAATGCACCTTCCAGGTACAGGTCAGAGATTTCTCAGCAATGTTCCACAGGGGAGGAGAGGAGACCTGGGTCATTTTGGCATCTCCCAGTCAAGCCTGCTGTGCAAAGCCAACATCCTCCTTCCCCTGGGACTGGCACTCACTTTTTGACGGGCTCCTCGCCGTACTTCATCAGCAGGCGGATGGCCGTGGGTGCTGTGTAGAACTTGGTCACCTTGTACTTGTCAATGATGCTCCACATCCTGCCAACATCTGGGTAGGTGGGGACGCCTTCAAACTGAGCAGGAGACAGAGCAGTGACACAGCTGTTCCTCACTGCTCCCCACCTGCAGCACCTGCTCAAGCAGGAGGAGCCAAACAGCAGCTGGACCCAGCATGTGCTTATAGGGGTACACAGTGAAACCAGCCCGGGTCCAGAATCCCTCACTGGGCAGATGGCATCCCCCCTCAGCCTAGCAGATGTCCCCTGACACCCCCTTGCAGCACAGGCACTTGGGTGGCCACCACAGTGACACAGTCCCACCAGCCCAACTGACCCTGCCCTCGTGGCAAAGGGCAAGAGATCCAAACACTGTGACAGAATCACAACCCAAAGTACCAAGAACCCCCAAAAGGCCTCCCCCAACATAACAGTGATTTTCCTGCTTGCATTTCCCTGGGGATTCTTGGGCACAGGTCTCTGGCTCCCTGATCTGTTACACTGCCAAGAGAGATACAGGCACAGGAGTTAAACAACAAGTTGTCAAATCAGCGTCAGCAGGGAAAACATCACTCCCTGATTGAGTTTTTGCATTAAGTCAGAGCAGCCCTGACTTCATTGGTACACAAGGCTTGTACTTTTATGGGAAAGAAACAGGGGAGCAGTTTGACACAGTTTGAAAAACTACAGAAATGTTTGTAGAAAAAGCCCCACACAAACTACTCCCCCGAGAAGTCATCATGCCCTCCCTGGAGAGCACCACCCTTCCTCACAGAGCCCTCACAGAGCAACGCAGGGGTGCAGCTCAGCACCACCAGCTCCCTTTTCCTGGAGTGGCAGCCCCCAGGGGCACAGGGCACTCACCAGCACGCTGGTGGCCCCGTTGGCCAGGGGGCCGTAGGTGAGGTAGGAATGGCCCGTTATCCACCCGATGTCAGCCGTGCACCAGTACACATCCTCAGGCTGGTAATCAAACACGTACTTGAAGGAGGTGGCAGCAAAAATCATGTACCCACCCACGGTGTGCAGCACACCCTGCAAGGAGAAGGCACAGAAAAGTCAGGGTGAGTGAGCTCCCACCATCACCCTCACACTGCCAGGCCCAGCTGAGCATCGCTGACTCCAACAGCAGCTGAGCAGGAATGACCAGCACAGCCCTTTTCTGAGACCTCCGTGTCTCCTCCTTGTGCTGGGGCCTCCCAGCTCCCCCCACACCAGTTCCCCCAGCTGAGGGGTCCCCAGGGCTCAGCCTGAGCCGTGCAGGGAGCTGGGAGCACACCTTGGGTTTTCCAGTGGAGCCACTCGTGTAGAGGATGAAGAGCTCGTCCTCGGCGTCACACCACTCGGGCTCACACTCTGTGCTGGCACCACCCACCAGCTCATGCCACCACGTGTCCATGGCTGGGTTCCAGGGCGTCTGAGGAAAGCACAAGATTGGGAACAGGCTTGTCCAAAAACAAGAGAGGGGGGATCAGGAGCACAGCCCAAACCTTGCCCCCATCACAGGCCATGGAGGGGGATGTTCACAACACAGCCTGCTGCAAACCATGCACCAGAGCTGCAGCTCCCATTCCCAAAGCTCCTTTTCACAGCCCACTGCCACAAGGGAAACCTTCAAATACAGTCTGGCTGCAAGGCCGTGTCTGAAGCAGTGTCCAGACCACAGGTGATGGTGATGAACCCCCGTGGGTGGCAGCAGCAGCCAGGAGAGGCTGTTCCCACTGCCAGGCTCCTCTGCCCTGTGGGGCTGCCCTGAGCTGCAGCCCTACAGCCAAGCAGCAAGCACAGCCACCTGTCCCACAGCCACCTGTCCCACAGCCACCTGTCCCACAGGCCTTGTGGGGACCCTGATGGCAGCATGGACCGAGCTGAACAGCAGCACCGTGGGCTCACACTGCTTGGCCCTGCAGGCCCCCAAAAATATCTGTTTTCTGGGTTTTTAGGTAATAACTACCCAGCTAAGAAGTGACTGCACCAATGCAGAGCCATCCAGCACTGCTGACTGAAGATGCCAGAGCTGTGACAGAGCCACCAAGCCTGTGGCTGATGGGCAGAGGTCACCCTGAGGGTTGTTCTGGCTCCCCACCTCTCCAGGGTGGTGGCACAGCTCAGGGCAAGATTTAACTTCCCCTGACCTTCTCACCTTTCCTCAGAGAAGCCTGGGGGAAGCTGGGCAGGGAACAAGCCCCAGCCTCACCTCAGACCTCCACTTCTCACATCTCTGTGAGGGCAGGACCTGACCCAGAACCCTGCACATTTCCTCCTCACAAAACCAGGCTCACCACAGCTCCCTCAGCTGGGGTGCACAGAGAGCAGCCCCATGGTGACTCTCTGCAGCCCTAAAGATGTTCTTGAGACATCTGGAGGCACTGGGACCCCACAGCTCCCGCACACATGGGCAGGGGAAACCAGCTGCTTGACAGTTTGGCACAACTGAGCACACTTGGAAAGTTTTCATGGACCCTCAGGCTCCTGGTTTTACCTGGCAAAGCAATTGCCACAATTCTGTGCCACCAGCAAGCTCCCAGCAAGGCACCAGGTAAACAAGCCCAAGGCTATCCAGCAGTTTTCTCTTGCATCCCTCCTTGAAGGATCCCTGATTTAGCACCCAGACCCCAGGGAGGAGGTCAGAGCATGGCACTGTGAGTCTCTGCCTGCCTGCTCTGGGGGTCACAGCTCCTTGGATGAGGCAGGAGATCAGATGCTGGCTCTGGAGATGCAGGTTTGCTGCAGGTGCCCCTGCCAGGCTCCTCACGAAGGGAAGATCATTGTGAGAGCTGCTTTTGAAAGGCAGACAGACAAAGCCTGGCCTGGATGCTGGCATCCCAGTGGCTCTGCACTCCCAGGGGTCACCCATGTGGGTGTTTCTGAGGCACTGCTGGCACTGCACTCACGCCCAGGGCCTGGGCAGCTCTGCCAAGCTGGGTGGGCTCTGTCACTGCCATGCAGCTGCTGGCACCACGGTTAGGAGGGCACGTGTGGCTGGGCAGCCAGAGCAGTTAAGGGAGGTGGGGAGCTGCATGGGAAGCAGAAGGGAGGTGCCAAAAAGAGGAAGGCAGTGCTGTGTGTAAATACCTTGGGATGGAGTCTCTGTGAGCTTTCAGTCTTTTTTTCCTGTTAAAAATCCACAAAGAGGGTGTGAAACCTGGGAAGGGGAGGATCCATACTGGGCTTTGCAGGCAGGGAGCTGGAAGCCCACAGGCCTGGATGCTGGAAAGGCTGGAAAATCACCACCTGGCAGGCTGGAAAATGCTCAGGTCCAGGGCCAGGCCAGGAGATGCCTTCTGAGCAGAAGCCTGCCCATTTCCATCACCTTCCCAGGGTACCAGCTGCCCCCAGGGCAGGTCCCCAAGGCCACCCCCTGCACATGGCTGGCTGGGAACAGAGGCACAGAGCCAGCACACAGCCCACAGACCATCCAATAGCCTCACACAAGCCAATGGAACTGTAAAAATGCACCCACGAGGGAAAGAATCCTTAATAAAGTATGGAAACAAGGGGAGTAAAGAGAGCCAAAGGGTAAGAGACACCCTGCAGCCTCCCCCAGAACATTCTGCACAAAAACCTCACCTCACCTACTGGAACCAGCACAGGGACAGGCTGCCCTGCAATCACCCTGCCAGGGAAACCTCACACAGAAAGGCTGGTCTGCTCCAGTTTTCCCATTCATTGCATCTACCCTGCTCTCACAAGAGAAAGGGCAGAGCAGGCCAAGGAACATGGCCAGGCTGTCAAACAGAGAGCAACACCCCAATAAAATGAACACAGCTGAACGAGGGAAAATAACTCAAAGGTAGAGAATCTGATGGACTTCTTGTTCCAGGGATGTGCACAGACCACTCCTCCTGAAAGCAGAGTCTAAAGCTCAAATACTCCCCAAACACAACCCATTTCTGAGCCAGCAGCAGCCTGGGGATAACTCAGTGCAAATAATCACCCAACACAGAGGGACAGAAGACAACGTGGCAAGATTTGGAGCTGTGGGGTAGCTGAAAGTAACCTCTGGAGCAGGTAAGGGCTGGGCACAGCAGGGCTGCTCAGCAGTCTCAGCAAGCAGCCACAGCCCCAAGACCTCCTCCTTCCACCCCTGTCTCACCACATGCCTCTGGCCCACATCCTTTCATCTCTAGCTGCAAATGAAAGCCCCAGCCTGAGAGCTGACAGAGTCCCTGTGGCAGCTGCACAGCCCCTGCACTGCTCTCAGCAGAGGATTGCTGCCCTGAGCTCACACCATGAGCACAAATCTCCTGGGTGTCCTCTCCTGCTGCCACTGTGACAGCTGCAGTGCAGCACAGCATTGGGCTCTGCACACAAGGGGAGAGAGACAAAGGGTTAGGAAGGAAAAGCCTTGTACTGGGCAGAGGAAAATGGCCATCTTGTCCCTAGTGGCTTTGGAAGATGTACCCAGGGGTCCTGTGGGCTGGCAGCTTGTGAAGGAGTTAAAGGAAGCAGCAGGGAGAAGATCTTGGTAAGGAAACCAAAATTTTTCAACCACTCACACAGCAACGTCAGCAAGGAGGGGTGAAAACAGGACAGGAGTGTCCAGGGAATCACTGAGGTGGCTTTGCACTGATCAATTTGCTGGTCTCTGGCCTGTGGTAATAAAACCCCCCTCTCATGCCACCAGGAACACACCTGCACTTCCTGGCACAGCCTTTTCAGAGGGGGAGACTTGCTGCAGGTCCCGTCCACTGCTACCTCTTCCCTGCCCAGGTGCTTCACCACAATGCACTTTTTCAGAGAGGATCCCCTGCAAAAAGAAGGAGCTGTCACACTGGGCTGCTCAGGGGCTGAGCCAGCCCTTCCTGGGATTCACAGGCAGCACTGGAGGCAGGGCAGGGGCCTGGAGCTCCTTTTGTCGGGCTGGAGCATTTGCTGCCATGCAAACTCCAGGTACTCCATGAATTTCCAATGACACCAGCCACAGGAACAGCTCAGACAGCAAAAACAGTCTGAGCTTACTGGGGATTTATCAGGTGTGACTCCTGGGGGTCCCACAAGTCTCTCTCTGTGGACACTGCTGTGGAGATTCCTTACAAATCCCAAATTTGCCTGCCTGTGACCAGGAACAAGCCCTCCCACCAAGAGATGTTAGTGGCTGCTCCAGCCCCTAGGCATGACTGACTGCCTCAGAGGGAGGAAAAGCTTCCAAAGCCTGATTATACCTCAAGGAAAGTGTAGGTGTTTGCCCCCTTCTGAGGGAAAAGACAGCCTACAGAACACTGACAGAATGATCTTATTTCCCTTCAACCCTGTTCAGGGTATCAACATGGTCTCCATCAGTTAACTCCCAGCTTCAGGATCACTTCTGTCCTCCCAGGTACCTATTTTACAGACAAAGACCTATGTTTTCTTAAAGAGTTTGAATTTGTAATGTGCAGACTATCTGCCCTGAATTTCCATGTTTGATCTAACACACAAACCCACGTTCAGTCTCACACAAGCTACACAGATGCTGTGTCTGTAAGCTTGGCAAAGTCATTTCAGCAGGATTATTTCCCTTTCTGTAACATCTGATGACTGTTTGTGTCAGACCTGCTGCAGAGTCTGCCCACCTTTGACAACTCCCACTTGTGCAGGAGCAGATTCTGGCAGCAATGCCCTTTTCTAGAAGGGAATCCAAACTTACTTGTCTATACATTTCCGGATGGCTTCGTCTGCAATCTGCTTCAAGTTGACCAGTTTGTCCCCTCGATAAAAAGCATCTGCAAAACGGTGAGGAAAATGTCAGAAGGATTTCCCAGCCAAGGCAGCCTGAGGCAGCTGGAGCAACAAGCAGTTTCAGGAGGGCAGAGTTTCAGACTCATGCACTGGAGTGAGGGGAAGCAGACAAACAGCTGATGGGAAAGCTCTCCTAATGCACCCTTTTATTAGCCCAGAGAAACAGATGCCAAAAGACACGGTGGAATTCCTTCCCTGGGAGAGGTCCCAGTTTGACCTGGCAAATCTCTTGGGAATATTCTGTGGGAAATAATCCAATGCATCCAGAATACAGACTGCAGTTTAGTGGGTCCTTTTCATCCATGGGAATTAATAAAAACACTGTTTCTTGCACTTTTGGAAAAAACAGCTGGGGATATGCAGTGGCTTACATGCAACTACTGCCACACTCTTGATCCTTTGCTTTACAAGGCCGGGAGCTGCAGCAGAAATGTCCTTAAAACTGGGAAGGGTGGGAATTCTTACATTAGGCCTCCCTCATGATACATCTTGCAAACATCTGGCTGATTTTCAGGAGAAGCATGGATGAGAAGTGTTTGGAAACATTCTATTAGCAGCTGGTGACATCCAGCTTTACAGGACAAACTGAGGGGCTGCTCAAAGGCTTCACCACGTGTGTGGAGTGGGAAGCAGCATTTGGGCACAGCTACAGCACTGCACCCGCTTTGGGAGGCTCAGCTGAGGCACTGGCTTTCTCTCTTCCACTTCCAGGCTTTTAAAATAAAGATCTTTCAGGCAGGTAACAGGAAGAGAGTTGCTCAGACATGTGTTTTACCTGCTGTGATGAGGAGAGAGCAACCGCAGTCCAGGATCCGCTCGCAAAGGGAGTCAGCAGAGAAACCTGCGAACTGCCAGAGAGCACACAGCAGAGTCAGCAAGGACACACAGAAAGCCAGCCCACAGCCCTCAGCTCCTGTGCTGTTCACCCAAGGCAAATGATTCACCACAGGCACTGATGGAGAGAGCTAAAGGAGCTCATAGCACAGCTAATGCAGGCAAACAGCAGCATCTTAATTGAGCTTCCTTCCATCTCATGGTCAGCACTCATCTTTCCAGCTCCTCTCCCGAACCAAGAGCTGCTCCCCTCAGAGCTCAGCACCAAGGGCAGCACAAAGAGCTTGTTCCTACCACAACAGAGTGCAGAGCTCCAATCCTGGCACAGGCAAGCATGGCTACGACCAGCTCCAGGATCATTGGCAGGTAGATGGAAACCCGGTCTCCTTTCTTCACCCCTATGGAGGGAAAGTGAACGTGGAATTTGTCAAAATGAACACATTATATGGCAAAAGAACAGGATATAGAAATAAATCGATTTAATTCCACATTTATATGCACACAATAAAGCTTCAGCTGCAATTAGAGCTGAAGCAGCCATGGGTTTTGCCCTTCAAGCACTCTCAGGATCTCTGCTGCTCACAGTGACCCCCAGATGTGTCACAAAGTCTCTTTTCCCAGCCCGGTGGTCAAAGAAGGAGTCAGAGCTCTTCAGTTCTCGTTCTCAAGGTTGTTTATTGTGTCTTATCTATAAAATTCTTTCTCCTGTCCAGCCGAGGTCTGCTCAGCAAGACAGTCCAAGGTACTCTGCCCATCTCAGAGGCAGTGTTATCTTGTTAAACTAAAAACTACATGTACAATGTTTACAATTACTTTCCAATACCTATCACCTATGTTAGACAGTGAGCTTCTACTCTAAACTAATCTAAAAGTGCCAACATCACAGCAGAAGATGGAGGCCAAGAAGAAGAAGGAGAAAGGCTGGACACACCCAGATTCTTCCATCTTGCCTCCTGAACCTTCATTCTAAAAACCTCAAAAATCTATTTTTCACCCTGTGATAAATTCACTATTATTCTACTTAAACTTTCATGGCTTGTAATTCTTCATACAAGGTTGGTAATTATTTTTTCCAAGGGCTAAATCAAAGGCACAGGGGTCTTGGGCTCTGTGCCAAGGTTTCTGAGCTCCCTGACAGGATTTCAAGTCCTCCAGGGCAGCCAGAGGAATTTCCTGGGTTCTGACAAAGCACTATGGCTCTTGAAAGATGATGACTAACAGTCCATGTTCTCATCTACCTCCCTGAAGGGAACAGGAAAGTAACCAGAGCCCACTGCTTGTTGGAAAACCCCAGAGCATCATTAAACACTGATTTCTTCCTTGTACAGCTGATATGACCGGCACTGATCAGTTTTCACAGACAGAGCCAGGAATGAATCTGTGCATTGCAGAACAAATTGATGAGAATTACTCAACAGATTGGCAAGCACACAAGCAGTGACCCCAATCCCCAAAGCCTTGGCCAAATGCCTCCCCAGCATCCAGTGCTCTGCTGGCCCAGCTGTGTACCTTGGCTGCGGAGGACGTTGGCAAACTGGCACACTTTGTGCAGCAGCTCACGGTAGGTGATCTTCGTGGAATCCCCAGGTTCATTCCCTTCCCTGGAAAAGCAAGACAATCTCTGTTACTGTGCAGCAGTTCAAGGTAAGAGTGACACTGAAAACTGCTCTGGCCAATAGATATGTCCTCACCTGCCCTTCTGAGCACAGAGTAACCAAACTCCAGAAATCCAGTTCTGAACTAAAGTTCTCTAATAGTAGGAAAATCAAGTCCAAAGTGCCCAGCCCTGTGTAGATCACTACTGAAAGCAAGTGAATGTGTGAAATGGAAATACTGGCACTTTCAGAGAGGCAAGAAGAATCCAAAGCTCAGCAAAGAACCAAAGCTAAGAGTGCACAGGCTCAGGAGCACTCTGGGGTTTATGGCATGGCTCCCTCTCTCCTGGGTGCTCATGCCTGCAGATATCTCAGTATGAAACACAGCCCAACGTGCAGCAACAGCCAGCCCCCAAATACCTGACATCTGATGGGCTGTGATGGGATGCCAAGGCCTGTCTTGTTTTCCAAGGTCATATATAAATACACCCATGGGTGTTTGTCCAGTGTCATGCCTGCTCTGCCTTATTCTCCCTGTGCTCCTCTCTGAACCAAATCCAAGCTCCTGCAGCCCAGGAGAGCCAAGGGACAGGAATGTCACATCCCCAGTGAAATGACTTGCTACTGAAGTAAAACCCCACTAATTTTAATGTGACTCAACACTTCAGCCATGCAAATCAGGTGGCACTCCCAAAGTATCAGGAGATTCATAAAGATTTTGACATGACTTCACAGTGGAGAAACAGCAGTCTCCTACACACTGGAAGGACACAGACACTTTTGCAGGTCTCTCCAAGGCAGCCAGCACAGAAACTCCAGTGATCCACAGATGAACAGGGGT
This sequence comes from Agelaius phoeniceus, assembly GCF_051311805.1. NCBI lineage: Eukaryota > Metazoa > Chordata > Aves > Passeriformes > Icteridae > Agelaius > Agelaius phoeniceus. Next base: position 4,308,075 of record NC_135281.1, read on the forward strand.
ATCACATCACTCTCAGCTGCCAGTGCTTCTGGAAAGGTGTCCCCTTAGTGTGTGCAGCCAAATGAAAAGCACCACTGGTGCTGGGGAGAGGCCAGGAAGCACCTCCATCACATGTGCTCCCTCAGGATTGCAGCCAGGCTCTGCCTAGCTCTGAAACAGAAACTTCACCACTTCAACATTTCAAACAGAGCACTCCAAAACTAAGTATGGAATTCTAGCAAAAACCAACCACTTCTCCCAGCAACACAAGCAGTGGGAAGGCTTCTGGGATGCAGAAATGCATACAGCAACACCCTAATTTCCCAAGTAGTGCTGTAAATAATGTGATTCACACCAGTGACCACATGCTCCAATGGCAGACATGGCTCTGGTGAAGAAACCACAAGAGCTGGGAGAGTCCCTCTGGTACAAGCTCTGCTCCTGCCCCATGTAGAACAGGGGTTCCAAAATCGGTGGCTACACCTGAATCATCATTTGTGGCTCTGCTGCTTACATACTTGCCTTATCCCTCTTGATACCCAGCTACACTCCTGGCTTCCACGTTGCTCTGCAGCAACTGGAACCATGGACACCTGCACTGACACAGGACAGGGAATCTTTTCACCTCTGGCTGCTGGAAGGGTGATTCCCTGCTTGATATTTTATGCAAGTTTGGCCCCTTCTAAGAGCAAAGGAGAGAGACACAAGAATACAAAGCTAGAGCAAAGTGTGGGAATGTGAACCAGTGTCCAAGGCAGGCAGCTCAGCCTTGACATCCCAGCATTTTCCTCTCTTTTTCCCATCACAGCCAGAAGCACCACTTTGAGCTAAATGACATGTGGAACTATTAGTCAAGGTCCTTACAGCAGGACTCTCAGCTAGGAAAGGGAAACCAGGCAATCAGTTTCCCTTTTTCATTCTGTTACTTGAGGTCAAAGATGCAAGAGCTGATTCCAGTGCTGGGCTGAGCAGCTGTAACTGATCTGGCTCACAGGAACAGCATCTGCTTCTGCTGTGTCTGGCTGCACACTGAGTGCCTTCCCTCATCATCCAGCTTTTCCTTTGTGCACCTACATCAAGGCTGGTGCTGTGCAAACCTGCTTGTGTCCAGATGTACAGGACCACTGTGTGCAGCTCTCCCCTCAGCCACAAGCCTTGCTATGGAAGAGCTCTTAAAAGGCAATTAGAATGCTTCCAAATGCAAGCTGGAGCATTCCCACTAATCCCTCACCTGAAGGTCACTGGGGTCTGCTGGGCACCACAGGCAGGCCCTGTGTAAGCCAGCCCCAGCTCAACAAACAGGGCAGGGAGGAAGGATGTCCCTTTGTCTGTGCTCTGGCCCAGCAAAGGGATCGAATCACAACCTTTACTCAGAGAGGAGCACATTAGGAGGAAAGGCTATCACAGGCTGCCCAGTGTGCTATTTGGGGGCTGGGCAGCCAAGGGGAGAGGCAGGCAGGTCAGCCAAGCTGGGGTTCTCAGGGGAGCTGCCCTGCACACGGTGCCCATGAGGGACACAGAGCTGCCCTGAGCCACCGGCACGAGGCACGGCTGGGACATTCCTGCTCTCCCTGCACAGGAGAGGCACATCTCAAACACGCCAGGTCCTCCTCCTTGGCAGGATTTTGGAGGGACATTCAGGCCAAGGAATGTACCCAGACTCAGGATAAGGCCTCTTGCATAAGGCGCTGCAGGAAAAGCACAGAGCAGAGTCAAAGAGAAGTTAAAACTTTTGCAAGGATTTTCAGGGGTTTTTCAAAGTCTTTTCCACCCATTTGCGTGACTGCAAAGCAGCTCCTCTACCATCAGCAGGGCAAACCTCAGGCTTCAGATTTTAAGAAGACCTTTTGTTCAATGGGAAACAAATCATGTCCTTGTTTCTACAGGACAAGATGCCTCCTTTCAATGCATCTCCAGCCAAGGCCTCGAGCAGTCTCCCAAGAGCAGGCAATTGCTTTACATATCCAGGACTCTGAAAATAGTCTGGAGTGCCCACAGCTGTACTCAGTGGGCTACAGCAGCACTCAGACTGCTCAGGACTCTGCTCTGGCACAAAAGCCCACTGAAAGATGGATTTTTAGACAGGGCATTTAAAGAAATGCCCACTTGCATGCTATTGAGTACTCTCTGCATCAAAACTGAGCCTGTAAACTCATGGCATCCATCTTCTGCCAGCAGCAGCTTCCCAACAATGCCCTTCTGACATAAGCAAGAGCTGTCAGCCCTGAGTGCCCCACATGGGCTCCCCTGTCCAAATTGAACTGAAAAAGAAATAAAACTGCAAAAATAAACCTCACTCTTCTGAAAAAGTGCCACCTCCGCAGTTCTAACCCCACCAAATCCAACACTCCCCAAATACATATATTTTTTTTAAGATCTATTGGTGAAAATAGGTGGCAGCAGCACTGCTGTGATTGTTCATGTGCAATCTGTGCTCTAACAGCAAGGCTTCTTCTGAAAGGAAAATCCAATTCTCAGCTCCCCAACCATCCCAGACACATCATTAGATGAAATACATGGCGAAGCACAGTGAGTCTGACATTTTTTTCATCTTCAAACCAAGTCCTACATTTAGCAACTGTAATCCAAAATTTTGCAGCATCATCTGGCTCATGGCAGGAATGCATTTGAGATTTTTAGCACTTGAGAAGCCTGTGTTTTACATATTGCATGTTGTGTGAATTCTCAGCTGGAAAAGACAAGTTTGGCCATATGGAATACATAAGAAAGAAATTGTTCCCTGTGAGGTGCTGAGGCCCTGGCACAGGTGCCCAGAGCAGCTGTGGCTGCCCCTGGATCCCTGGAGGTGTCCCAGGCCAGGCTGGACAGGGCTTGGAGCACCCTGGGATGGTGGAAGGTGTTCCTGCCCATGGCAGGGAGTAGAACTAGATGACCTCTAAGGTCCCTTCCAACCCAACCCATTGTGACTCTAAGATCTCCACTGAACCAGCCACTGACTCAGTGAATGCAAGTTCTTCAACTAAACACACAGATGCACAACTGGAGCCCCTCTGAGGCAGATCTTCTCCTAGAAATTGTGATTTGTTAGAAAAGTTAAGTTTCCTGCAAAGAGGAGAATTTAGTACCTGCCTGCAGCCAATCCTTGTCAGGGCCAGATACCCCAAGGGCATCAGGCACCACCACCACTGCAGTGTGCAGGGTGGCAGTGTCCAGCCCTGCTCAAAACAGATCCCTGTCAACACATGAAAGGCAGCCCAGGCTCTGCAGAGCTCTTACCTTCCTGCTCCCTTCTGCCAGCAGTTAAAACAAGGAGCTGCCCACTTTAGAGCAGATGCTGTGACACACACAATGCCCATGGCACAGACCCTGCCAGCATCCGAGCAGAGAACTGCAAGGACAAGCCACACAGGCAGGGGAGGAAGAAAACACCAGGTGGGAAAGCTGAACACTTGTCACCTCTGTGGCACTGCCACACTTACAGGGGGCTCACAGACTGCCTGCTCAGCTGGGAGTTTGACCTTGGAGCTGCAGAGCCACAGAGCTGTTTCACCTGATGCCCAGGTAGTAAATCAAGGTTAAGCTTCCCTGTTAGAGCCACCATGCAGGTGAGCAAGTGATTTACTGCTGTACATACACAGTGTAGCAGGCAAGGTGGTCTGTGGGAGCAGGCCAGCATTTCTGCAGAGCCCCTTTAGCTCCAGCACTGAGCCTGTGGAGCAGTCAGGGATGCAGAGCAGCAGTGTGGGAGAGGGACCCTGTGCCCAGATGCTCTCCTGGATATTTGCACCAAAGCGGGCTAAGAAGTTATTGTGCTCTGCCAAGCACCACAGCTGACTCCAGGACTTTGCAAAGCATGGTCTGCTTCACCCACCCATCCCCTAACCAAGTGAGCTGAGCCCATCTCAGCTGCAGGGTGACAAACACAAGGGAGGCACAGGAACTCAATGGCCATGGGGAGACACTTCCCAGAGCAAACAGACCCAAACAGACCAAGCAAAGCTGACCTGGAAATGAATCACCAACACTGTTTGGTTCTTCTCTTTCACCACATTTCTAAAGAAAAGTTATTTGCATTACTTGTTTGAGTAACAGATGATTACAACTCCCTAGGCAAAGCTGCCCCAGCGTTGGCACAGAGCAGCAGGAAGCACAGGCTGCATCAGTGGCAATTACAGTTTTCAAAGGAATTGAGGATCATTATTGTGCTTTACAAGGGCAACAACACCATGGAGAAGGTGAGGTACAGGGGAAAAAGAGGAAATGAAGCCAAGCAAGTGAAGTGTTCAAAGTTTTCAAGATCTGCCAGACCATCTGCAGATCTGTACAGTCAAAACCAGAAAATCACTGACCAAACCAACCTAAGGACAAAGCCAAAGCCTTCCTGATCCCTGGAAGTGCTCCCACTGAGGACCAAAGTGGCTGCAGATCATTTAAGTTTCTCCTCTAAGCTCCTGTGAACACACCACTCACTCCCTTTTTGCAAATGACAATGGCTTTAAACTGAAAGAGAATAGGTTTAGATGGGATATTAGGAAGAAATTCTTCCCTGTGAGGATGGGAGCCTGGACAGGGTGCCCAGAGAAGCTGGGGCTGCTCCATCCCTGGGAGTGTCCATGGCCAGGCTGGACAGGGCTGGGAGCACCCTGGGATAGTGGAAGGTGTCCCTGCCATGGCAGGGGTGGGACTGGATGGGCTTTAAAGTCTCTTTCAACCCAAACCATTCTGTGATTGAGTAAAAGCAGTAACCCAAAGTTACCAAGCACAGGTGGGGACACCTGAAAGATAAATTTTCAGAGCACAGCAAACCATCTCAAAGCTACCACCTCTCATTTTCTGACTGGCACAGATGTGATGGCAGCCCACAAAACAATTTTTCATAATGCAGGACAAAGGTTCTGCATTTTACCAACTGGAAAGCACCCTTAAGAAAACACCGATTCCCAGTTTGGAAAAGGTGTTGTAAGAGGGAAAGAAGCCTTTATCAGATGATGCCATGTCACAGGAACAATTTACACAGTGGGGAACCACAGAGGGACTCAATGATCTCAAAGGTCTTCTCCAGTGTAGTTAATTGTGTGATTCTGTGACTCCAGCAGAGCAGAGGTGGGGACTGTGGGAATGTCTGCCATAGAACATCTCTGTTGCTATCTAAACTAAAACATGCTCAGAGCCCAAAATCCCTTCTAAACATGGAACCAAATGCATCATGAGAGATCTCCAGCTCCTGCTTCAACAGCAGCCTGTCCCCAGAGCAGGGTACAGGGCAAAGGAAGGAATTTTCCTGCTGTGGTGACAGCTCTTCACGTGCAAGGTCACCAGGGGCGGCCAGGAGGGCTCTTGGGCTTCCTGATCCGTTCCAGATCCAGAATTAGAGCAGCCAAAATGCCAGGCAGAGCTGGGCCAGCCAGGTTCCTGCCATGTGGGGAATGTGCTCACGTGTGAGCCGCATGGGCAGCGAGAGCCCCCGGCGTGCTCGGCCACCGTGGTGTCAGCTGCTCACACACCTCCTGCCACGGCTGCTCCTAGGACAGCCCCAAAAACTGCTGCCTGAAAAGGGCCTGCCTGGACACATCTTGGTTTCTCAGGAACAACAACAGCAGGCAAAACTGAAAAATAAATAGGATTTCTCCCTATGCCGCAGCCTTGCTTATGTCATTTGAGAGAGGAATGGCACTTGAGTAAGGACAGCCTTTAAAATCTGTTTTTGAGAAAATAGATTACATTGAAACGTGAAGTTTGAGGAGAGCAGCTGTGCAAGATAATCAGAAAAAGACACCCTTTCACCAGGAAAAAATTATGGTATTTGCATGGATTGTTCAATATGGAAATGCTCTTAACTGCACAAACAGATGGGTCTGCAGCAGGTCTGCAAAAAAACCTCCATGAGAACATTTCATAATAATGAGACAGACTGCCCAGCCCTGCCCATGCTTAACGTCACCATCTCCCATTGCAGTAATGCAGAATTCCCAAAGGAGTGCTGGGAAGCCTGAGGTTTCTTGAGCAGCAAGTTTACCAGCAAGTTCAACCCCACCATCACCACGCTTAAATCCTCTTGCATCACAACACGGATCAAGAAAGAAGAAGTTGCGTAATGACAGAGCTCAGCTTGGGAGGGGCTGGTGAAAAGGTTTTCCCAGTGTGTCCAGAAATATTTGGCAGCACTGAGAGAACATTGTTGAGAAAACCTGGGGACAGAAAGCCCAGAGAAAAGCAGAATCTTACCAGTTTAATGCCATCACTTCCTAAATCCACACAATTGACTCTGACCACTGCATTAGAACCATCCATCAGTTTTCCCCTCCAGTGTCCCTCATACACTTAGGCAGGGCCTAACAAAGCTCTGCTCTCAAATCAATCTCTGAGCCAAACCATCCCAGCCTAAAGTTGATCATGTATCTGGCATGAATGGGCTCCTATTGCTGTTAAGAAACTCAAACCAGCTCTGTCAAAGCAGGAGCCCTGTGCTCTGCAGGGAACAATGTTCTGTGTTCAGCCCCAAGCCCATCCCCTGCAGCCCAACTGACTCTGAAACAGGCACTATTATTTTACAGAACAGCCAAAATGGAGCTTATTTCCACAGGGATACTGGTTCACCATTTGCTCTTTGATCAAGGAATCAATCCTTTACTCACCTTTAAAAACAGCTATATGGACACACAGCCTACAAAGCAAACACCCAACACCCTGCATTGTTGTTACTGTCCCATAGGAAAACCACATCCATCTTGCTGTCCTTCCTTCTCATTAAATACATTCCCAGCTGCTCTTTGTATCTGCAGCCTTTCAGAAGCTGAACAAATACCAGATGCATCTAAAGAAATAATATTTATCTTGTGCAGCCCAACCACTGTTCACTCTGCCATATCCTGAGTGATCCTACACCACAGAGCCCAGCTGGAGGTGGACACTGCTCCAAAACCACTCTTTCTTTATCAACCTGACAAAATTCCCTCCAGTTATCCTACTCATGCCAGGCTATGCCCTAAAATCTACTTCAAGCCCCTTTCTTCAGGCAGTGGGATGCTCAGACATCTCTAAAGGAATCAACACCTCCCAGTGCTGCTGGTTCATCAGCCAACATGGGCAAGTGAACTCAGTGCCATGGGATTTGTACACTCTGCTCACACCTGAGAGCCAGAACACTCCAGGGAAGTGTTTTGGGGAACACAGGATCAACAGCAGCCAGGAAATCCCTCTTCAAGAGAAATGTACTCTCACCCTGACTCATTTGACAAGATAAGTCATTTTATAAGTCATATAGACCACATGTAAATACCCTGGTGACAGTGTCAGCAGCCCCTCGGTGCTGATGGGCTCAGCAAGGAGAATTTGCTCTCTGTGGCTTCATAATTTTCCTACTTGCTTGATACTGAGTAACCACCAAGTCAAGAGAAAAAGCATTAACTCTTACTTTTTGAAGTACTTTAAAACACAAGAAAACAACTAGTGGAGAAAAACAACTTTTTGCCTATTTTATTTAGGGGAGAGGTTTTTTCAAGCAAATTTTAATTACTTTTTAAAAAAACAAAATAATCATATAGCGTTGCAACAGAGATCATGTGCAAGACTGACCCAGCACATCAGAGTTTGGCTGCCCTCAGCCAGCACTTGTAACCCTATCAACCAAAACCACTGAATGCTGCAGAAGAATAGTGAGTTTGACATGAGAGGAAACATTTTAGATGTTTACCATCAGTTGAGTTTTCAAAGGAGCATGGACTATTTTTACCAGTCCAGTGGGAGTAAGGCCTATATTCAGTACAAAACAGTTGATTGCTTGTTTAAACAATTTACAGTTGGGCTGTTGAACAGACCCTGGATGAAGCTTCTGTAAGTAAAATGATCAACAAGCTGCCTGCCGCTGGGAAATGCCCCATTTTGGGAAATAGATGCATCACTGGTGGGAACATTCTGCCAAATTTTGTAGAGCTTCTAGAAACACAGAAAGCCAGGCAAGGCAATTTCAATGGAGGTTCAAACAATATCCATGAAGGGCACGGGAGGAAATGAAGCTTTTCATCAGATTTTTGGTGGACATTTCAATTTCATGCATCATAAACCTCCAGAGGTGGAGGCCAGGTGTCACCTGCTGGAATGTCGTTTAGGGAACATCTCTTAGAAGATGGTCAGTGGCAACAGGAATGGAAAACATGCTTCACTATCACTGAATGAATCATAAAATGAATGGTCTGGGTTGGAAGAGACCTTAAAGACAACCTGGCTCCATGGGCATGGACATCTTCCACTAGACCAGGTTGCTACAAGCTCTGGCCAACCTGGCCTTGACCCCAGGAATGGGACAGCCACAGTTTCTTTGGGCACTATCAGGTAGCCAGGAGTGACAAAGCAAACAGGAAAGCCCTCAACTTCCTTGAGGGATTCCCCTGAAGAAGGGAGGTGACATCTATGAAAATGTATTAATGGCAAACTGCCAGGGTTCACAACTTCCTACCACACCTCATTTCAACATTTCCAAGTGGTGTGCAGAAATGCAAACAGAGAACTGAAACCCTGCTCCAAAAGGGGGGAGGTGAGAGCTCTTGTGAAACCACTGCCTATCAACACTTCAGCCCAGGAGCTCTGGGCACAGCACGTGCAGCAGCCCACCAAAAAATGCCATGCTTTGAAGGAGCACCCACTCACACCTCTTTTGGCAAAGCCTAAGCATTTTGTCCCCTACTTGGAGCAAGTCTCACCCACGTGTAGCTGGAGTCCTTGTCCACTGCTCCTCCATTCAGGGTGCCAAGGGAGAACACACAAGCCATTCACACAGCTAAAATAATCAGGTTTTCTAGTCCAATGAGCAAACTGAAGGCTCTGATCTTCCGTGTCCTGAATCCATACAGAAGTTCACCATCCTCTCTGTCCATGAACTCCACTTATCCACCACAAGTTTCAAATCTCCAGCCAATATTTGTAATATGCCATCGCTGCACAACCACAGTGCTCCTCCCTAAAGCAACCAAGTATTTTTAAAACACATCCAGTTGTTTGTAATAGCTGCCAGCAGAACAAGACAAAAGTTTCACAGACATGAGAAAATCCAGGTGCCATTGTCTGTGCACACCCACCCCTCATACTGCCCCAGGTAGTTATTGTAACAACCACACCCCAGAACCATGCAGAAAGGCAGCATTGCACAGGGTATAAACCAACATTTTCAGCTAGGGCTCTATATTCAGCACAAATTATTAAATCCCTCATGCTGAATCTAGAGAGCTGTCAGAGCAGTGAGGAGGATGAGGAAAAAGTACTAAGTAAGAACATAAAAACTGTCACTGGTGTCATTTACACAGCAGCACTGCACTTGTGCTCACAGCAGCTCAGCCAAGAGCCTCTCAGACTAAACTAAAGGAACATGTTGGGTCAGAACCATGGCTGATGTTTGACCTCCAGGTGCAACAGCAGCACGAGATGCTGTTTCTGGAGCACATCAGCCTGGCCACCACCAGCAATTCTGTTCCAACATTGCCCTTGGCAGTCCTGCTGCTGACCTTGAAAAGTGTCCAGTGAAAGTGAGGAAGCAAAGGGCAAGGCTGAAGCAGCTCCACAAAAACACTGTTCTTACAGGCACACTTAAATTCCTTTCCTGAACAATTTTTTGTGGGAAATGCCCCCAAGGTGGTGTGAAAAGAGCCATCTCTGCACGCTCAGTGCCACCAGCCTCGTGCTCCAGCAGTCTGCCAGCAGCTCCCCCACCTCTTCCAGTGACCCTGTCCCACTGCACCCCCAGGGATACAAGGCAGATTTACTGGTTCCCAGGACCCTCTGCATTGCCCTCTCTGGGCTAAGGGGGACTGGCAACCTCCCAGCCCTTGGCACTGCAGCATTTTGTAAATACCACCAGTATACCCTGGCCAGCAACTCTGCAATTCCACATTCAAGTTCCTGCCCCTATCTGGGGCACATGCCATCTAATCCTGGGCACTTACTGACATCCCACTTGTTTATCTGGTCCAATACTTCCTGGATAATCCCTTGGATTTATATGGATGGATGCTGTATCCCTGCCAGAAGCAGCTACCAAAGGTTTCTGAGCAAAAGGCTGGAAAGAAACAGATCCAACAAAACTCAAATGAAAGCTGCTCCCTTGATTCAAGGCAGCTGAGCTGCTCTCCCAGGCAGGACAGGTTAAACACCCCCTGTCCTCACAGCTTTGCCATGGAGCAAGCACCCAAGTGCTACCTGAGTGCCTTCCCTCTTAACAGATTTGATTTAACAGAGAAGAAAAATCCCACTCTGTCTCCAGGAGCAGGATTATGTGTTATTTGAGCTCAGTAAAAACTGCTTCCAGAGAAAATCTTCAAAAATGTGGAATGCCCTCCCATGGAGGGGTCCAGGGGTGCTTCTGAATGGGCAAAACCACAGGAGACCACAGACACTGGGTAATCAAGTGTCACCAACCTTTAATATCTGTCCCTTTCCTTCCTTGCACTGCAGAGCAGAACAGTGTGAGGCTGAGAGCATTTGCCAGCTCCCTGCTCCTGCCCTGCCTGGCATTCTGGGATGGAAGAGGCTCTGCAAAGCAGGAATGGGGCTTGAGATCTCCAAAACATCAAACTTATCACCCTTCCCTGCATCTCCCTGCAAACCAGCAAGTGTACCTGACAGGGATGAGTCAAGCTCTGCTTTCAAGTCAGTCCTTGCAATGGAAAAACAACTTCCAGTGACTCTGAGCATGCCAAGTGCCTGAGCACCACGGTGCTCAATCTGCTGACTCACAGCATCCAGGAAAGCACACCCCACATGTGCCTGAAGGAGGCAGTTTGCTGTTCTCAGATATTTATCTCATCCCTTTGGCACAACCACTCACCTGGGAACTACCTTGGAGATTTCACAAGTAATGAGCAGAACGGAGGATGCAGCACATGAGTACAACAGAAACACCTGGGACAGAAGGACCTCAAGATATGACAGGGCAAAATGGGTCACAGGAAACACACACAAAGCCCTTGGTTACAAGTTTTAGATCACAATCCCTGTGTTTTCCTGCCCCTCAGGCCAAAGTGACAACCTCAAACCCTTAAGCAGCATCACCATGCTGCCCTGGAGCAGCATCATCTTTGTATCTCATCTGTACCCTAGAGCAGGGAATTCAGAGCAGTTATATGAAATCAGTTAATTTTAAACCCATCATGACCTTGCTCCAAATAGCCACAGCCAAAGTTAGAGACTCCATCCACCTATGGAGAAAGGTCAGGGAGCTACACCTGGGGAGAAGCTGGGAGTCCCTCCTGTCCCAGCCTGTACTTCATAAATGAGTGTCCAAAGACAGTGGCTGCTTGCACTACCACACCAAGCTGCTTGGTGACTGCCCAGATCTGGGGGAGGAAAAATTTCAAAGAAGCCAGGAAAACACATGACTTGACATGCCTGAGGTACTACACTACTCCCTGTTTTAATATCCCATGTTTCTATTGATGCTCCCCCCACTCCTGCACTACCCACACATCTCAGTCATCCCCACAACACGGGGATATTCCCTTTTGGAGGGATGAGAAATGCTGTCTGAAACTCTCAGTTTTGTCACTCTCTCCCACACTGGCAGATTTCAAAGCCCACCAGAAAAGAACTACACTTTCTGTGATGGAATCTACAACTATCATTGCCCTTGAAGAAGGTACAAGATTTACAGCTTCATAAAATACTAATGCATTCAATGGAATTTATTACCTATTTTAGGTGCCTGATTTCCAGAAGCAGAGCATTGTACTGTTCAGCAGTGCTTCCAAAATAATTAATATCTGCCAAAACTCTATCCCTCCCCATACACAACAGGGAGATGACACAGATTGCTGGGGAGGCACCTCAGAAAGGGCTGAGGGGGACACCCCTTTTCCCATGGAGAATCCCCATCAGGAAAGGAGCTGTGCTGAGCCTGGGTAGTGCTGTGGGTATGAACCAAGCCATGCACACCCCTGCAAATGTGGATCAGTAAAAGGAACCTTCCCAGGGGTGAGTTTTGTTCTTTAAACAAACTGTGATTTAGGGATTTGCTCTCATCACCAGAAGAGCATTGAAAGAGGCTGCATCACTGGAAGGGTAACAAGTCATCCAGGAAGTTACCAAAGAATTGAATGGTCAGTTTGACACAGGATGATCCAAAATCCTGGAGCCAGTGGGAGCAGCAGAGCCAACTGCATCATGAAGAAGTCCTTGGAAAGGCTGGATGTTAACAGCCAGCACCCTCTGCCACAGCATCTGTGCCTATGACAGATGTGTGAGGCTGGTTTGTATCTTTTATTTTTTTTTAAGCAGGCTCTCATAGTTGTTTAGTTTTTTCTTCTAGAAAGTTTTATTGGAACAAACCTCAAGGCTACAAGGCCCTAAATCCATGATTACATTTTAAAGTCAAATCATATAAAGAAACTCAAACCAAACAAACCACACCTCCTAATTCTATATTTGCATGTCCTGCTTGTTCTAGGCCCAGAAGAGGAACCATAGGCACTTATTATTTTGTTAAACAAAGTTCCAATAAGCTCTGGCAGCCTTTACTATCTTTATTGCTCCTTTCTAGATGTAATATCATATACCAGTATAAATAAAAGCAGAAGGTGAATACATTCTCCCAGAGATGGCAGAAGCCAGGAGCACTGGCCAAGCCCTATCTCCTTGGCTAGAGGGACTCTAAAAACAAAGCTCTACCTCCTGCCTCTGCCCCTGGTCTCACCAGGCACTACCAACACTGCAGCTGGGATAACTGGTTTGAGAAACAGAGGCACAGGTTACACATAAGACAGGCCTCATCCAAGCACTTTCACACCCCAGGGTCTAATTAGAGAGTTTTGCAATAGGTGGTGGGTTTTTTTTAATTCCCTCATGGTTATATTTTTACCTCCACAGCCTGCCCAGGCTGAAGTTTAGATGAGATTATTAACAACACTTCAGCACAGAACTAAGGGCTGTCCAAGTGACTTAGGCATGTCTACAGCAGGGGAAAGAATTCTGTGCCCCTGCCCTAATTAACCACCCCTCACAAAGTCTCAGCACTGCTGCAAGTCCCCTTGATGTCCCACTAGCTGGTCCAGTCCATTTCCCCTGCAAAGCCCAGCACAGGTACCCACCTGCACAGCAACCACTGCTACTGACCTCAGCCTTTACACCATTATGAAAGAGATTTGACTTTTGAGAGCAGCACTTTATCAGAAGCATTTCCTGGAACTTCTGTTCCTTTTTTTAGGCCACATCACCAATATTAAGCAGAGAAAGAGGAATCAGAAGCAGGGAAACCAGAAATATTTGTAATGTTCACAAGCAGCCTGAGATATCCTAGTGAAGGAGAAAACAGGGGAAAATCCATGTTTCCTACCACCTCAGGATGGCCATTTGGAACTACACAGTCCTAACAGCACCATGAGGATGCCACCATGACAGCAAACACCACCTATGTACAAGTTCTGCAGCATTGGGCAATCCCATGTACTGCTCTTTGTGCTGAAAATGCAATTCCATGTGGCTTGGGATTACACCCTCTGAGTGGAGCCAACTGGGGCAGTCCTGGGCTGCTGGTGGTGCAGGAACCTTTAGTGCAGCTTGGCCCTAACCAACCCAGATGAGCTGCTCACTCCTTCCCATCCAAGCAGCACTGGAGACAGCCACAGGCAGCAGTTCTGAGTTTTCTAAGGACATGTGGCTTCTCAGCAATGCCTCCAAACACTATTCAACTTTTCCCTAATCTCCTCCTCTCTGAAAGCAAAAGCCATAGTCCTGTATCTTTGCAGAGCTCTCAGAGCTGGGCAGTCAAGCAAACTTTGGTATAAATTCAGCACCTCTCCCATCTAGCAGGGTACAGACTTTCTTAGGTGCAATCTAGTGGCTCAGGTGTTTAAAAATAAAAAAAACCTCTTCACCTTTCAAAGGTTTTAATTTCTTTTTTGACCTTTCATGCAATATGATAAGTCTTAAGTATTTCAGAGAGTCAGGCTCATTCCAGAGTGTTACAACACAAAATGTGAGAAGACAAAATGAGAGAAATTAATTATTGTTTTGTTTGAAGAAAAGCACATGCCCAGAGAGGAGTAATTTTATGAGTTGCAACCCTCAGCCCTGCTTCCCCAAGCCCTCAGTGCCACAGGTTTGTCACAGTGTGCCTCTTCATTGCTCCTACCAGCATTTCTAGCTGATAGCTCCACACTACAGTGCCTGCTCACCTGTGACAAGCCATGCTAAGAAAGTCCGGGGAAACTCTCTGCTTAGGAGGAAGAGATTTTATTTTTTAGCACTGTGAGCACCACAACTGACAGCCACCCACCATTTTCATATCCACCCCAAGCTTTTCTCAGCATCACAAATACCCCCACAAAGGCTGCCAGAATAACCAACAAGAAAAATGTTCACCAAGCCCAAATTAAAAGTGTGAGCAGCTGCCTGACTGTCACACAAAGATTTATGTGCATGAAGAACCCAGTCCCTCAACAAACCCCAGTACAGGGCCAGCACTGGCTGCCAAATGGCTTTGTTTGCTTTACATCTTTACCTGCAGGAGTTTACAAAGGAGTTTTCATTCAGAAGCTGCAATCATCTTACAGCAGAGTCAGCTATAGAATCTATTAACTAGCAGGGAAGTAAACACTTTCCAGCATTTCACCTGTGCCTTATCAATATGATTAACTACTAGGCAGTGTGTGCAATTCTTTCACTGAAACAAAAGGGCTATGGATAGAAACTGCAGAAACTCTGTGAAGCAAATTTGACAGCCACAGCCAGAGCCACACTGGTATAACCATGTTCCTTTCAGCAGTGGGGTGGCTCCCCAGTCAACTTTACACCAGGGACTCAGGGGGACCTTCAGCTGCACAATAAATCACTTAGACTAGCTGATATTTTTATTGCAATGACAGTAAGATTTCTCCATCTGCTCTGCTGTGCTCAAGGGACTCACCATATCCCAACGAGTTACTGCATGCCTACCATGGGGTACATCTAATTGTGCTTCTGCCCTGTCACATACAGTCATGGCCAGGTTACATCAATACAAGCTCAAGGGAAACAGCAAAATGCACAGGAGAGCCAGGCAGAGCTCTGTCTGAGGACACAGCTGCCAGCTGAGATAGTTCAGCAGGAGTGCATTACTTCTGGAGCTTGGACATCACAAGTGAAACCTACTTTGCATCAATATGAAAAGTAAGTTTTACATGGATTTTAACACTAGTAACTACTCTGGTAAAAAACCAGAAACATACTTCAGATAAGGTTGGAAGCAACTTTTCTTCCTAAAGGTTGTCTGAAAGTACCTCACATTCAAGTGCAAGGAATCCACATATAAACTCAGGTATTAAGAGAACCTTTCTGACACAGGAGTGGAAACTCGCCAGCCCACAAAACATAAACACGGCAGATAATGGGGCTCATTAGCTTTTAGCCGTCGGATGTTGGCTGCTGCTCTATCCACATCTCCCTCCTTCCCCGGGCAGTTGCGGCACCTGCCTCGCTCCAGTCTGACCGCTCGGAGCTCTCGGCAGGTGCAGCGGCGGAGGCAGAGCTGGGAGTCAGGCGCTCCCCACTGCCATGCCGGGCACCTCCGTGCATCCCAGGAAGGGCAGAGAAGCTTCCCGGGAAGGGCAGAGAAGCTTCCCGGCACAGCTCTTCCCAAGGACACTGCAAGCAAACACGTGCTGAACCCATCTAAGGATTAGCCCCTCTCAGGTTTTACGTTTTCATTCACCTCAGTTGAAAGTGACACTGTTTGTACACTTTAGGGTGCAATTTGCACATCCTCTCCACCACAATAAAAACAGAAACTTACCAGTAAAAAGCAACTTTGTCCCCAAGCTTCTTCTCGTTGACATTTCTGTCCAGAAGGTTGTAGCAGATGTTGGTGGTCGCTCCTTTCATCCACTCGATGAAGATCTTCCCCTTGGTCACATCGAAGTTGTACTTCAGGAAGGGTCCCGTGTGCTGACGCTTCCAGTAGAACTCTTTAGCGATGTCCCCCCAAAATTCTGCAAAGGCAACGGGCACCGGAGCCCGTGAGCGGGAAACAGGGATGAGGGAAGGGGGATGAGGCAGGTAACGTCTGCGGGGACACGAGGGGCACCCCCGAGCACCCCACAGCCGGGGGTTCGCGGAGGGCTCCCCGCGCTCCCCACAGCCCCCGGAGGGCTCGGGCAGCCGCCGCCCCGCCGCGCCGGCCCCGCTCACCGTGCGGCTCCTCCACGGAGCGCTGGTACAGGCGCTGGTAGTGGGGCAGCGAGGGGACGTGGGCCGCGGGCAGCAGCTCGGGCCGCGGCGGGTAGAGCCGGGCCTGCTCCCCCGGCTGCACCATGGCGAGGCACCGGGGCTGTGCGCGGGCGGGGGCCGCCCAGCCCCGCTCCGCCGCCGCGCCGAGCCGGGGGCGGGCACGGCGGGCACGGCCCGCCCTCACGGCGGAGCGGGGCGGCGGCCATGTTCCAGAGCCTGTGCTGGTGGCGCCGTGGCTCTGCTGTGCCGCTGTCAGTGGTGTCAGCCTCCCTGCAGTGTCCCTGTGTCAGTGGTGTCCCCTTGTTTGCTTTGTTCTTTCTGTCAGCGGTGTCCCCCTGTCAGCCGTGTCCTTGTTTCAGTGCTGTCCCGTGGCAGTGGTGGCGCCCTGTCAGCCAAGTCCCCCTGCAGCTATGTATCCTACCCACTGTGCCCCCTCTGTCACCAGTGTGTCCCTCTCCAGTGGCGTTTCACTGTCACTCGTGGTCCTTCTGTCAGTGGTGTCCCCCTGCCGGCCAAATCCCCATGACCAGCGATGGCCTCTGTCATCAGTGGCCCCTGTCAGTGGTGTCCCCCTGACAGCCATGTCCCCACGACCATCGATGGCCCCTGTCAGCAGTGGCCCCTGTCAGTGGTGTCCCTGTGCCAGCCATGTCCCCACGATCTGTGGTGGCCCCTGTCAGCAGTGTCCCCTGTCAGCCACGTCCCCGTGATCAGCGGAGACCCCTGCCACTGGTGTCCCCCTGACAGCCATGTCCCGCTCTCAGTGGTGTCCCCTGTCTGTCACTGGTGTCCCCCTGACAGCCATGTCCCGCTCTCAGTGGTGTCCCCTGTCTGTCACTGGTGTCCCCCTGACAGCCATGTCCCACTCTCAGTGGTGTCCCCTGCCACTGGTGTCCCCCTGACAGCCATGTCCCGCTCTCAGTGGTGTCCCCTGCCACTGGTGTCCCCCTGACAGCCATGTCCCGCTCTCAGTGGTGTCCCCTGTCATCCCACAGCCCCCTGTCCTCACCATCAGCCCTGTCCCCCATGCCAGCAGTGTCCCCATTTAACAGCCCAGCCCTGTCAGCCACCTCTCCCCTGCCAGCAGGAGTTGTGTCCCCTCTGGGCCTGTCCCTGCCACTTTGCCAGGCAGAGGGATTGAGATCCATGAGCTCCTCTTTCACCAGCCCCAGTGCAGGCCAGCAGGTATGGCCACACTCTGTGCCTTGTCCCCATGCAGAAAACAACTTTTCTGTGGATCCATGGCCCTCCACTTTTCCTCCACTGAGCTGTGTGCACACAGCAAGCTGTGGCAGTCCACTGAGCACCTTCCTCCTGCAAAAACTTTGTACAGATCTCCCGAGGTAGTGAGAAATTAAGCATTTTTTTCCCACTGCTTTTCACCAAGAAGGCAGCTAAATGCTGGAACAGGAGCCCAAAGTCGGAGCAGGGTCACAGTCCTTAGACACAGACAAAATTCAAGATAGGCTCCTGAGCAGCCATGCCCATTGGAGCAGGAGGCTGGAGCTGGGGTTTCCTAAGAACCAACATGATTCCAAGAGTCTGGTCTCAGAGCAGAAGTTGCCTGTGGTTGTACCTCCTGCAGCAAACCCCCTGTCACCCCAATCCTTAACATCCCCTGCGTTGAGCCCAACTGCCCCAACAGCATTGCCTGCCCCTATGACATTGCCTACCAAGAAGATATTTCTTAGGAAGGCTGCCAAAACCTCAAATTCCTTTTCTCCACTGGGGAACTCACCCCTTGGAGCAAAGCACTGCCGTGCCCAGGCAGCCACCTGCCCTGGGAATTTCTTGCTGCTTTGGGCCAGGGCCAAGGAGCGCTCAAAAGATTAAAGTGCATAAAGTTGGCACAGTGTCAGTGAGCAGGTACAGCCTACTCTGGTATCCTTGGGTTTTCCCAAGTGCTTTTGTGCACTCCCTGGGAGTGTTGCCCTGCTCTAGACTGTAGGAGGCACAAACCTGTGGATTGGTGAGCACTGTCTGCCACTCCAAGCAATGTTCTCATCAGCAAAGAGGCCAGAAACAGTTCTGTACACAAAAGCAGCAGCGCTGGTGTGTATTTTTCATTAAGGATGTTCCCTAGTTGTGAAGGGCACAGCTGTGCTGCAGCTCCCTGCTCTGGTGTCAGTTTGCTGCCTGCCCACACTGCTTCAGGGCAAAGGTTCTTCTGTGACCCCTTGTGGGAGGACACAGCTGGTTTACTCCGAGGTGAAACCCAGGAGTAGTTCAGGTGATACCTCCCTCCATGGACTGTGTCCTATGGGCAGTATCACTCCAGAGATACTCTCCACACATTTCCAACATGAGCTCAGCAGGATTTACATCCCAAATCTGTCAGCCACCCTCACACCATGCTGTAGCCCATGTAATAACAAAGCTTCCTCAGCCAGATAATATAAAATCCCTGTCCTGGAAAGCTACAGTGTGGCCTTATATTATTCATTTTATTATATATATATATATATATATATATATATATATATATATATATATATATATATATATATATATAAAATATATATTCACATAATATATATTCACATAATATATATTCACATAATATATATTATATATTATATAAAATATATATTTATATAATATATATTTGTATATTATTATAGCTAATATAATTTATATATTATATAATTTAAATATAAATAAATAGTATATAATATGTAATATAGAATATATTTTTATATAATATATTTATATAATTTTTATAGTTTTATTATATATTATTTATTTATTTATTTTATTTAACCAAAAATATTAAATTTTTTAAAAAAATCACAGGAAGATCAGTGTGCAGAGTCACAATCTCTATCACATGGATGAAGGTGAAGTCTCCAACACAATTCCAATGCCCAGTTTTAGCCCATTCCTTTTTGGGCTTTCAGCCTGGGATCAGCAGTTTCTGAGCCCAGGCCTTCTCTGTGGGTAAACCAGTAAGGATACAGCCAAATCTTGCAAGAAATTTCCCTTGACCAGCCAGTGGTATCCTTACCTCCAAGTTCCCAATTACAAAAGGTGGGGTATTTTTAAGAAAAAGTCATTTTGGCTCTGCAGCCTGGGCCCTTGGACAGGGGTATTTTTGAAGCTCCTCAGGAGCTATGGGAATTACACTCCAGCACTCTCCTTGGATTCATGGTCTGGGAACAGCTCCATGAATTTCTGGATACACTTGGCACATCATTTAACCCCAGCTGGAAACCACTCTGATCCTCTCCTGAGAAGTGGGACAAACCCTACACCTCTAATGGCCTTCACAAGCCACCTCAAGCTGATAATTTTCTGTTATGAGTTGCTAACCTTCAGTTCCAGCAGCCTGTGTCCCAGGGATTTTGCATTTACCAGCAGCTCTCCAACAAACCCTCTATCCCCCTAGGTGCCAGGAAGGGGCTGTCACTCACCCCACTGCTGGGAAAGGGCTTTGTCACTCTTTTTGTCACAGGACAGAGCCCCAGAACCAGTGAAGAGGTGGTTTGCAGATCTGGGAGGTGCCCTCTCCTTCCCTTCTCATTGGCCTTTTGCTTTCAGTGATTTGGCCAGCTGGAATCCCCCAGCAGCCTCAGTGACAGCATGATTTCTGTCCAGCAACTGTTGCCTGTGTGTGTAGGGCATTCTGAGCCATGAGCCACAGCTGTCCTTCATCCAACATTGTCCGGCCTGGGCTGCTGCAGCCAGGGAATTTTGTTCTTGTGCTGCAGTTGTCCAGCCCAAGAAGCTGCCTGATGGAGAGAGGGTGCATCTCCTCTCAGAAAGCACCTGCAAAGCAGAAAATTCCAAATAGCCTCCTATTGTTTTCCCCAGCTCTCTCATGTTCCAGTAAATCTCCAAGCAGCTGTGTGCAGGGTTGGGAATCACAGAGGTGGTACCATCAGTCAGACCCCCATGGCACAAACACAGCCCTCCTCACCTTTTCATTTCAGTGTCTCACAGCTGGAAAACCACAGAATCATGGAATGCTTTGAGTTGGAAGAGAACTTAAAGCTCATCTCATTCCAACTCCCTGCCATGGCAGAGACACCTTCCATTAGGCCAGTTTGTTCCAGGCCCCATCCAACCTGGCCTTGGACACTTTGTGGGTATGCCCAGGCTTCCCTTGGTGATTTTACAGGATCCAGGAAAGGGGCTCCTGCTGTGTGACCTTGCTTTGTTGATCCAGTTCTTCCACCCCAGGGCAGTTTGCATCCAGCTGGGCTCCTGCCCGGGGGGCTGGTGTGTGCTGGAGCTGGATGCTGCAGGGTTTGCTCTGAGCTCTCCTAACTCACCAGGCAGTCCTGGAAAATCACCTGCATGTTAGACTCTGTATTACCTTTTCTTGTAAAGGAATAAAAGTACTTAAAGGGTATATGCTATTGAAATTACTTAGTGTATATGTTAATGTATAGATCTCTTGAAGAGATTCAGAGGGTCAAAAAAAAAAAAAGATACTGGCCAGGATATGTGGTATCTTGCTCAAACTCTGCTTTGGATACTCTGGAAATTTGGGATACTCTGGAAACAGCCTCTCTAGTGCAGCACCCCTAGCAGCTCAGCAGCTGTGGTGGGACCCTTCACTGCATCTTCCCTGACATGAAAGATCTCAGTCCTGGAGATGCTGGGGGTGGGAGAAAGAAACTGGAAAGTGTGAACTGGTTTGTACACCTCAGACCTCCTGGTCCTGGTGGGCTGAGCAGGAGGCAGCCTCACATGGGAAACTTGTGCTAATTTGGGCAAAGTACTTGTCCAGGTGAGCAGGTGACTTACCTGGGGGTCCAAGAGGGGTCACAGGGCATTGCCTTCTGGCCTTATTGCCAATAAAATTGGGAATCACATCCCCATTCATGCAATCACTGAGAGGATCAGGCAGGAAGGATGCAACCCACAGCACTGGAGGAAGGAACCCAGGAAGGCACAGAGGAGTCTGAGCTATACCAAGGCACCAGTGTGATGGCTGAGCCTCATGGGCTTGTCTGGAGGAGGACAGCAAGCCACTTTCTCTCCCACTGCCTGTCCACTCCTCCAGAGCATCTCCTGGGCAGGGCAGCCTGGACCAGGGTCTGGTGAGGCAAACTCAGCAGCTTGGTGTAACACCTGTCAGTGATGCAAATCAGAGAAGGCATCTTTTTATCATAGATCTTACTCTTGGTGAACTTATCACAACAAGTTTGTGCCTTGCATGGCCGTGCCAGAGGTGCTGGGAGTCTTTATCAGAATATCCCAAAGTGGGAAGGGAAAGATTTCTTTAACCACAGGCAAGGGCAGAGAACTGAGGGGCAGAACAAAAGACTAAAGGGTCTGGAAGGAATCACAAGTGCCACCAGCAAAAACTCCTGGGACCTGCAGATCAGGGGTGAGATGGAGTGGGAGGCACAGGAGATGGAGTGAGAGGATATGACCAGGCTGTGGATCTTCCTGCTGGGGCTTTCTGGGCTAATTTTCAGCACACAGCCAGGCTGTGCAGCCCTTCACTTGTGCTGGATGAATCAGCAACTCAGCAGCAGCAGGGTTAAACACCCGGTTCTTCTGTCTCCCCACTGAGGACACTCCCCCTCGTCGCTGGCTGCAGAGGAAATTTTAATCAGCACCGTGATAAGAGCCCTTCAGTCCTGCAGGGAGTTATCAGCTCCTTTGTTTGTAAATGTAACTGCTCAATACCAATACACTTGGCTCTGTGTTCCTGCACTTCCCTGCTCCACAGCCCTTTGGCTCAGGCTGCTCTCTTCCCTCCAGCCCCCCTTAATCAGGGTGTTAAAACAGCCCAGGTTGTGCTGAAAACACAGATCAACCCTGAGCTGTTTCCTTTCTACCCCTGCTGTCACTGGGAGAGAGGGTTCTGAATTTGAGGCGTTGTAAGCTTCAAGGAGTAGCTGATGAATATCAGAGCCTGGTAATTTAGCCCTCTGCAGGGTACAGACAATATATTCATAATCATTCTATATGGAGATGAGCTAGTAATGCAATCAGGC
The DNA here is from genome assembly GCF_051311805.1 of Agelaius phoeniceus. Classification (NCBI taxonomy): domain Eukaryota; kingdom Metazoa; phylum Chordata; class Aves; order Passeriformes; family Icteridae; genus Agelaius; species Agelaius phoeniceus. Next base: position 4,330,151 of record NC_135281.1, read on the forward strand.
TTATAAATCAAACCCAGGAGACATGTTAGTGCTGTTTGCCTGAGCTTCTCGAGCGATCTATCCACAGGAAAATGTCTGTCTGACTCTTAGATGGGGCCAATTAACTTATAAAGATGCTCTCTCCTCTCACAGTGGCTCATTTGTTTACTTGGGCTCTGCCAGCTGGTGCTATTTTCATTCTGGGAGAGAGGGCCTGGTCGGTGAGAGACTTCTTGGAAGCCTGGGCTGCAGAGAAGGGAAACTGCCTCTCCTGTGGCAGTGCCTTCATCAGCAGCACAGCAAGGAGACTGGGGTTTAATAAACAGCTTCCCTGTGTGAGCTGTCCCCAGGCTCCAGAGCCTGTCCTTTCACTGCCATAAACGTGGCTGCCTTCTTTTGTCCGTGTTTTATTGAGCAGGGAGGGATCGCTGGAGCTCTGGTCAGGCCCAGGTTGAGGTGGTGTGGACACAGGAGCACATCCCACACTCTGGCAGATTGGGAATCAGCACCAGTGGGGCTGGGAGGGTGATGCCAGCATCCAACAAAGCAGCTCTGCTCTTGCTTTGCTTCCTTCTGGCTTGGCCACATCCCACCCCACGCCATGTGCTGGCAGCAGGATGGGATCTGCTTTGACTGAGCTGCATTTAAGGTGTGCCGGCAGCCAGGCAGGGCTGGGAGCAAAGGGACAAGGAGGGAAGGGACACGATGGGAGCAGGGCCAGCACGGAGCTGCGGTCGGTGCTGACACCAGAGGGTGGTGTGGTCTCACGCTGGAAATTCACCGCTGGAGACACATCCCTGCTCTGGCACGTTTGTAAGGAGAGGACTTGGAGACAAGCTCACATTTATTTTTTCATAGAGATTTTTAATGTTTATTTTTTAACAGACTCGGTTTAAATTTTTGTTTTCTACAATAATTCAATGTAAAAATCCCAGTACAATATACAACAATTTGAACATTTGGAATAAGAAATCCAGCTTGGGGAGACACATAAGTTCAGCTAGTTCCTAACACAGGTAGCAAATTCCCTCCACCCTCCCCCAGATTTCCCAGCCAGGAAGGCATATGGGCAGGAATGCTTTACAAATGTCACACCCACCCTATAAAGACACTGGGTGCTGTGTCCCTGCAGTGGGACATCCCCTAGGAAAGGGCATTTTCCCCTCCATGGGATGGCTGGGAGCCTCCAGCATGGCAAGGCAGTTTTCAGTGAAGTGAGGCTGGCTGGGCCTTGTGCGTGAGTGATGTGGGATGCTCTGAGAAGGTCCTGCATGCAGGTCCTGCAGGGTTTGGAGCTCCCTTGGCATGGAGAGGAGACCTGTCCTCTCCTTGGCAGCACTGCCAGCAGCCTGGTGCCCTACTGCAGCTGTAAGGCTGTTGGAAGGGGATGGCCCTGCAGGGCCCAGCCCAAGGGGCAGAAAACAAGGATGATGAAAGATCCCTGGCTCTTGGGTCTGAAGGGACATCTCAGGGATCACTCACTGGCCTGGGAGCTGGCAGCTTTTTCAGGAGGCCTCTTTGGGTTGGTCCATGGTACTCAAGCAGCCTGGGAATGGTCCTGCTTGAACAGCCTGGAGTGGTCCTGCTCAAGTGACATGGAGTGGTCCTGCTTGGGCAACATGGGAAGGTTCTGCTCCAACTACATTGGATGATCCTGCCCAAGCAGCCTGGAGAGGTCCTGCTTGAGCAGTTTGGGGTGCTGCTGATCAAGCAGGGTGGGATGGTCCTGCTAGAACAGCATGGAATGGCCCTGCTCAGGCAGCATGGCATGGCCCTGCTTGAGCACAGTGGGATGGTCCTTGTGGAGCATGGGATGGTCCTGCTGGAGCAGCGTGTGTGGTGGGTCTGCTTGAGCACCATGGAGCAGCTGCAAGTGGCAGGGATAGTTCTTCATGTCCTACAGCATCCCAAGCAATGCATTCAAAGCCATTCCTGGCCTTTCCTGCCCCTCTTGGAAATCCTTCACTGCTGGAAGTGATCCTAGGGGAATCTAGTCAAGCTGCATGTTCCACATCAGTTATTGCTAATGTTAGATTGGGACATTGGTGACTTTATCTGGCTGAAACCTTTATCTGGTACTGAAACCTTCCAAGGGCAGAGGTCATCCCCTTTCCCCCCATGACCAGTTCCAGCTGCACTAGCCCTAGGGAGAAGTGTTTTCTGATGTCAGGAAGGGCCCTTCCTGAGTGCATCAGGGGTGGCTGAGCTGGTAGTGGCTTTCCTGGGTTGGTAAGGGATGGGATATAAGGCAGGAGAAGTGGGAAGAGAAGCAGAAAATTGTAGCTGGAGTCAGATGGGCTGGAAGTAAAAGAGTGCAGGGAGGAATGGGAGAGGTCAGAGTGGGAGAAGATTGGAAGTCAGGACAGAGGTAGGAGATGAAGGAGAATGTAAGGCCAGTTAGAGAGGGAGCTGTGAGGTAAGGAAGGATGGCTGGAGGTCAGGGAGGGGTGGGGAGGGAAATCTGTGAGGTTGGTGGGACACTTAGAGGATAAAGAGGGATAGGAAGGTGGGGAGAAGTGGAGGAGCATAAGGAGAAACAGGGACACTGTGGAAGGCAACTGACACAGGATGGTGAGATAGGCAGAGGGCACGTGTGAGAGGGACAGGGAAGAGGTGAAATTGCAGGACAAAGTATGGGGAACAATGGGAAGTGAAGGGTCACAGGAAGAACTGAGGTGGAGGAAGAAGTATGAGATGGAGGGTGAAGGAGATGGAAGATGGTGGAAAAGACAATGAATATGAAAAGTGAGGTTGGGGAGGATGAGGAGACTGGGCAGATGGTAGGAAGTGGAGGGTGAGGAAGGACAGGCAAATAGTGGGAGGTGTGGGGCATGGGGAAGGATGGAGGACAGTGGGAAGTGGAGGATGAAGAAGGTGGACAAAATCAAAGAGGAAAACAAGAAGAGTGGAGGAAAAGATGGTGGGGGGAGATAGAGAAGAGGAAGGATGAGGAAACACTGTGAGATGGACATGGATGACAGGAGGAACAGAGAAACACTGAGGGGACAGAAGAAGACAAAGACTGGAGGGCAGTGGAGGAGGATGAATGAGGAAATGGGAAATGGATAAGCACAAAGAGGGACTGGAAATGTGGAGGTGGAAAAGGTAAAATTGGGTGAATTAGCAGTTGAAAGGATGGTGAAATGGTGGGAGGGTGGATTTTGGGATGGGGAAGTGAAGGAGGTTGAGAGAGGAGATAGGAAGAGAGAAGAGGATGAAGAAATGTGGAGAAGATGAGGAGTGGAGGAGGTTGGGGTGAAGGTGGGAGCTAAGGGAGAATAAGCAGGGATAAACTGATGGTAAGATGTAGAGGGCAGTGGTGGGGGAGCTGAAGAAGACAGTGAAATGTTGACATGAATATGAAAGGAAAAGCTGGAGGCAAAGCAAGGATGGATGGGGGAGGGTGAAGGTGAAGAAGGAAAAACATGAGAAGAATGTGGTGGTGAATGCAGGTAAGGAACAGGATGTGGTAAATGGAGGAGCAGGTTAGAGGAATGGGATCGAAGTGTGGCAGGAAGACTGGAGGGTGGGATAGGTGGGATATGGAGGGCAGTGGAGGAACAAAGGAAGGAGGGATGGGAGGTGGTGGGTGATGGAGCAGAACAAGGAGGGATAGGGTGCAGTGTAGGATGCAGGAGCACAAGAGGGTGGGAGGGGACATGGTGGGTAATGGAGGAGCAGAGCATGGCAGGGAGGGATGGGACACAGCTGATGGCAGCACACTGTCAGGAAGGAGTGTGGAAGGAGGGATGGGATGTGAAGGGAGTGGGGAGAACAGGGTGGGATTGGAGGTGGTGAGTGACAGTGGACCCAAGAAAGGACAGGACATGAAGGAAGATGCAGGACATGAAGGAGGAACAGGATATGGTGGCTGATGGGTGAGCACAGAAAAGGGCAGGACCTGGTGGGTGATGGAGGAGGGTGTCAGGGAAGGATGGGACACAGTAGATTACTGCAAGGAAGGAGGGATGGGTGAACAACAGAGGAGCAGTGGAAAAAGGGTTGGGACATAAAAGATAAACAGGAGGGATGGGGTATGGTGGGAACAAGGGAAGGAGGAATGGGATGGAGTAGCACAGGAAGGAGGAAGGAGGGCTGGGTTGGATTAGGGTTGATGAAAGAGCACAATAAAGAGGGATGGAACAAGAGCAGGGATGAAAGAGATAGGACATGAAGGATGATGGAAGAGCCAAAGAAGGAGGGAGGGTTTTAGTGGGTGATGGAGGACCTCAGGGTGGGAGAGTTTAATGGAATGAACCTGAGGGGAGGCTGGGACCAGCAGGTGATCAGGGAATCACAGAATCATTAAGGTTGGAAATGATCTCTGAGAGCACCAAGTCCAACTGAAGGGCACAAGGGCAGGGGGCCATGGGCAGCAGAGGAAGGGGGATGTGGGTGTGTGTGCAGGCTGGGGTGAGCTGTGGGCAGGCTGGCATGGCACATGGCAGCTGTGACAAACACCAGCATCACAGGGACAATGCAGAGCTGAGGGCAGCCTGGTGTGGGGTGACAGTGCTGGCAGTGAGGACCTGTGGGAGCTGACAAGGAGCCCTGCTGGTGTGGCACAGCTGGGGTCAGCACATGGGGATGGTGCCAGGGACAGACAGGTGGGTGAGGAGAGCATGGGACACCATGTGTGGGCTGGGCAGCAGGCAGGATGGCAGGAACAGAGGCACGGGATCAGGTCACCCCACACCTCCCTCTGCAGCAGCACTGCCCCAGACAGGACAGGCAGCACAGTCCCCCCCACCACAGCATGGGAAGGCAGCACCAAGGGTGGGGGTGAGGGGTTGCAGGGCCTTTATTCATCACACAACAAGCAGGCATGACACAGGGGTGCAGGATGGGGTGGGCAGAGAGCCTGTCATCGGGGCAGGAGGTGCCCTTCATGTGACCTTGGCATGGGCTCGTGAGAGGAAGCAGGAGGACAGGGCAGGGGCCAACGGCTTTACCCAAAACACCTCAGGTTTCACCCCAGGCTGGGCACTGGCATGTGGGCAGGGGCAGAATCCATGGAGGGGCTGGAGTAGAATCAGCCAACTCCACACCTCAAGCAAATATTCCCCACAAATTCCTTGCCGGCTTCATCTCAGCCCCCCTGTGAAATGCCCAGCACCGCTATTGACAGAGTAAGACAGAACTGACCAATATTACAAATAATTAAAAGGCAGTTTTAAAAATGAGAAACCACATTCCAAAAAAGTAGAGAGAGTCTTTTAAAAAAACCAAACCAAACCAAAACCCCGATTATCCATGAAAATGCTAAAAACCACCCCAAAAATATCTATGTACAGCAGGAGATTGCCCGTGGCAGTGCTGGACCCAACTCCTCCGTGGCAGGCAGGGACACAGCCCGGCCCTGGCTGCTGGTGAGGGTGGGCAGCACCCAGCTGGGTGATGAGGATCCCCTGGGGGCTGGCTGGGTGCTGCAGGAGCAAAAGGCCATGGGTAGTGGGCCTGCTGGGCCCTGGCTGATGCTGGTGTGTCCGGGGACACCGGCAGTGAGCGGCTGTCACGGAGATGCTGACGGAGGCTGCGACGTGGCAGTGATGCAGCAGCTGCTGCGGGCAGGAGAGGGCAGCAGCCTTGGCAGCACCGGCAGTTCTTAGAGAAACTGTGAGATGACAATGTGCAGAGGCCCTGGGAGCGGTGTACAGAGCTCCAGAGTGATGCACAGAGCCCTTGGAGTGGTGTACAGAGCTCCAGAGCGATGCACAGAGCCTTGGAGTGGTGTACAGAGCTCCAGAGCGATGCACAGAGCCCTTGGAGTGGTGTACAGAGCTCCAGAGTGATGCACAGAGCCTTGGAGTGGTGTACAGAGCTCCAGAGCGATGCACAGAGCCTTGGAGTGGTGTACAGAGCTCCAGAGCGATGCACAGAGCCCTTGGAGTAGTGTACAGAGCTCCAGAGTGATGCACAGAGCCCTTGGAGTGGTGTACAGAGCTCCTGGAGCACTGTACAGGGTCCCAGAGCAATGCAGAGTCCTTGGAGCAGTGGATGGAGCCCCTGGGGCAATGCAGAGCCCTTGGAGCGGTGCACAGAGCCCCCAGAACAGGGCACACAGCCCCAGAGCAGTGTAGAGCCCCAGGCACCTGCAGGCAGCTCCATCTGGGTGAATCCCTGCCTGGCCCCTGGCAGGCGGCTGGAAAATAGGTCAGGCAGCTGCCTCAGAAATCTCTGTTCTCTCCTGGAGCTGCACAGGGGCACCAAGGCTGCTCTGTGTGGGACTGGGTAGCAGTCCCCCAGCCCCAGGAGCTCTGCAGTGCTGTGGGGGCTGTGGCTGCTGCCCCCTCCCTCCCTGGGTAAGGCTTTTTCTGGTGGTGACAGAGGGATGTGCGGCGCAGACCACGGGCCACGCTGCAGCCTCCCAAACCACAATCTCTTAATCCAATTGGTGCCTCTCCAAAGTAGCTCATTTTGGGATTTTTAAAATGCACTTGGTTTTACATTGCAGGCTGTCCGGAGTTGGGCAGGGCCAGAAGTGGAGATACAAAAAAAAAAAAAAAAAAAGAAAAGAAAAGAAAGAAAAACAAAAGAGAAATATGTATATTCAGCACTTGGAGAAGAAATAACTACAAGTGGCCCCAAGCAGGGAGGTGGGTGCCAGGCAGGGGTACCACAACCCCTTGGGAGCAGGGGATGTGCGCACATACACACAGAGGCACAGGCCACCTCTCCCCACGCTGTGCACCCAGTGATCCCAACCTGCAGCTGGAGGAGCCCGGGCACCACCCGGACCCCTGCCAGCAGCCAAGGGCTTCAGCAGCACCCCAAGAGCAGGAGGGTGACCGAAGAGGGCCCCCAGCCAGCCCAGCCCGGGTGAGCACAGGGAGCCTCCCTCCTCCTTCCTGCTGGGGAAGCACACTCAGCCCGCGGCTGATGCAACCGCGCAGCAATCGGGCAATGGGCCCGGGATGCCGGCAGGATGCTGGAGCCCAGGCAGGGCAGGGCGGGCAGCAGCCACAGCCAGCACCCTCCATCCGCGGGGTGGCTGCAGCATCACCCCTCGGCCGGTGCTTCCCTATAGCGGCCCAGCCCTCCCTATCGACAGCAGCAGCGCCTCCCATGGCTGCTCTCCCTTTCTCAGCCCTCGGCATAGCAGGGTCTCGCTGACACTCCCGGCGCGGTGGCACCGCCAGGACCCCCGGTGCCGGTGCCGACAGCGGGTCCCTGCGCAGGCAGGAGGTGATGCAGCCACCCTGCCAGGGTGTCCCCGCAGCCCGGGGCTACCTCCGGCTCCACATCTGCTTCGTAAGCGTCCCCGGGTTCGAGGGGACGTTTAGGAGACAGATGAGCCCGCGCCGCCTCCGCGAGGGGCCCCGCGGGCTCAGCGCGGGCGCTCTTCCGGCAGGACAGTGGATGGCAGCCATGCTGCGTCCCCCGGCCCCCCGTCCTCACTCACTCGAGGCCCCCGGCTTCTCCTCTGCCCTGGGGGGGTCCGCGGGGTGCAGTTTGCACTTGGAGGGGGAGTGGCGGACCGCGGAGCGGGATGGCCGGGCAAAGCACGAGGTGAGGGACTGGGAGCTGCAGTCACACGCCGTGTCCTGCAAAGATAGACAGGGCACAGCGGAGTTAGAGGGGTCAGGCACCCTGTCCCCCGCCACGGCGGGACACCCCGGGGGGCTCCGTGCCTCGTTACCTCGCTGGCTAGAGCCGAGATGAGGTCGGGGTCCCGCAGGGCTGCGTCCTTACTGCCCTGGCCAGGGGACGAGGGCTTGGGGTCCTCGCAGCTGCCCTGCTTGAGGACCTTCTTGTTCAAGACACGGGAGATGTTTTCGTGGTGGGTGGCGGGGCTGGGGTGCTCGGCTCTCTTGCTCTCCTCCCCGGTGGCCTCCTTCTTCTCCTGGGGGGCAGTGGGGCTCTGCGCCCGCCCGCAGACGTTCCTGAAGAACTCCTGCACGAGGCCATACTTGGGTGCTTCGGGCTTGGCCCGGCTGCTCTCAGGGCAGCCCGGCTTCCAGATGGACTCGGTGCTGCCCGCGTGCTCCACCACGCTGAACAGGCTGGACAGGCCATCGTTGATGTTGCTGAGGACGGGGCTGTCGCGGGTGGTGGTGGAGCGGGCCCAGGCAGAGCCGTTCTGCTTGCTCTGGTGCAAGTTCCACAGGCTCCTGTCCTTGGAGGCGTCCAGCTTGGAGGAAGACCTCCTCTGGAGCTTCGGAGAGCCGTATTTTGGGGAGCAGCACGGCCGCTCGATCCTGGAGTGGACCTTATCCAGGGAGGAGGAGATCTGCTTGCTGCGCACGGACACGAGGGAGGAGCTGCGCGGGGACCAGCTCTTGCCATGCATGCCAGCGCCACGGGGCAGGTCGGTCTGCAGGCCCACGCTCACCGTCTGGATGGTCTGTGTGCCCACGTGGGCCAGCCCCACTGTCTGGCTGGAGGTGCTTTTCACCTTCCTCTCGAGCGAGCTGGAGCGGATGGCCTGGCGCACGCAGTTGGTGATCTCCTTCATGTCGTCGCTCATGTTGCCGGAGATCTCCAGGTCGTGCAGCGAGGGCGGGAAGCGTGGCACCGGCGGCACCGCGCTCTCCCCCGCGCCGCCGTCCAGCAGCTCCTGCTGCTGCTTGGAGAAGTTGCACAGCCACTGGCTGTAGGTGCCCTCGGCGCTGGCCGACTCCTCCGGCTCCTTGGGCTTGGCCATGGTGAACAGGAATCCGGGCTCGATCATGATCTTGCCCTCCTTGTTGTGCACCAGAGGCGCCTCCAGCCGCCGCACCACTGGCGGGCTGTAGTAGATGCGGATCCCCGTCTTGTCGGGGGCCGTGTAGCTCCTCTGGATTTGTTTCTGAGCTGGGTCGTGCCCGGAGAGGCTGCTTGCCCGTGAGTAGTCCCAGGAGGAGATGCCCAACTTCTCCTTGGCCAGGCTGTCGGGGGCAGGTTGTTCGATATTCACATATGTACAGTTGGAGGGAGGAAGGCTGGCGCTGTCCCGGATCCCGTTGGGCAGTATCTGGGTGGTTGAGGATGACTTTTTGCACCGGGCATGGTCACCCAGCCCTGGCACCGTCTTTCCAGAGAGGTAGGGAGAACAGTCGAGCAAGCTTTCAAACTCTGACATGGAGGAAACAGACTTGGTCCTGTGGGAAGTGAGAGGATGGGGATCAAAAGGGGGCAGGGAAGGGGATTGGGGGACAGCTGAGGCACATCCCCAATGGGACCTTCCTGGGCACCCAGTCCTGCTCCTCACAGGGAGCGCTTTGCTTCCAGGACTACCCTGGAACAGGGTTGTATCTCCCCTGTGACTCTCAGGCATGTCAAGCCCTCTATGTTCCAGGGACTATGGAGGCATCAGCACACTCACCTTTTGAGGTTGGTTCCCTTGGCTTCTGCTTCAGAGATTGTCTCCTTGTCTGTGATTTTCTCATTGAGAGCCTAGGAGGGCACAGGAGAAAGCTCCAGGGTCAGCCAAGCACAGCACCAGAACACAGAGATGGGCTGGAGCTCAGGGGCTGCATCCTGCTCCTCTCCAGCACCACCAGCTTCCCCACACACTGAGGCACAGCAGTCCCAGGACTGCATGGGGCTTGCTGCAACCACATCTATTTAAAACAGCTTTTTATAACCCCACAGAAGCTCTTGGGGGTTCAGCCATTTCCTTCATGCTCTCATTCTCCTGGTGCAGTCCCTTGCAGCCTTATTTGCTGTTTAAGGGGGTGTTAATTGGGGTTCACACATCCTCCCACCTAACCCTTAGCACAGACCTAGGAGCATCCTGAGAGCACTCCACCTTCTCTTACCCACCTCTTTCCAGTTGCTGCCGTGCTTCTCCATTTCAGAGTCCTTCAATGCCCATGGATTGGATCCTTTCTGCAACTGGAAAATGTATTGGTCACTCAACAAGTGCAGCATAAGCCTCTCTGGGCAAAGCAAAAGCATGAAACATTCTCGGGGCAAGCAGCAGAGGCTGGAGGACACGTGCAGGATGGGAGACACCATACCTGGTTGAGTTTGTTCTGCAGGTCCTTTGCTTGCTGCTCTGCCTGCTGCTGCTCCTCCTTGAAGCGAGCCAGCAGCTCCACCTTCTCCTGGTTCCAGTTCTTCTCGCTGATCTGCAGCTGCTTGGTGAGGTCCATGACAGCGCTGTAGGACTCGGCCAGGAGATGCTGGTGCTCCTCACGCTCCCTCTTCAGTGCCACCTTCCAGTCTGGCAGCGCACGCTCTGCGATCCCTTTGCCTGCCTTTGACTCCAGCTGTGGGGACATGGTGGTGGCTGTGAGGGACCCAGGGCTCCAGTGTGGTGCTGGACATCTCCAGCCAACGGGCAGGGCTGCAGTGCCAGTCCCATGCTGCCAGGCTGGGCAATAAGCATGTCCCCAAGGACGTGACACGCACAACATGGCTTGCTCATGGCACAGCCAAGCCATGGCCAGCCCTGGCTTGCAGCCACATCATGCCAGCTGGCCAGCAGATGGTCACCCAGCAGGACACAGGCTGAATGTCCTGCCTGCCTGGTTGTGCTCCTGCCTGCAGGACATGGCTCCTGGAGAGGGGCACCATCACCTGAGCAGCCCCCAAGGATGCAGCACCAGTGGGGTGGTGCCACCATGGCTGCTCTGCTTGCTTTTGAGGAGGAGATAAGGGAACTGGGGACTCATGCTCTGCCAGGAGAAATCCTGCCTGGAAAGTGCTGGCACCTGTGCTGGGGAGCAGAGCTGATGTACAGCCATGGGCTGCTGCCAGCACAGCATGAGTGGAAACCTCTCAGCACTGGAAGGGCAGGGCTAGGGGACTGGTGGGACTCATCCTACAGGCAGGAGCTTCCCCCAGTGCCCAGGCAGCCCTCCCTCCACCTCCTGCCTTCCCTGCAGCCTTGCATCCCTTCTGCAGCATCCACAGGGATCCTGCACTGTGACTTGGGGTGGGGGAGAGGTGGGCTCTGATGCTGCTCTCAGTTGCCTGTCCTCAGGAGGGATGCTGAGCCTCTGTCCCATCCCACCCTCCCCAGACAGAGGAATAAAGAGCATCCTCTGCTGCTCCACAGGCAGATTTCCATGCCAGCCCCGTTGCCATGGAAACTCTCCTGCCTGAGTGGCTGCTAATTAAGATTCCCACAGTGCCACCCTGCTCCCAGCCCAATGCTTGGCACAGGGCACAGGCAGGCCCCCAGCCCCCCAGCAGGCACGGGGGGGCCCTGGCACTGCCCACCTGGGCGATGTGGCACTTGAGCTCAGCACGCTCCATCTCCCAGGCAGCCTTGGCCTTGGTGAACTGCTGCTGCAGCTCGCTGGCACCGCGCCGCTCCTCCCGCAGCTCCGTGCACAGCTCCTTCAGGGTCACCTTCATGTCTGCCAGAGTCTTGATGCACTCGTTGGGCTGCAGGAGAACAGGGGTGAGCACAGGCAGCACGAGGGGACCCAACAGGCTGGGACTCTGTGGGAGCTGTCCTCTCTGCATCCCAGCCCTGCAGGCTGCTGCCAAGGGGAGGGACAGGGGAAGGCACCATGGCAGGGGACCATCCCCACCCAGGCACACACCCCAAGAGGAGCCACCAGCCACAGCAGGGGCTGATCCTACCCTGATCCACCCCCTGGGCTTGTGGGGACCCTGCTCACCGTGTTGGGGGTCCAGGTGTCCCCGGCACACATCTTGTTGTCTGCCTGTTGCTGTGGGGCTAGCTCCTCCTCTTCCAGCAGCAGGTACAGCTCCTTCATGCTGTTCACCTGTGGGTCACACCATGGCTGGGGTGATATGGGGACCCACAGCCCCTGGGCAGGGATGGGGGACACCCAAACAGCCCTGGGCAGGACAAACAGGCGTGAGGGACACACCCAACAGTGTGGTCTCCCCTCCAGGACAGCCCACTGTACCTCCAAAAAGTCCTCGCCCTCACTGTGCACCACCTTGCCCTGGCGCCAGCGCTTGAGGAACCACTTGAGCTTCATGAAGAGCAGGAGGAAGCTCTGCCTGAACTGCTGTGACTCCTGCACCAGCAGGTTCTTTTCCTGGCTCCAGAACTTCTGCTCCAGCCGCCTCTGCAGGTTGAGGCTCTGCAGCTCAAACTCCCGTCGCAGCAGTGCTTTCTGGTGGTCCTCCTTCAGCTGGGGAGAGATGAGTGGCTCCAGGACAGGCACTGGTGGCAGCCGTGTGATGCTTCCCCCCCAGGGTCTGGGCTGAGCCTGGTGCCAGCCCCATATCCCCATCTGGGGAAGCTGCACCACTCTGGAGCACGCTGGGGACAGCAGGGCAACGGGGAAACCCTGCATGGCTCCATGTACAAGGAGGAGTGTGCTCAGCCTCGAAAATGGGACATGCTGTGTGTGCTCCCAGGTGACACCCAGGTCCCCACATGGGTCATAGGGCTGGAGGTGGCACTGCCATGGGTTGAGGACAGCTGTCTCCCAGGGGCAGAGGCTGTTCCCTACTCACCTGGCAGATCTTCTGTGAGAAGTTTTCCACCTCGTCCTTCCTCAGCTGCCTCTCCTGTGAGAGCTGCTCCTGCAGCCCCCGCAGGCTCTCGTTGGCCTCGGACAGCACCAGCTGCAGCTCCTTCATCTGTAACAGCCCCAGAAGGGGATGGCAAAGCTGGCCTGCACTTCCCCGTGTCCCTCCCTGAGCAGGCTCTGCAGCTTCCCCTGTCCCCAGCTCCCAAAAGGCTGTCCCACAGCCCTGTGGCCGAGGGGACACGGCTCCCAGGCTGTGCCATACCTCGGTGGCGTAGGAGTCGTTCTCCTCAGCCCGGCAGGGTTTGTAGCTCCGGGCGTGGGCGGGGTCCGTGTCCTTGGCGTGGGGGATGCGGAAAGGGTCGGCGTCCCTAAAATCAGGCTGCTGCATGCGTGGGCAAGTTAATGAGAACAAACCAAAAGAGCGGGAAGGGGAAAAAAAAAACAAAACAGAAAACAAAACAATGGGTCTCCGAAACAGTAAAGAACTACAAGACAACAAAAAGGATGAGGAGGAGAAGGAGCTTCATCACCATGGCGGGAGACAATGCGGAAACCAAAAGGAAACACAGGATGAGGAGACACGTGGCCTGGATTGTTTGGGGAAAGGGGAAAAAAGAGAGAAAGAGGGAAAAAATGTGCAAACACCAGTTACGGTGCCATGCAGTGACTGGGGGAGACTGGGACCTCGGGCTGGGGGGACCACATGCAGAACAATAGGACTCTGAACAAGCGAGTGTGCTCCAGAAAGGGGCTTGTGCCTGCAGCCCCAACCACCACTGACACCCCTGTCACGAGCTGGGACCTCTGAGGACAGTGGGACAGCAGGGCATGAACTGCTCTGCACTGCTCCAAAGGTGTTCTCCCTTGGATGCAGATTTGCCCTGAAGCCTTTGCTCTCCAAATTACCCTGCCTGGGTGCCTCTGGGGACGGAGGATTCCTGCAAGTGGAGTGCCTACAATTTGGGCTGCTTTCGGAGGCTGCAGGCTGCTCTCCTCCCACCCAGCTCATCCCCAACAAGCAAAGAGCTTCTGAGACACAATGTTGGGCTAAGCCAGGGAGAGCAGCCAAAACATCAGCCCCTGCTAAGGTGGGATTGCACCTGAGACCCCTTGGCCATGGGCAGGGCAGCCTTGGCACAACCAGCCTGTGCCAGGGTGCCCACTGCCTCCTGCACTGGGCACACTCTGTTGGAGCAGAGTCCTACCTTGTCCCCGGTGCCACTGGCATGCAGTGAGGTGTTAGTTTGGATTTTGCTCTGGAGAGGCAGGAGGGAGGTTACAGTGGGGATCAGGGTTTGCTCCATTAAAGCAGGAGGAAACGTGGTGGCAAATAAAGCGGCAGCTGCTGTGAGGGATGTGGGAAGAAGCCATACCTGGAAGTCAGAGGCATGCTCTTTGGTGACATCGTGGCTGCTGGGGCTGGAGAAGGGGAATGAGTCCGTGTGCTCCTTGAAGCCACCGGTGAGGTGGTCCACCTTCCTCACGAAGCAGCCCAGGTCCTGCTGGAGCACGCCCAGCCTCATCAGCAGCACATTCATCAGCTTGGCATCGCTGGGGCTGTCACCACCGCTGCCCACCGCCTCGCCCAGCAGCACCCCCGCACACTCGTTGTCCAAGCAAGCCTTCAGCCCCGAGGTGAACCCGTTGGCATCCGAAATCAAGACATCGATCGCTTTACTGACCAGCGTCGCCTGGTCCCGGATGCCCAGCAAGGTCTCCAGGTCCTTGGGCTTGAGCAGTTTGGCAGGGCCATCAGGCACCTTCCCAGTGCCCAGCCCCCTGTCCTGCCCGTCGGCCTCGCTGCTGCCCACTCCATCCCTCCAGCCGGCGGTGGGCACGCACTGCGCCGAGTCGCCGGCCTCGGCGTCGGTCTCCAGCATGGGCCGGGTGCTCTGGCAGGAGGCCAGGTCGCAGCGCTGCAGGTTGGAGAGCAGCACCCTGTTCTCGTACTGCAGCTTCTTCACCTTGCCGCTGAGCTCGCTGATCTGCACCTTGGCCGTGGCCAGCTCCTCCTGCGAGGGCTCGCTGACCACCGAGCAGCTGTCCTCGGACAGCGTCACGTCCAGCTCGTGCTCCGACTTGTACTTGCTCAGCTCGCTCAGGAGCAGCTTGTTCTGGTCCTCCAGCTCCAGCAGCGAGCGCCTCAGCAGCTCGGCCTCCTCCTCCACGAACTGCAGGTGCCGCCGCAGCTCGGCCACCGTGTCCCCCGCGTCCCCGCAGCCAGAGACGCTCGCCAGGAACCGCGCGTCCTGCCCCGGCAGCTCCCTGTCCCCCTGGCCCTTCATGTCGTCCATTTCCGCCCGCAGCCCGCGGTTCTCCACCTCCAGCTCCACTATCCTCCGGCTGAGGATGTTGGCTTCCTCCTCCACCAGCTTGAGGTGGACCTTCAGCTCAGCCTCGCGGGAATGGGGAGAGTCAGCCAGCTCCTCCACAGAGAGGGAGCTGTCCAGGTCCCCGTACAGGGACCTGTACTTCAGCAGCTCCTCCTTCATGCCGTCGTTCTCCTTGGCCAGCTTGGTCAGCTTCTTGCACATCAGGGCTGACTCCTCCTTGGCAAAATGCAGCTGGCACTTCAGGTCTGCGCTGTCCTCCTGGGGAGCCAGAGGGGGTGGGTATTAGACAGATGCTCCCAGGAACCATGGTGATTCCCAGAGAGCCCTGGGGACATGCCACCTTCCCCCTCCTGGCTCTGCTCCTGGAGGAGGAAAAGCTTTGAGATCCATCCTGCAGACTTTCAGGGTGAGCCTGGAGATGGGACACGATGCCCTGGATGAGGAGACCTTGGGGTCCTGCCCTAAGAAGGACATTGAGCCACCAGCAGGGATGTAAGGACCAAGTCCAGCCTGATCCACAACAGGGCAGAGGGGCAGGGAGAGCTCTCAAGACTCCACAGGGTTATTAAGGCTTCCTCCCTAGAACTGCCACTGAAATGCTCCTGTCAGGGCTCTGCTCCCCTCACTCAGGCCCCAACCTCATCACAGGGCAGAGAAGCTGCTGAGAACCTCTCAAAGTCCCAACCCCCAGCCTTGCTACTACCACCTTGCCAGGGCACTGAAAACCCGGGCAAAGCCTCAGCACCAGCTCACCAGTCCCTTCCCAAGCCCCTCTGCTTCTCAGAACCGTTTCTCCGTGTGTTCTTTTTTTATTCAGCAGTTAGGATCTTGGCTGTCTGCCCAGACAGACCGTTTCTCAGCTCTGGGAGCTTTTTGGATGGAGGACCAGGATTTCCTGACGTCCAGCTCACAGCTTCCCGTGCCCTGGGGTCACCTGAGTGCTCTGAGCTGTGTCGTGGTCACTGCCAGGAGGGGACCTGCTGGGCTGTGCCCCTCACCTCCCTGCACCCACTGCAGCTGGGCAGTGCTGGGGGTGGCCAAGCCCTTTGGCTGGGTGGCTGCTGGCCCTGGTTGCCCTCTGCCTGGCTGAACTCACCCCCTTTCCCCTTTCCTTGGCTGGAAAAAACAAGCTGTCCCCTTCTTTGGGTGCTCTGCACCCCGAGCCCCCCCAGCCACACCCATGCTCACCCCAAACCCCACAGCAGTATTTACTCTGCTGACTTCCTGCACTGCTCATAACAAGGCCAGGGGTGATGGAAAGGGGGTTCCCATGAGTTTGGGGTGCCATTTTAGTCCCTAAATGTCCTGCAGTGACCACAGGAACCACCCTGCTGCACTTCCATGCTTGTGCACTGGGACACGACCTCACTAAGGCGCATTAAAGCTGTGCCCCCCTAATTAGGTGAGGAGATTAGGGGAGGGCTGCTGTGGGCAGGGCAGACATGACCTCAGTTCCTGTTTTTCCAGGGGGAAAAAAAAAAGCAGCAACCCAGTGTGTCCCTCTATGGCATCAGCAAGGAGACACACACAGGTCCCCAAGACCATCTGGAGTGCTCCTGGGGCCTGGGGAGACCTCAGTGTTCAGTCTGTCCCCTCAGCTCCGTTTCTGGGGAGTGCTGAAGCTCAGCCAGCACGGCCAGGCAGGAAAGGGGCCCAGGAAGCCACAGATGAGTCACAGCATCTGAGCCACAGGGCCACCAGCCACAGCTGAGCAGGGACAGGGAGCCCATGGGGGCCACATGCAGGGGCATCTGCAGCCAGGGAAGCCCAGAGTTCCTGGAGCATTGGTCCCACCACAGAACCGAGCCCACCCTGACCCCAAGCTGAAGGGTCTCAGCTCCATGGGGAAGCAGAGGGGGCTGGGGTTGTTTCCTGCCTCAGGAGGAGGCAGATGAGGGGCTTCAGCCTCAGGAAAGGGGTGATGGAAGAGCCCCCTCAACTCAGGGCAGAGCTGGCTGTAAGAGCTCTCTGGGGAATTGAGGGGAAGGATGCTGGGACCATCAGCTGGCCAGAAAGGGCTCTGAAGAATGGAGTTAAAGGGAGGTGATAAATAAAGACTGAAAGGGAAAGTCCTTGAGGGCCTGGGTGTCTCTGTCCTGTGGCTGCACAAAAGGGCCTGTGCCAAGAAGGACACAGGTCACCCAAACCCCTTGGGCTGCTCAGGGTTCCTGTTGGGAGACACTGAGCAGCATGTCAGGAGTGTCCTTCCATGGTCTGCCTCTGTGTTCCAGCTTTTGGGGAGCAGATCTGTTCCCCAAAATAAACCCTTCAGGTCTTTTGCCTTTGAAAGAGGATTTTTCCTCTTGCCTTTCTATCCCTGCAACAGCAGCTCTGCCTCTCCAAGCCCTGGTAACAGCATTAGTGAGTCACAGCAGCTCAGCTCAACAGCAAGTGACAGCTGAAATCCTGCTGCCACTGGCAAATCCCCTGTGAGGGCAGGAGTGGTGTGGCCTCCAGCCATCCCCACAGGGACCCTCTGCTCCCCCCAGACCCTGTGAAGCTCCCAGAGCACCCTCAAGCACAGCTGGAGGGACACAGGCTGCAAGAGCCACAGGAGCAGAAGCAGCTTTGCAATGTAAAAGCCAAACTCCTTCAGCTCCTTACACAGGGAAAGGGTTAAAGCCACTGCTGCTCCATTGATAAATGAGACAAGGGAGCGAGTGAGGACAAAGAGGATGGCCCAGCACATCAATCCCTCCCTTATGCAGGCGCTCTGAGAGGCAGGAAAGCTCTGCAAAGCCCTGCAAGGAGGGGATGGCGCTGCCATGCCCGGATTTGCTCCTGGCCTGGGCTCAGTCTCCAGCTGGCATCATGAGCTGGGGGGTCACTGTGCCCTGGGTGCCCTGCTGCTGGTACCTGCACTGATGGCTTCTTCTCAGTCTTGCCCAAGGAGCGAGAGCCCCGCTTCTTCAGGGAGTTCTGCAGGAAGAACAGAGAGTTATGACCCACAGCGATGGCCCTGCACCCCAGCAGTGACAGACAGACAAATCAGTGTGGATGGACATTGGTGCCGACATTCCCAGATGCTCCTGGACCCCAGGAGAACACCCTAGCCCTGGTGGGCTGAGGGAGGCCCTTTGCTTTGAGGGAGCTGGACTGGCAAGCATCACATCATGAGGTTTGGCCAGAAATTCCCCCTGCAGGCAAAGGAGCAGTGCAAAAGCAGGAGTGAGCAGGAAATGAGCCATGGAGAGTGGAGAGGCTGAGTCACTGTCCCTGTCAGGGCTGGATGGGGCAGGGAATCCAACCCCCAGGGCAAGGGACAGCTCTCAGTGTGTGAGATTCCAGGACATTCCAGTGTGGGAGCAGCAGATGATGACATTCCCCATCACCTTCTCCCCAAGCAAGGGATATGTCCTGCTCCCTCAGCAGCATGATGCTGACTCTGCAGTCAAGGTCACAAGGGGACACAAGGGACAATGTCCAGGCTAGTGAGGACAGCTGGGAGGTGGGGAAGGCAGACAGAGCAATAAGGCAGACCAAAAGCATGGTAAAAATGGAGGTGCCCAGAGCAGAGCCAGTTATCTGGGGAAAGACCCTCAAGAACATCCACAGAGCCTCCCATGAGTGCTGGCTGATCCATGCAGCTGCCCTGGACCTCTTTCCAAGCTGGTGCTGAGGCCCACAGCCAGAGAAAGCAGCTGTGAAATGTAAGCTGCTGCCTGTGCCAAGGTGCAGGGCTCCAGGCTTTCCTATTAAGGCCACGACCATCCCTGGAGCTGCTGAGACTCTCCCAGGGGCTGCTTGTGCCACATCACATCCCGCTCACCTCCACCCTGCTGGGGACTGCAGCTGGCCAAGGGCAGCCCCAGCCCCAGAGAGCCCCAGGCACAGCACCCTGGGGCAATGTGGCTGTCACTGCTCCACCCTGGGAGCAGCCTTGGGGTCCCCTCAAGGCCAGGTTTGGTGTGGCAGGCTTGGCATGGGGTACCCAGATTGATGCCACTTTTTCTGACCCCTTTAGGAGACAGGAGAGGGGGGAAATGCCTGTGCCTTTGGGAATGATCCCCAGACAATTATCCAGTTATGGGAGAAACCTCTTGGAAGGGAGGAATAATCAGCCCCTAGGGGTGAGTGCAGCCCTGCACAGTCTCTGGCTCTGGCTGCTAACAAGCTCTGCCAGGCTCTGTGCCCTGCAGCAGCAGGGAGGAGGAGGGCTTTTAGCTCACTTTGTCTAATGTTTGCCTAATTAGCACTCTGCAATCAGCGAGTCACCCCAACGCCCTTGCTAGCCTGGGGATGTGCCATCCTGAGCTGGGGACCATCTCTGAGCCTGTGCCAGCCAGCAGTGTCCCCAAGGCTCTGGCAGCTGCAGGAGGGGCTGTGTCCCACCCCAGCCCCTTCAGCCAGGGCAAGGCAGTGCCTGCCTCTCAGAGCTCCCCACAGAACCATTTTCCCTGCCTGTTTTCCAAGTGAGGGAGAGCTCCAGCCCAGCTCCCACTGCTGCCATTTGTTATTCAGCCCGTGCTCCCAGCTGCAGGGAAACCCATTTCACGGCTGTTAGCAGGGCTGTGCAAGGCACCAGTGTGGGGGATGCTGCTGAGTGTCACCAGCACGGCCATGGCTGACAGGGGATGGCTGCAGCTGGATCCTGCAGCTTCCCAGGAGCTGGGCTCAGCAGAGATGCCGAGCTGCCTGTGCAGGAAGCACAGAGGGGGAAGTGAGAGCCTTCCCTCGGCTGGGCCTCCTCCCCCACACTGCCCTGATGGCTCAGCCAGAGATGCATCCCAGGCTCCCCGGGGACCAAAGGCATCCTGGGCAGTAGGGAAGTGGGTTACAAGGGCTGCAAGGGATCTCAAGTCCATGCTGTCACCAGGATGCCTTTCCTGTCACCGAGGTTGACACAGATCCCAGCCAGAAGCTGGTTCCAAACAGAGCATGACATGGAGTGCCCTGGACCTGTGCATATGGGTACATTTGTGACTGCCCAGGACACAGAGGGGATTGTGCACCCACCCAGCTCCACAGCACCACTGGGACACTGCGGGGACCTGCAGGATGTGGTCAGGATACAGCCAGCAGCAGGCACTGTGCCAGGGACAGGGACCCCACACATCACTTGGAGCTTTGCCCAGATGGAATTGGGCAGGGCCCAGGGGGCTGGGCAGAGCAAGTGGCCAGGGACATATAAAGTGTCCCCAGAGCAGTGGGGAAGTCCCACAGCCCCCCCTGGCTGGGGCAGAGCCAGCAGGGAGGGATGGAGCACGCTGAGGGCAGGTGCTGCTCGGGTTTCACAAGCATCTGTAGCACGGTTTGGGTTTCAGTGACTCAGGCAGGGCTGGGGGTTCCCATGATCCAGGGCCAGGACACCTGCTATGAGCAGAGCCTAGGGAACACCTCCTGGTCCCCTCCCATGTCCCACTCACCTCTCTGAGCTTGTCCATCTCGTTCTGCACCACCTGCTTGGCCAGCTCGGTCTCGATGAGCCGCTGGCGCAGCTCCTCGTTCTCCTCCTCCAGCCGGATCCTCTTCTTCTCCACCACCTCCAGCTCATTGTGGAGCCTCACAGAGACGTCCTTGGCCACCTGGGGACACGGCAGGGCTCTCCTCAGACTGGGACTGCAGCTCCTGGGCACCCACAGTCCTCATGAGGAGATCACCAGGCAGTTACTGAGACCCTCTGGAGGAGTCTCTGTCCCCTCAATCCTGTGCTGTGACTGTTCTTGTTCCTTCACCAGCTCCAAGGCTGCCCTGCATCCACATTCCCTGGCCAAATCCTGCCTTCCCCAGCCCTAGCATGATGCTGGGAGACATTATTCACCTTTTTCCCATACCACAAAGCTGGAGAAGCCCCCAGCAGGCTGGAAGAGCTGGTAGGCAGCAGCAGAGCAGGCAGCCTGTCACTGCAGGCAGCTGGCCAGGAGAAAGAGGAGCTGCTTCATCACATTACAGAAAAACCAGCAGCTGCCCCAGGGTGAAGGGTGCCTACATCCCCCCCAGAGCTCCCCCTCTCCAGATCCCTGCACAGGAGCACTCCCCAGCATAAAGGGAGCTTAGTAACACAAAACACACGCTCCTGCATTTGCAGGACAGCAAAAATTGTCCCAAATGCCACTGGTCTCCTGCACAGCCTGGGATATCAGCACTGTGGAGGCAGCAGCAAGCCCTGCTGCAGGATCTCAGGCCATGGGGCTGGGCTCCTGCTCCCCTGAGGATGGGCTGTGCTTTCTTTCCCAGAAAGGGAGAAGCTGGAGGGGGTGTTTTTGGCAGCAGCCACCCAAGCTGAGGGGGGAGCTGATGGGTGGTTTGGGGAGGGGATTGGGGCCCCAGCAGGGATGGGCAGTGAGGCGGGTTCACAGCCCAGCACTTGTGGCACGTCTTGGCTCCAGGACTGGCTGTTTTCTGCTCAAAAAACAAAGTTACTCCTCGAGCTGTTGCACATCCATCCCGAGCTGTCTCCGAGTGCCACTGCACCCCCTCTTGGCAGCAGGCTCGGTGGTGAGAGCCCTCAGCAAACACTCACCAGGCTCCTGGAGGGCGAAGCAACGTCACCCTGCAGAAATCCTCCTGTCCCTGCCCCAGCCCCACGTGCCACCATGCCTGGGGCTCTGCAAGGTTTTCCTGAAGGCCGAGAGAAGCAGCTCCCAAGCCTGCAGGGTCCCTGTGCTCCCTGCACACTCATGATGTTCTGTCCTGCAGTGGTGGCCCCATCACATCCCCACAGGAGCAGGCTAAGGGAGCTCAGCCCCAGGGCACAGGGCTGGGCTGGGCTCCAGCCTGCTCACATATGGCACATTCTCAGGCAGTGCTGGCCCTCTCCACCACCAGGACCCCCTCAGACCACCTGTGAGCTGAAAGCCCTGCTCCCCACTTCCCACATCAACACTGCTAGCAGGGAATTATAACACCTCCAACAAAACTGCACATCCTCACAGAGCTCCCTGTACCCCGACATCCCCTGCCACCCCCATGCCCACAACTCATCAGAGCCCCCTGTGGGGGCTGTCTGGGTGGGGAGGTGCCCTCCCAGGCTGACCTTGACGTCCTGCTCGAGGCTGTGGATGAGCTCGCCGTCCACCTGGCCGGTCTGTGCCACGCGCAGGCTGCGGCGCTCGGCCTTGCGCAGCCGGTACTGCAGGATGCGGCACGTCTTGCTGGCCTGGTCCAGCTGCTGCCTCAGCTCCTGCAGCTGGTACACGTCCTCCTCCATGTAGACATCCCGCATCTCCAGCATCTCGGCGCGCAGCTCCTCGATCTCATCCTGCAGCGAGATGTTGGGTTAGACCCTGCAGCTTGCTCTGCTCGCTTTCCACCTGTGATACATCCCTACCATGGCTCTCCATTCTCCATCCATCATCCATCCATCCATCATCCATCCATCATCCATCCATCATCCATCCATCCATCCATCCATCCATCCATCCATCCATCCATCCATCATCCATCCATCATCCATCCATCCATCCATTTATCTGTCCATCCATCATTCATCCATCATCCATCCATCATCCATCCATCATCCATCCATCCATCCATCTATCATCCATCCATCCATCATTCATCCATCATCCATCCCTCCATCCATCCATCATCCATCCATCCATCCATCCATCATCCATCCATCATCCATCCATCCATCCATCCATCCATCCATCCATCCATCATCCATCCATCCATCATCCATCCATCCCATGACCCATTTTCACAGGTCTCCAAGCCCTTGGGCCAAGCCCAATCCTTGCAGGAGCAGGCTCAGAGCCAGCTGGATGCCGTCACCCAGGGGTGAGCCAGTCACGTGGGGGGAACAGCCAACAAAAGTGCCTGAGAGTCTTTGTGGTAAAAGAAAGAGGAAGGTGGGGGAGGGAGAGGAGCTGCAGGAGCAGCTCAGGCAGCAGCCACAGGGAGAAAAAATTAGGTTATGTTTGGAAAAGATGTGTCAGGGAGGCAGGCGAGGGAAGGA
Organism: Agelaius phoeniceus; assembly: GCF_051311805.1. Taxonomy (NCBI): domain Eukaryota; kingdom Metazoa; phylum Chordata; class Aves; order Passeriformes; family Icteridae; genus Agelaius; species Agelaius phoeniceus. Next base: position 4,352,749 of record NC_135281.1, read on the forward strand.
GGAGATGGCAGGCGAGGACAGCTCTGAGGGGAGGCAATGTGGGGACATGAACCAGATGCCACCAGTGCTGGGGATTGTTTTGCCACCAAGCAGCAGTCCTTGGGCTGGGTCCTGTGTTCCACCTCTTCCCAGTCTCATCAGCTCTCCCAGCACAGCAGAGCCTCTGGCACAGAGCAATTGCATCACTGCCACAGCAGGGCCAAGGGTGACATCCCGCTGGCACCAACACTGGCCCAGAGCCTCCTCTGGGGATATGGCACACCACTACTGGGGGGTCCCCAGTGCCACCTCCTCATCCAGAACGGGACTGTGGTCATGGGGATGCTCAAGGACTGTCCCCTGTGGTCCCTGGGGACTGACCAAGCTCTGTCCATGTCACCATGAACATGGTGCCAGCCCAAATCCCCTAGGCAAACACTCCACCCACCACACCAGCTGTCCCTCCTCAACCAGACCCAGTGGGACCAGGGATCCCTCCTGGGAGGGATCAAGCATCTGCTGTCCTGCCAAAACCCCTGCCACTAAAGACCTCCTGACATTGCCAAATGCAACTGGCACTTGAGAGTGGCTCACACTGCCACTCTGCACCATGGCATGGCCAGGCAGGGAACAAAAGGATCTGGCAGAGGATTGGGGATGCTCAGCCCTGATTCCCCCTGGGCAGAGGGGACAGGGGACTGCCCCCACATTGCTGTGACAGTCCCTAGAGCCCGAGATGGCAGCTCTGTGCTGGCTCTGCCAGGCGCTGGCACAGTGGCTGCCACACTCACCCTGCCTGACAAAGCCCCAGCTGCAAGAACTCCCCGAAAGGAGAAGCCAAGCCTGGGGAAAGGGCCTGCAGCTGCAGGGACAAGTCACAGTCGCTCACTGTTGGCTTTAAACACTTTGTAACAAAGAAAGAACCTCAATTAGACAATCCCGGATTATCTCCTGGCCTGGGAGCCCGGTGGCACCACGGCCACCAGGGTCCTGTCACCCTCTGCTGCTCTGCTTCCACACAGGGGGTCCTGAGAACAGATCTGCTTCTGTTCTGTCTCAGAACAGAAACAGCCCTGAGGCTTTTAGATGAGCACAGGGGGTCCTGGGGACAGACAGGCTGTTCAGGGACAGCCAGAGACTGTCCTGTGAAGGGGCAGCACTGCAGACATGTTTGAGAAAACCTCCTGGACACGTCAGGTGTGAAACCCCCCAGGGACAAACCACACGTTCCTGCAAGGGCTGGGATGCACCATGGAGTGACAAACTCGGTGGGAACCCCCCACCAGCACTGCCACCTCCCACCCTGGCAGGGCCACAGCAAAACCCCCATAAACCAAACCAGCCTGGAGAGCTTGTTTGTAGCATCCATTCTTTGGGAGTTTTCACAGAAAAAAAGGCATTATGGATTGCAGGTGAGCAGGCACACTGCAGTGGGTGAGGAAAATCCTTCCTTTCATCACCAAGGAATCGTGGCTTGAATACAGCTGCAATCCTCCTTCAGTGCTGACCATTCCAGCTCTCACTTGCCATGTGGCTTTCCCAGGCAGCAGCTGAGCAGGGCAGCAAGCAGGGACCTTGGAAAAAACCCAACCACATCTTGCATTTGCTGGAAGAAAGCCTGGGCTTGCCCTGCTAAGAGCTCCTGCTTGTTTATGCTTTGGGTTGTAGCAACCGTTATTTTAGGGGGAGGCTGTGTCCAGCCTGGGCAAAGCCTGGAAATGCAGGCAGGGATTGGGGCTGGGGGGATTGCAGGAAAGCAGTGCCTGTCTTTGCTCCAGCTGCAGGAATTCACTCACATCCCATAACCTGATAAATTCTCTGCAGGCATCCACAGCCTGCCCCAGTTTGCCCCATGGAGGTAAAGCATGCTGCTAAGCCACGGTAAAGGGATTAGGATTGGAGAGTGGAAAAATGCCAGGGAGAAAGCTTGGAGGACAGAGCTGATCTGCTAAGGCAGCACATGAGGTGCACTGGGGTCCCCTCACAGCTTCAGGGGTCCCTGATGGTCACAGAGCCTCACCCTTTGCACATTTTCTGGAATTAATGCCCAACCCAGTAAAAAATCCGTTTGGATTAAGGTGAAAGCAGAACCAGGAGAGGGGAGGAACCCCACAGAAACATCCCATATTCAGGGGTGGCATTGAGCACTGTAAGGGATGTTAAATGAAGTGTGACACGGTGACAGGTGGGCAACACTGAGGAGGAGATAAATGACTTCTCTCCCCCACAAATGCCCTGGGGACTGCCCTGCTGGGCCACTCACCCTGTAAACAACAGAATGCCCAACCCTATGGGAGTCACAGCCTCCCAGCACCCATGGGCTGCTCCCCTGCTTGTCCTCCAGGGTCACCCAGTACTGCACCCTGCTCATCCCATCTCTGCAGCAGCAAAGGTTTCACAGGTTTTTCAAATTCCAAGTTTTTTTTTACACTAGAAATCTCCTGTCTCAGAAAAAAAACGCTGGGAAGCTGCAGTCCAGAGACACTCATTTGAATGGCCCAGGGATTGTGTGCAGAAGCAAACAGCCCATTTTGTGGCTGCAGGAGCCAGGTTATGCTCAGTGGAGGAGCTCAAGAGACAACCTACCTTCAACCTCCTCTGCACAAACCTCAGAGACACTGTCTCTCCCTGGGGAGATTATTAAGGAAACTAAGGAGTGGAAAGGTGGGATGCAAAGTGCCTGTTTCCAGCTCAGGAAAAAGAAACCATGCATTTTTAGAGAAAGAGGAGGCAACAGCTCTGTCCACACGTGCACTTGAAGGACATCAGCTCTTTCAGGAAGGGCTGAGCTTTGGGGTGATGACCCTGAGCAGTGGCAGGGCAGGAGAGGGACCAATGGAGATGGCAGAGCACACCTCAGAGTGCAGACCAGACCAGAAGCAGAATTAAACCCTCAGATCTCCTACCCAAGGGGAGTTACACGCTGACTTTGGCTCCTGCAGGAATGCAGCAAGCTCTGAGCAGAGCAGGGGGCACACACTGTGCAACCCAGCAGGACCTGCTGTCTCCAAGGAGCAAAAACAGCAAGGGACACAAAACAGACTCATGCAGCTCACCCACTGCTGGCTGTGGCAACCTTGGCACGCACAGCCAAGCAGCAGCAGCCTGCCCATGGAGGATGGGCAGCATTTTGGGGGGCACACCCTGCAGTTTCATCCCCAAACCTCAGCAGAGGAGGAGGAAGGCTGGGAGCAGGCTGGGTGTGTGGCAGAGGAGCCTTTGTGCAGAGCTGGGCTGTGCTGGCAGGGCTGTGCCTGCGGCTGGCCCCGTGCAAAGATGGGGATTACAGTGCAGGACAGCAACAAGCACGGCTTCCTCCCAGATTACAGCACAAAAGCAGCAGCTTTCAATTAACTCTGAGCAGGCAGCCCGGCAGGCAGCACAGGGAATTATGCCTGAATTTGTCAGGGGGGGGAAAAAAAAAGAAAAACCAGAGGGGATTTTTAAAGGAAACTGCCCAGGGTGCTCAGGCATGTGTCCTGCCAGCAAGGGGAATGCAGGAAATGCAGCACACCACAAGCCCATGGCAGGGTGCAGTGGGTGGAAGGATGGGCAAGGCACACCCATGTCACACACAGGGGCTTCTCTGGGTGCATTAACAGCAGCTCTGGCCAGCTCTGACAGCAAACACCGGCCATCCATGTCATGCAGGAGCTCAGTGTGTGCTGAGCCCTGCCCCTGGCTGGCATGGCAGCTCCCCCTTGGTAATGGGAGTGAGGGAAAAAATCAACATTTCTCAGCTTTACACCTGCCCCCATAAATTACCAGGCAAGCAGCTGGGGGCTCTCTGCAGCCCATCCCATGTTGTGCAGCATCCAAAAAGGCAAGAGGCTGCAAAACCCCTTCCAGGGTGGCTGCTTGACAGAGCTCTGCTCCCCAGCTCTGCAGGTGGCTCCTGGGGCTCCCAGGCATGGTCCCTGCCCCTGTGGCCAGGCAGAGCAGGGACTCAGTGCCAGCCAGGCTGCTCAGACACAGCCCCCATACCCTGTGGGGGCTCTCAGAGAGCCCTCGCTGGTGGCATGACTGCCTTGGGGGAAACAAGGCACCCAGCCACATTAAATCTTTCTCCACAGAGCTGGGAAATGCATGTGAGCCCCGGGGGATGTGGGATGACTCAGGGCAGGGAGCAGGAGGGGGACAGGCAGCAGGAAAGGGCACTCAGATCCCAGCGTTACACGGCTCTTGCTTAAACCCCTTCCCGAGGAGAGGAGAGGGAGAGGAGAGGGAGAGGGAGAGGAGAGGGAGAGGGAGAGGGAGAGGAGAGGGAGAGGAGAGGCTTTGCAGGCAGCCCCTCCCCTTGCTCCAAACCCTCCCGTGCCCACTCTTTGTCTGCCTGTCCCTCTGCAGCTGCTGCCGTATCACATCTCACATTTTCCAGCCTGCTGAGCAGGGCTGGGAGCTGCTCTCCATCACACAGCTCAGCAACAGTGAGCTGGGGCAAGGACACCAAGCCACCTCCTCCCTCGCCAGGCTGCCAGCCTGCCCGTGAAAACAGCCCTTTTTGGGGAAACACTCAGAATAACCCCTTCAGGGGCGTCACAGCAGGTGCAGAGACCTGAGAGCAGGGACAAGAGGAGACCCCAGCACACCCAGAGAGGGAGGAGGAAAGCAGAGCCTTGCACGAATGTGGGGTGCAAAGAGAAAGGGGTGAGATGTGCTTAAACAAGTGGGTTTTATCAGGGCAGCTGAGGGAGGATGGGACGTGAGCTGGCACTGCTGGAGCTCTGCTGGGAAGCTCCCAAGCCCAGCGTGCACCACACGGGTGTAGTAGCAGCACACACGTCTGGCTCGTGCCACAACGTCACCAAACCTTCCCTCCCGCCCCCAAAAATCCTCATCTCGCTCCAAATACGCACTGGTGCTGATGAATACGTGAGAAAAATATTCATCTGCAGCTTTTTGGGTGAGTCCTAGGAAATAAGTCACCTGGGATAAGTCTGATTCATCCACACCTGAGCTGCATGGCAAGATGGGCAGTGCCAATCCCTTGGGTCAGGGCTTTATTTTTGTTTTTAATCCTGAAATGCCTGAATTTTTAGCACAGATGGCACAAGCCAGCACTCTGCTGCAGCCCAGCCCAGTTTTCTGCTCCTTGCTGGAGAAACTAGGCAAATCTTCCAACATTTTTTGGAGCACAAGAGGTGTGTGCTCTGGGCTTCTGCCCAGCTGGAGCCAGGGTAGCACCCCAGCCACCTCCTGCTCCAGAGTCAGGAGAAGTGAGCTACAACATGGAAACACAGATAGAAGCAGGATGCACACGTCAGGGAGGGGACACAAGTGCTGGCAAAGAAGGGATGATGCCACCAGCATCCCCATGGTGCACACCTCCAGCAGCTCTGCCCTCTCCCACTGCCCCTGGCCAGGGGATTTCAGCTGCCAGCCCTCAGGGCAGGTAAATCACTCACTCCCTGCTGGCCTGCAGCTTGCCAGGAAGGACATCACGTGGGAATGGAGGAAGCAGGAATGGCAGCACTCGTTCTTGGAAACCCAGGGGCCTCATCTGTATTTTTCCAGCCCCCAGTAAATCAAAGCCTTTGAGCTGTTGCTGCTAATTTTGGCAGGAGTTGGGACACCAGCTGTGCACTGGGGCTTTGCTAATGGACAAAGGGCCTGATTGAGCATCTTCCAGTGCATCGCCCAATGCCCACCTTGAGGCTGGAATCCTGACACTTTCACAAACTTGGGCAGCAGCAGAGGAGAGCTGGCCTGACTTCCAGCCTACAACACCCAAAGAGCAGCTGGGGAGCCTTGGTACCCAGCCCTGAGCTTGCCAGCAGCTGACTGCCCAAACAGCTCAGCCACAGCTCCACCATGAAGGAGAGCAGAGGGCACAAAATGCCTGCAGCCAGCCCAGGATGTGGCTCCTGATGGGTGCTGGTGCCCACCAGGCTGGTGTGTGACCAGAGGTGGGACAGCTCTGTGTCCCTGTCCCCTCACAGCACGTCTGCCCCTATGAACCAGGCAGACCTGGAAAATGGCCCCAGGGAGCACAGGAACCAGGGGAAGAAGAGAGCTGGAAAATGTCCCCAGGGTCTGGCAGCTGCAGCAGCAGGCAGGGAGAGCAGCAGGGAGCCATGCCCCACTGCCAGGCCATGCCCAGTGCACAAGGTCAGATTATGCCATACTGTGTCCCAGGCTGAGCACATCCACACCATGCTGAGCTGTGCCAGCCCAGGCTGTGCCAAGCCTTGCCATGCCAAGCTTGGTTGTGCTGCACCCAATGTGCTGTGCCAGGACAAGCCATGCCCAGCTGGGTCACGCCTGGCTAACCTGGCCCACGTTGTGCCAAGCCATGCCATGGAACACTGAGCTGAGCAGTGCCACACCACGCTGGACCATGCCGAGCTGGGCCATGCTGAGCCAAGCTGAGCTCTGCCCTAAGTTCAGCATAGCCATGCCAGGCTTAGACAAGCCAAACCCTACACCCAGTCATGCTACACTGTGCCAAGTCAAGCCCAGCCACAGCATGGCAGGCCAGCATTCCCTGGCTGTGCCATGTTCAGGGATGCCATGCTGGGCTGAGCCGTGCCAAGCCCTGCACCCAGCCATGCTGTGCTGCCCATCTGAGCCATGCCAGGCTGAGCTGAGCTGTGCCCCATGCCCAGCCATGCCCTGGGATGCTGAACTGCACCAGGCTGGACCCAAGGATGTTGTGCCACATGGAGCTACACCTTGGGATGCAGTGCCATGCCACGTCATGCCATTGCCAGGGATGCTGTGTCATGCTGAGCCATGCTGAGCCATGCCGTGCCATGCCATTGCCAGGGAAGCTGTGCCATGCCATTGCCAGGGAAGCTGTGCCATGCTGCACCGTGCACAGGGATGCCATGCTGTGATAACCACAGATGCTCTATTGTGCTCAGGGATGCTGCACCATGCTGACCCCTGCCCTGGGATTCCAGCCCGAGCCATGGTAAGGCCAGGGATGCTGCACCATGCTGAGCCATGCCCTCAGATGCCCTGCAAAGCTCTGGGGACGTTAAACCACGCTACAGCCAGGGGATGCTGACCCCTGTACAACAAGCCCTGGGATGCCATGCTGTACCACTACTGCCCAGGGATGCCATGACACACCGAGCCGTGCCACGGATGCCACTGCACACCGAGGCGTGCCAGGAATGCCACACCGAGCTGTGACAGGGATGCCACACCGAGCCGTGACAAGGATATCACTGCACACCGAGGCGTGCCAGGGATGCCACTGCACACCGAGGCGTGCCAGGGATGTCACACCGAGCCGTGCCCACCTTGAGATAGTCGTTCTCGGAGCGCAAGTCCTCCAGCTCGCGGAGGAGCCCGTCGGTGCCGGCGTCCAGCATCTCCTCGGTGAGGTCGGAGAAGGCGAGCGAGGTGCTGAGCTGCAGGCGGCTGCTGGCCACGGAGGCGGCCGAGGGCTCCTCGGGCAGCGGCGACGCCTCTCCGGCCGAGGGCGGCGGCGGCGGGGCGCTGCCCGGGGACTCGCCATCGCTGCCGCTCAGCCCCAGCTCCAGCGACAGCAGCTTCGCCTCCTCCGAGGCGCTGCAGTCCGACACCTCCGAGCTGCTGTCGGTCAGCCCCGAGCCCGGCCCGGGCGCGGCGGGCACCGAGCGGGGTCCCGACCCGCTCCTCCTGGCCGCGGGGGCCGCCGTCTCGGCTCCGTGCCGCCGGCCCTTGGGCCGCGCCGCGCCGCGCCCCGCCGGCCCCTTGCCGCCGGCCCGGCCCCCCGGCGGGCCCCGCTTGTCGGTTCGCCCGTCCTTGCTCCCGCCCGGTCTCCGCGGGTGCGGGTGCGCGCCGCTCGCCGCCAGCCGCGGGGCCGCGCCCGGGTGTCCCCCGCCGCCGCCGCGCCGGCTCTTGGCCAGCGACCAGCCCGGCACCTCCTTGGGGCGGGCGGGCGACGGCGCCCGCTGCGGCTTCTTCTTCCTCTCGGGGAGCAGCGGCGGCGGCGGCGGCGGCGGCGGCGCGGGGGGACCCGGCTGTGCCGGCGCGGCCTCCATGTCCCGCTGCGCTGCGCTGGGCTCGGCCCCGGCTGCGGCTGCGGCCCCGGCCCGGCCCCGGCCCCGGCTCCGCCCGCCGCCGCCGGGCGGGGACGAGCGCGGGCGGCGAACAAAAGGCGGCGGAGGGAGTGTGGGGGGAGGCGGGGGGCGGCCGCGCTGGCGGCAACAGCGACCCCTCCGCCCGCCCGGAGCCGCACCATCCCACCCTGCCCCGGTGGATGGAGGCATCCCCGGCGGATGGGGCATCCCCGGGGTGAGGGATCCCCCGCGGGTGTCTTCAGCAACGCGCGTTCTTTGGGGAGCCGTGACATGGCAGGCTCTGCCCAGCGGAGAGCCCCTCGTGTGTCCCCTGCAGAGCGGGCCGCTGCGGTACCCCTGCGGAGGAGGGTTACACCGGGGCATTTCAGCTCCGGGGACACCCCTGAGGGTGAGTGTCCCTGAGGACAGCTCTGGAGAATGGGGTCCCCAGGGTGTCCCTGTGAGCGCAGCTCCTCCGGGGCAGTCTCAGAGGTGAAGCTCCCCGAGGGACACTGTGTGACTGTCCCCCAGGGCACCGCTGTCACTGCAGGGCATCCTCGGAGCTGGATGTGCCCCGTGGCTGGGAGCTCCCTGGCCCCCCGGAGCCAGCTCCGCTCCCCTGCACGCTGCCCAGGGCCGCTGCAGCCTCCTCCGGAGCAGCGGGAGCGCAGTGCCTCTCCAGGGGGAAGCCTGGAGCAGCGAGTGCCTGTTCCAGTCTGCTCCCACCCACCCGCCGCGTCTGCCGTACGTTACCAGCCGGCCCCAAACCCACTGCGGAGCATCCCAAGGCTCAGTTTGAAAAATGCTCCTCGGCTGTATTTGTTAAACGCTCCTCTGCGCTTTACCGCATGGCCTCAGCACGGGAAGCGATGCTCTGCTGCATCACACAGAGCGTGGGACCCCCTCGCTGCTCAGATTCCATTCCTAATGCTGGGCAGCACAGCCCCAAGGCAGCGCCTGCTTCTGCCCGGGGCAAACCCGAGCCTGGCAGAGGGGCAGAACCCGCTGCACATCTCGGTCTTAATCGGCCCAAAATAAACACACGTGGGGTTTATTAGGACGTTGCTCAATACCCCTCTCTGTTCAACCCACAGCCCCCTGCCCCCCTCCCCAGACATCCTCTGGACACAGGCTGGGATTGCACTGCTGCTCTGCCCTGAGCCAGCTGTGCCTCCAGCACAGGAAAACCAGGATTGTACAGCAAACCAGGGCTGTACAGCAAGCCAGGATTGTACAGCAAACCAGGGCTGTACAACACACCAGGATTGTACAGCACACCAGGATTGTATAGCACACCAGGGCTGTACAACAAACCAGGGTTGTACAACAAACCAGGGCTGTACAACACACCAGGGTTGTACAGCATACCAGGATTGTACAGCACACCAGGGTTGTACAGCACACCAGGGCTGTACAACACACCAGGATTGTACAACAAACCAGGGCTGTACAGCAAACCAGGATTGTACAACACACCAGGGCTGTACAGCACACCAGGGCTGTACAACACACCAGGATTGTACAGCAAACCAGGGTTGTACAGCATACCAGGATTGTACAGCAAACCAGGGCTGCAGTGATACCTTTTGTTGCAGGTATCACTCCCTGCGGCTGTGGAGCTGTAAATCCGTGTGTGCCTCTGGCCAAGCTTGCTGAGCCCCCGGTGGCTCCAGGAATGCCAAGGTGGTGTCTCCAGCCTGTCAGCAGCTTGTGAGCATGACAAGGGGGGTGTGGGTGGAATAAGGGACCCCAGGAAGATGAGAAGGGCTCTGTGTCCACCCTGCAGCACAGCCACTGCACTGGGAAAGGAAGGTTCCTGGGCATCCTGCCCTTTCCAGGAAGATTTGCAGCCACAGGTGCCACTTTCCAGGCTCTGGCACGTTGCCTGGCACCACACCTTGCAGCAAAGCAGGCTGAGCAGTGCCAGGTCCTGCCCCACGAGGGATGGAGGGCGGGTGGCACAGCCCTGCCTTTCTGTACGTGCCCAAGGCCAGGGCTAGCGGCAGGGCTGCCCTCCCCGGCATCATTAGCAGCCCTGCCGTGACTCAGTGCTGCTGCATGACTGCACATGCCCCGAGCGGGACAGGCGCTGACCGAGCAGCGCTGCCTGCGCTCATTAACGATCATCATTAGTTCTGCTCCCGGCAGTGCTAATTGCGTAACGCCGGGCACACGGTGGGCTGCCCTCGAGGAGCCACACAGCTGCAGGGCAGCGAGGGATGAGGGCAGCCTGGCCCTTGGGAACAGCCCCCAGGATGTTGGGAACAGCCCCTGGACCTTGGGAACAGCCCCCAGGATGTTGGGAACAGCCCCCAGGATGTTGGGAACAGCCCCTGGACCTTGGGAACAGCTCCCAGGATGTTTGGAACAGCCCCCAGGATGCTGGGAACAGCCCCTGGTCCTTGGGAACAGCCCCCAAGATGTTGGGAACAGCTCCCAGGATGTTTGGAACAGCCCCTAGGATGTTGGGAACAGCCCCTGGTCCTTGGGAACAGCCCCCAGCATGTTGGGCACAGCCCCCAGGATGTTTGGAACAGCCCCTGGTCCTTGGCAATGGCCCCCAGGATGTTTGGAACAGCCTCCAGGATGTTGGGAACAGCCCCTGGTCCTTGGGAACAGCCCCCAGGATGTTGGGAACAGCCCCTGGTCCTTGGCAATGGCCCCCAGGATGTTTGGAACAGCCCCTGGTCCTTGGCAATGGCCCCCAGGATGTTTGGAACAGCCCCTGGTCCTTGGGAACAGCCCCCAGGATGTTTGGAACAGCCTCCAGGATGTTGGGAACAGCCCCTAGGATGCTATAAGGAGGGACAGAACATGCCCCAAACTCTGCCTGGGGCTGAGCACAGGGTAGAAAGGCTTTCCCAGAGAGCAGCCCCCCTCAGGGAAGCCCACCTCTGTCAGATCTCATCACTCACAGCTCCCTTGCTGGAGCTGGGGACTCATCCCTGCCCTCCCAGCCTGGCCCTGGCTTGTCCCCACTCCTATCAGGTTGTTGTACCCCTACTGGGCTTGTGTGGCCAGGTTTTGGCAGTGGGCAGAGGGCTACAGGGGTGGCTTCTGCTTCCCCCACATCCAGCAGAGCCAGTCCCTGGTGGCCCCAAGGTGGATGTGAACCCTGGCTGTAAACCTGGCCAGTGCAGAGGATGTGAATCCCATCCCAGCAGGAGGTGCCTTCTGTGGTAGCTGTGCATCCCCACAGGCAGGTTGTGTCCCACCCCTCTTTGGAGGCAGCTGAGGGCTGGGCCCCATTCTGGGACTGCTGCCCAAGGGAACAGGGCTCAAAGGCAGGAGCAGGTTTGGGGTGGAAGTGGGAGGGATGTGAACAGACCTCAGAACATCCCCTGGGGCTGGAGGCAGTGCAGGCAGCCAGGTTTAGAGCTGAGCCAAGCCAGGTGCCTGGCCCTGTGCTCACCACCACCCTGGCACTGCCACAGAGCTGTGCTGGAGGGGACAGAGCCCTCAATGGCCAGGGCTGTGCCAACTGATCTCATTGATGGTCTGCTGTAGTGGCTGGTCCTGAACTAGCTGTTCCCAGGGGAATTATTCAATAAATTTGAATTAAATGTGGGCAGGCGGCTTTCTGAAGCCTCTGAAAGGAAAGCAATGAGCTTAAGCAGCCCCCTGGGCCCTCGGGAGGTCTGGCTGGCAGCCAGCTGAGCCAGGATCCAGCACAGCCCTGAGCAGCACCACGCCTGGAGCTGGGGCTGGGGCTGAGCAGGGCTCTCCTGCCCACCCAGCCCCTGCTGAGGCTCACCAGGGCCTGGAAAGGGACACAGGAGAGGGCACCAGAGCAAATATCAGCCTGTAGAGAGATCTCAGCTGTCACCTCCAGAGCCACCAGTCAATGGCACCGTTGGTGTGCACAAGGGCAGGAGCACCCCAGGGGCTCGGGGGGACATCCCAAAGCTCTGTCCCCAGTGCAAAGGGCAGGGCCCAGGGGAGGAGCAGGAACCAGCAGCAGCTGTTGACACCTGAGCACCCTTCTGGACCAGGCTCTGGGCTCTGCACACTCCCTGCTCCTTCTCTGGCTCCCAGAGGCAGTGCTGGCCTGTCTCCAGCTCTCTGATGGATGGGGCTGTCAGGGGCACCACAGGTGAGGGTGCTCAAGCCTGTAGCAAAGTGCAGCAGGGCCTGAGCCCTCAGTCCCCAAGGTGCAGGTGGACCCAGTGAACCTGGCCCAAGCTATGGTGAGCAAAGCCAAACCCCCTCTGCCTTAAGCTGATGATTCTACAGTTTCTTAGGGGGAAAAGAGCTGTAGAAATGGTTGTCATGCTCAGGCACCATTCAGCCCCCTCCTAGTTCAAACAGCATTTGCACCTGCTCTCCAGCACTTCATACAGACACTCACACACTGTTTGAATGACAAACACCCCAGGTGCATTATTTTTAACCACCCACATGCATTGTTTACTGTTTACTGTGCTCCCCCTCCCCAGTGCTGCTTCCCTGAGGGGATTTTGCTGCCAGGGAGGGCCCTGAGTAGGGACACGAAGCCAAGCAGCCCAGGGGAGGCTGTGGCACCCCAGGGGACTCTCTGTGGCCTGCCATGGCTTGCTCACACCTGGGGGATCACTTTGCTTTCCAGCTGTGGCACATCTGCTTGCAGAGCTGCTGAACGTGTTGGATCAGGATGCTCTGCAGCAACCATAGCAACGGGGCTGCCTTGGATTTCCACCTTCCCAGCAGAAATGATGCTGATTTCCCCCAAATTCGCTGCTGCCTGAGAGACACCAGCAAAAACCTCTGGTCAGGCAGGGGAGAGGAGTTCTGGGAAGGTGCCCAGGTTGAGGCTCTGCTGTCCCCTCTCAGGTGAGGACTCTGGTGCAGTGAGCAGCTCCAGAGGCTCCAGCCAGTCCCACCTGCACCAGCTGGACCCTCCCCAGGACCTGAGCTGCATCCCAAAGTCTGGCTGCCTCTCCCAGCATCAGCAGGGTGGGGAGCTTCTGTGCCCTACAGCTTGGATTGCACAGGAGGAAGCACCAGATACCCACCACCTCTGGGCTCAGCAGCAGCCTGTGGATGGAGAGCTGTGCCAACCCAACAGCAGAGCACGGGGGCATTGCCCTCTGAAATGGCTGCTGGCCTCTGGAGATGGAAGCTCTGGGCCCAGGAATGGTCACAGGGATTTAGGGAGTCAGAACAGCCCTCCCAAATGGTGAGGGCTCCCTGGATAAGGGCAGCACCCAGTTTCCATGGCACAGCACAAGCTTCTCCTTGACTGGCAGTGAAGGATTAAAAACCTGCAGGTGTAGGGAAAAAACCAAACATGAGACACTCTGGGCTCTCCTTTCCTGGCCCTGAGCTCACCCACTGCTCTGCCACAGCCTCTCCCTGAGCCAATCTCACCTCCCAGCACTTTGCAGCTCTCCTGTCATCACAGCTTCCCCAGCCAGCCCTCAGAGCGAGTCCCAGAGCTCCACTGAGCCCCCCAGCCTGCTCTGCCCTCCCCTCTGAGCTGTGTGGCTGCTGCTCAGTGCTCCTGGGACCTGCTTTGGGGAGCAAGTGGTGGGTCTCTTACTTTTGGGCTACAAGATCACCACACTGAGCTCCATCCTGCTCTGCTCACCCCCACCCTGGGCAATGTGGCTCTGCAGGGACAGCACTGCAGGACCCTGGGCTGGCTGTCCCCAACACCAATGTGGCAGGGTGGGGATGTTCCTGAGCAGAATTCTGCTCCAGGAATGCAGCACAGCCCTCAGCACATCCCACTGGTGTGGGACCAGAGATGTGCCACACTGGCAGGACCTTGGCAGGCAGCCTGGCTCTCCCAGGCTGGAGGTGATGGCTCTTCCTGGCTGGACATGGCTCTTCTCGGGTTGGACATGACTCTCCCAAGCTGGAGGAGATGGCTCTTCCCAGGCTGGAGGAGATGGCTCTTCCCAGGCTGGAGATGGCTCTCCCAAGCTGGACATGGTGGCTCTCCCAGGCTGGACATGGTGGCTCTCCCTGGCTGGATGTGGCTGCCATGGTCCAGGAATGCCTGTGGGAATTTAGGGCAGCAGAGTGGCCCTAGAAAAGCTGAGAGCTCCCCCAGCCCAGCTGTCAGTGACTCCTGTTTGGGACAGGGACAATGGCCATGCGCCAGCTGGGTCCTGTCACCCTTGAGTCTTCTCCTACCCAAAAGCCCAAAGCAAACCGAGGCCTTTAACAACGGAGTTGTGCAAAAAAACCCCAAATTTGCGTTTTCTGCCCCATTTCTGCTGGCCGGGAGCTGCGGGGCTGCGTCGCCACCTGGTGGTCACAGGGAGTAGCGCAGCCGCCTTGGCGCTGCTGTCGGGAATGGGGAAAAAGATGGAAAAAAAGGAAAAAAAACGGTGAAAAGAGTTTTGAACACTCTGCAGACACAGCAGCGTTGTAGATGTACGGTTATAAATCGTTATCCATATAAATGTTATTATGTTTGCCTTTATACATAAAAGTGATACAAAGTTCCTTCCGTTTATATCCAGTGTTTAATTTGAATTTTGTATCCCTGTGCTGGAGACCTCCAGTGCTTTTGTGCCTTTCCCTTGGAGAATGCAGCTGTGCTCCAGCCCTGCCCAAGCACTCCAACCTGTTTTAGGCACTACCAGCAACATTTTAGCAGGGCAAGAAGCCTTCCCTTGGCTCCCACCACACTGGTGGGTTTGTGCAAGGAACATTAACACAGCAAAGATTGGGCTCATAGTGAAAGGATACAAAATATAAATTTATCTTTTTGTCTGGATACCCAATAGAACATTTTAACAAGACTAGAATTGTAAAACCCAATCAGACCTGAGAGCACAGGCATCCATCTCCCCATCAGCCACCAGAGACACCTGAGGATGTTCAGCCAGGGGTCCAAGCTAGGGAGGAAGGACAGCAACTCAACCAAAAGCTGGAGAATACATGAAGGAAAAAACCTAAATAAACTCTTTCCTGTTGTTAACCTGGTCACTGAGAAATTACAGCCTTCTGTTTTGTGAAAATGTTCAAGGCTGGACACTTTCATTGATGCACTGACCCCAAATTGGCTTTTGAGAAGTCTCCAGCATGCATAAGAAGCTTTTAAAAAATGTATCTGTCAGAAATGAGAGAACTAAACAATCAAAGCCTGAGGTTTTAGCAATATTCTGAAGCCATTGCAGTATTCTGTAGCTACAGCAGTGCCCAGGAGCTCTGACCCCGGCTACACTTGCACTCACCCTTCAGAGAAGACTTTGTAATCAGAAACCCAGGGCAGGACTGGAACAGTGATAAGGAAGAGAGCTCCTGAAACCATCAGTGCTGTTCCAAGGAGAGGTCTCCTAAGAAAAGCAAGAGCTGCACTTTGTAGCTTCAAAAACAAACTGTCAACATTGACTAATTGGACAGAGATAGCAAGTGATCAGAGAGGAGAAGGAAACAACCCACTCATGTTTCATCTTTGTTGGGATTCCCGAGGTAATTTGGTTTTCTCTGCCAGCTGCACTGACCATTCTGGGGGCTCAGCTCATCCAAGCAGGGTCATTGCCTACCCAGCCAGCCCTGGTGAGCCTGAACTCCCCCAGAGCCCACCTGGGACCCCACTCCCACCCTCCACACGTAGTCCTGGAGTTTTATTTAAGTGCAAACCCCGGCTCCTCCTCTCAGGTCTTGCCCGTGGTGCTTTCTGGGCTGGTTTCTCTCTCTGACTGCTCAAGGGTGATGCTGTGAGGGAATTCCTCTGCAGCCTTTATCCACCTGGGCCGTTGTACAACAGGCAGGGAGTGTTGCAATGGCTTTGCTGTTTGCTAACTGGTTTGTGAACAGCCACATTTACACACAAAGGAATCGTTTGCAGCTGCCAAGGGCAGTTTCCAGCCCTAACCCAGCTGTGGGCCAATGCTATTCCAGTGGGAAGCCCTAGGGAAGAGCTGTGCTACAAGGAGCATTTCCCCCACTAAGAGATAGGGGGAAATTCCTGTGGTTGCTGTGCTGCTTCTCTCCTGTTTGGTGAGTCCAGGGATGCACATCCTTGGGCAGCTCATCCTGGAGCTCATTTGGATGAGCAAAGGTCTTGCTCAGCCTGGCCTTCCTCTAAGGAAAATCTGGGTACAAACTGGAAGGGCTCAGAAGAAGCAGGGAATGGTTCCCACACCACTGTGGGTGAAGCTCTTAGTGCTGATCAGGCTCAGAAAAGAAACTTTCTGTCACCTTGTGGGACTGAGGGCTGGGCCAGCAACTTCTGTAATTTTTTGGGGTCCCCCATCATTGGGAGGAATGATGAATCTGACTCCATGTTCTTAGAAGGCTCATTTATTATTTTATGATCTATATTATATTAAAGAATACTATACTATACTAAAGAATAGAGACAGGGTACAGACAGAAGGCTAAAAGATAATAATGAAAACTTGTGACTCCTTCCAGAGTCCTGACACATCCTGTGATTGGTCATTAGGTTAAAACAATTCACATGATGGATAAACAATCTCCAGCCACATTCCAAAGCAGCAAAACACAGCAGAAGCAAATTAGATAATATTGTTTTCCTTTTCTCTGAGGCTTCTCAGCTTCCCAGGAGAAGGATCCTGGGCAAGGGGATTTTTCCAGAAAATGTGACTGTGACAAACTTCCTGCAAGGAAGAGGAGTGAGGGTGTCCATATGTGAGGAAGAGACTGGCTGGATGTGAAAAACAAGCAAATAAAGTTTAAATGAGTTGTAAATTTAAATATGGCAAGGAGGTCTCTTCAATCAAGTGAGGGGGCCTTGCCCTGCTCCATTCCCTGTGCCCTGGATGAACCATGTCCTCCTCATCTTTCACATCTGTTCCATGTGTTGTTTGAAGAGTGTTTCTAATTAGCAGAGCTCAGACAGCAAAATCCAGAGGAGACCCAGTGCAGAGACCAAACCCTCAGAGTTCAAGGGGATTTAGTCCAGCCAAAACTGAATGGCACACTTAGAAAATTCTCCTGAATTCAAGTTTTGATCAGTCTGTGTCCCAAAGTGCTTGCATTTGGAGTATGAGGAAGGCTCTGTCTCTGGCAATTTTTGAGTTGTGACCTCTGCAGCAGCTGGGTCCTGCATCCCTGTAGGAGCAGCACTGGCAATGTGGCTGCAGCTCTTTGGGCTGTGCTCTCAGCTCCTCTCAGCCAAGCTCAGCAGCTTTGTGCCAGTCCCTGGTAACCAGGAGAGCTGGGATTTCTTGGGATGAGTGCCTCTCCAGAAATAAAACCTACACAGGCTTGGCTTTTTCTTGAGAGCTCGAGCAAAATGGGATTTTTACAAATTTTATTCACTGTAGAGCCTCCAGACCATGCAATACCAGCAAAGCCAAGGCAACTTTAAAGCACTGGAGCAGATCCATGTTGAATAAGAAACAAGTAGTTAATGTTAGGTAGAGTCTCAGTATAAGGGATAAGAATTCTCAGCTGAGGTATAAGAATAAAGTAGAGAATTCTCAGATAAAGTATAACAATAGGGTATAAGAATAAGGTCAATTCTCGGGTTTTTTACACCTTAACCCCTGGGTTGCCTGTCTCAGCTCTGCTACTCCACCTGTGCCCTGTTCTGTGCAGTGTGGGGAAGGCCACCTTGCTGCTGGTGACAGGGACAGTCCAAGGGAAGGTGCCTGCAGTGCTGTCTGCCCTGAAGGTGGCAAATGAAGCCCCTGTAATGAGCTGGCCAGGGCACAAGGGCACAGCCACCACCCCTAGATGGGATTGGAATTGTTTGGCCTTGGGCAGCAGCCCTAATTACTTCTCATTAATGGAAAACCCTTTTCAGTTGAATTGCTGAGAGTTTGTGCTCTGATTTACAGGGTTTGGTTTCTGATCCCCTGCTCCAAGCAGGTCCTGCAGTCTAGAGAGGAACTGCAGCCTCCATCTGGCCACAGCAGACTTTGAAATGTGACTAAAGCTTTTCTATGCTGGGCTGTAATTCCCAAAGATCTGGATGGCAACAGAAATCCTGTGGTGGTGTTCACAGGGGTCCCAGATGAGGGAAGAGATGAGAATCTTGACTCCATGTTTCAGAAGGCTGATTTATTATTTTATGATATATATTATATTAAAAGAATATGATATATTAAAACTATACTAAAAGAATGGAAGAAAGGATTCATCAGAAGGGAGCAAGGAAAGAAAAAGAATGATAATAAAATCTTGTGACTGCTCACAGCCTCGACACAGGTGGCTGTCATTGGTCATCAAGTAAAAACAATTTCCCATGCTGGGTAAACAATTCTCCAAATCACATTCCAAAGCAGCAAAACATGGAGAGGCCGAAGCTTCTCAGCTTCTCAGGAGAAAAGATCCTGGCAAAAGGATTTTTCATAAAATATGTCTGCAACAAAATCCTTTCCATCTTTGCCTCTTAGCCACTTCTCTGAAAAACAAAGCATCAGCCAGGCTTGATTTCAGTGAGTTTGAACGGTGGAAGCACTGGGGAGCTGATGGGCTGGTGGTGTGATAAATAAATGGGTTAATAAGTGTTGGAGAAAGCCCATGGGAGTGAACCCTTGGAATATTTTGGGAGGTTTCAGCTGGTAGCTGACTCCCTGTGCAGGCAGGTCAGCCTTTCCTGGGTGGAGAGGGCACAAAATGCTCGTGGCTCAGACAAAAATCTGTGCAAAACATGAACTAAATCAACTTGCCTGCCTGGGCTGGCTCCTTCAGGGGATGGAGGAAGCTGTGGGATGAACCTGGGCTCTGCCCTGCTGAGTGGACTCACAGAATTCCCAGGATGACCAGGCTGGAAGAGACCTCCAAGATCATCGAGTCCAACCCAGCCCCAAGCCCTCAGCTCAACCCTGGCACCCAGTGCCACATCCAGGCTTTGTTAAACACACCCAGGGATGGGGACTCCACCACCTCCCTGGGCAGCCATGCCAGAACTTTCTCACTCTTTCCATGAAAAACTTCTTCCCAATCTCCAGCCTGTATTTCCCTTGGTGCAGCTGGAGGCTGTGTGCTCTGGTTGTGTCAGTGCTGCTGGAGAAAGAGCCCAGGGCCAGCTGAGCACAGGCACCTTTCAGGAGCTGTGAGAGTGATGGGGGCAGCCCTGAGTCTCCTTTTCTCCAGGCTGAGCACCCCCAGCTCCCTCAGGGCTTCCTCACTCACAGGGTTTGTGTTCCCAGCCCCTCTCTGGCCTCGTTGCCTCCTCAAACATCTCAACATCCTCAGCCTTGCAGAGCAAAGAGCGCCTGGTGCAGAAGGGGAGGATGGAGAAACCCCTGCGGGATCCTCTGTCTGCTGCCCCCTCTCAGGGCTGGAGGGGCAGTCAG
The DNA here is from genome assembly GCF_051311805.1 of Agelaius phoeniceus. Taxonomy (NCBI): domain Eukaryota; kingdom Metazoa; phylum Chordata; class Aves; order Passeriformes; family Icteridae; genus Agelaius; species Agelaius phoeniceus. Next base: position 4,371,926 of record NC_135281.1, read on the forward strand.
GGCTTGGCTCTGCTCCCTGGGCTCAGGGTGCTCGGTGCTTTCCCCAGCAGCAGCTCAGTCTGTTTGCAAAAAATGAACCATCCTGGAGGCTGGCTCAGCACGACACCTGGGAGCTTCCTGGCTGCCTGACACACCACGTTTCTATGTGCTGGTGGAAAAAAACATAAGAAATGGAGAACAGAAACAAAAACAAAACAAAAAACCCACCCAAAAAAATCAAACAAACAAACAAAAAAAAGAAAACCCAAAAAAACCAAAAAAAGAAGAGGAAAATAAATGGAGAACATCAATAACCCTCAGCACAACACCTGGGAGCTTCCTGGCTGCCTGACACACCACGTTTCTATGTGCTGGTGGGAAAAAACATAAGAAATGGAGAACAGAAACAAAAACAAAACAAAAAACCCACCCAAAAAAAATCAAACAAACAAACAAAAAAAAAGGAAACCCAAAAAAAACCAAAAAAAAAAGAGGAAAATAAATGGAGAACATCAATAACCCTCAGCACGACACCTGGGAGCTTCCTGGCTGCCTGACACACCACGTTTCTATGTGCTGGTGGAAAAAACATAAGAAATGGAGAACAGAAACAAAAACAAAACAAAAAACCCACCCAAAAAAATCAAACAAACAAACAAAAAAAAAGAAAACCCAAAAAAAAACCAAAAAAAAGAGAGGAAAATAAATGGAGAACATCAATAACCCTCAGCACGACACCTTGGAGCTTCCTGGCTGCCTGACACACCACATTTCTATGTGCTGGTGGAAAAAAACATAAGAAATGGAGAACAGAAACAAAAACAAACAAACAAACAAACAAACAAAACCCAAACAAACAAAAAAGAGAAAACCCAACCCCCCCCCCCAAAAAAAAAAAGAAAAATAAATGGAGAACAAAACCCCCAAATAAATGGAGAACAAAAACAAAAATAAAAACAAACAAAACCACCCAAAAACCAACCAACCAACCAAACAAAAAAAGAAAACCCCAAAAAAAACAAAAAAAAAGAGGAAAATAAATGGAGAACAAAACCCCCAAATAAATGGAGAACATCAATAACCCTCAGCATGACACCTGGGAGCTTCCTGGCTGCCTGACACACCACGTTTCTATGTGCTGGTGGGAAAAAACATAAGAAATGGAGAACAGAAACAAAAACAAAACAAAAAACCCACCCAAAAAAATCAAACAAACAAACAAAAAAAAGAAAACCCAAAAAAAAACCAAAAAAAAAAGAGGAAAATAAATGGAGAACAAAACCCCCAAATAAATGGAGAACATCAATTACCCTCAGCATGACACCTGGGAGCTTCCTGGCTGCCTGACACACCACATTTCTATGTGCTGGTGGAAAAAAACATAATAAATGAAGAACAAAAAGAAAGAAAGAAACAAACAAACAAACCCAAAACAAATCAAAACAAAAAAAACCACCCAAAAAACAAACAAACATACAAAAAAAAAGAACCCCCCCCCAAAAAAGCCAAAAAAAAGAAAAGAGAAAAATAAATGGAGAACAAAACCCCCAAATAAATGGAGAACATCAATAACCCTCAGCAGGACCCCTGGGAGCTTCCTGGCTGCCTGACACACTACATTTCCACGTGCTGGTGGAAAAAACCATAATAAATGCAGAACAAAAAACAAAAACCAAAAACCCCAAAAAACCAAAAAAAAAAAAGAGAAAAATAAATGGAGAACAAAAACCAAAAAACCAAAAAAACCCCACAACAACAACAACAAAACCCCAAAAAACCCCAAAAAACCAAAAAACCAAAAAAAGAGAGAGAAAAATAAATGAAGAACAAAACCCCCAAATAAATGAAGAACATCAGTAACCCTCCAAGGCTGGGCTCTGGAGGAACTGGGAGCTCCTACAGCTCCAAGCTGGAGGCTGAATTCTACTTTTGGGTATGGAGGTGGGAGGTGCAGCCAAACATCTGGGGCTCCTGCCTTTGTGTGCAGGCTGCTGCTCCCAAAGGGATCCCAGGGCTGGGGGCTGTGGGGGGAAGAGGCATTAGCTGCTAATTTGATGTGCTTTATGTCAAATGTTTGCAGCAGAGAACAGCTGTTTGCTACTCCCACTGCTCTCACTGCAGCTAAGAAGGGTGAGAGTTTCTGAACAGGGTGATAATTTGATTAGAGATGCAGCAGAAGATGTTTTTCTGGGATATCTGTGTGGAGGCCCATCAGGGGAAGCAGTGCTGTTGAAACAGGCTTGGGTGATGCTTTTCTGGCAGGTGGAAGGTGTTGGGTGTCTCCATGGCCAAGGTGGGACTCAGCTGATGTCCTGCAGCACCCAGGGTTGGGAGCAGTCTTTCTCCTCTATTTTTTCCACTATCCTGTAAATCCACAGCTGAGATGGAAAGAATGCTTTTTCCACCTAGAAAATAAGAAAAAAAATCATTAAACAATGGTTTTTAACATGGTAATTCAACCTTCCAATATGGAAACCTCAGGAGGAAGAACAGCCTGGCACATTCTCTAGGCAGGAGCCTCCCCAATATCCAGGGTCTGGACCCCTCTTCCCTGACACCCAGCAGTGCTGCCATGGAAAATCTTGTCAATATTTGAAAAATCATCCCAGCAATAGCTGCTCCACTTCAGTCACGGCCTCCAAAAGATGGAACCACAAATACAAACATATTCTTGAGATGATGAAAACTTTCTCTGTTCTAAGCTTCTCTTTGGGCACATGGTTTTGGGTCCACTGAAAGATCTCCCAGACCAGCCAAGGAGAGATTTTATGAAATTATTTTATGGCTTTGGAGATTCTTTTGGATTCTTCTCTCACTGATCCTGTTTTGAGAGCTGAGCAGGCAGCACTGCAGGGTCTTCTGTGAAGGGTGGAATTGCAGTAGGGCTCTTCAGAGATGGGCTAAATAGTTCAAATAATTCAATAACTCAGTAATAATTCATGTTTTTTAATAGTTCAGTAATTCAGTTTGGAAAAGCCTTTTAAGGTTAAGTTCCAACCATTAACACAGCACTGCCAAAGCCACCACTAAACCACATCCCTAAGCACCACATCTGCACCTTTTAAAAACCATTTCCAGGGCTGATGGTTCCATCACTGCCCTGGGCAGCTCTTCCAATGCTTGACAGCCCTTTTAGTGAAGAAACTTTTTGTAATATCCAATTTCCAATTTCATATTGAAATATCCAATATCCAATTTTGTAATATCCAATGTAAACCCCACTGGTTGCAATTGAGGTCGTTCCCTCTTGTCCTGACGTTTGTTACCTGGGAGAAAAGACCTGGATTTCTTTGAAAAGATCCAGGTGCATTTCTGCACTTCTGGTCCTGGAAAGATAAACTCAAGGTGAGGCTATGCCATGGAGGTGCTTCCCTGTCACTTCTTGATGTTTTAGGGGAAACACTGCAAGCCCTGCAAAGATGCAGCGTTTGTCCTGCTGTGCAGAGATTTGGAGCTGAGGGAAGAGCAGTGGCTTCCTTGAAGTGGATTTACTCCAGGCTGGTGGTTTTGCTGGTGGGTTTTTCCAAGCTGCAGTCTCCCACGAGATGGTGCTGTGGGATAGGGGACACTGTCACCCAGACACGACTGCAGGGCCTTCGCTGCAGCTTCTGGCTGTAACAGAAAATTAATTTGTGGCTTTGTCAGAAAGCGAAGGTTTTCTTTGCAAAGTCTCTTCAGGGAGAAAAATGGGGAGTGAGTAACATCAGCTGCTTTCCTTCCCCAGGAGAGCCCACTCAGAGGGAAAGGAGTCCCCAAATCCCACTAAACAATTCACAAATGGCACCTTGTACTGGGCCACTTTTCACTCAGAAATTAATGCTGCTAATGTTGTGCTTTTCACAGCATCACAGAGGGTTTTGGGTTGGGAAAGGACCTTTCAGATCATCCAGTCCCACCCCCTGCCATGGCAGGGACACCTTCTACCATCCCAGGCTGCTCCCAGCCCTGTCCAGCCTGGCCTTGGGCACTGCCAGGGATCCAGGGGCAGCCCCAGCTGCTCTGGGCACCTGTGCCAGGGCCTCTGCACCCTCACAGGGAAGAATTTCATCCCAATAGCTCTGTCAGTTTAAAGCCATTCCACCTGTCACTGCAGGTGAAAAGAAAGCACATTTAACATGTGAGGAAAGCCTCACATATTACTGGTATGTGCAATATCTTAGCAGTTTATTAGATAAGTTTTTACAGGAAAACAATTGAAGTATTTAGACATGCACTTGGATTTTACCCCTCCTTTGTGGGGAGGGGTTTATGCTCATCTCTGCATCTCTTCCCTGGCTGGGGAATGAACCCCCTGGTGGTTTCATTCTGGGAGAAGTGAGGGATGTTACAGCAATTTGCCAGTTCCTGAATCCTTTGCTAATGACGTGATGTTCTCAGTGGTGATTTTGGATTGCTTGCCCAGGGCCAGTTCTTTGTTTGCTGACACACCTTTACACCTCTGCTATTTCTTTATTGACTTTAGAGCACTGCTGCTTCCTTCATGGTCTGCAGCTGAGTTATATCTAAATTTATCCCATGCACTTTTCATGCATTAGTTGCTGATTCTGCTGCTTCTAAACCCAACCCTGCTCAGCTCTGGGGCTGCATTTCCTTATCTGACCATTACTGAGGTGTTTGCAGTCCCCAGTGCCAGCCTGTGTCCCAGCTCCTGGCATCCTCTGTGCTGCAGCCCATGGCTCTGTTGCAGTCCTGTGTCATCTGTCACATTTTCTGGAAAAATCCCCTTGCCCAGGATTTCTCTCCTGGGAAGCTGAGAAGCCTCAGAGAAAAATGAAAACAATAATTATCTGATTTGCTTCTTCTGTGTTTTGCTGCTTTGGAATGTGGTTGGAGATTGTTTATCCAACAGGTGAATTGTTTTGACTTAATGACCAATCACAGTCCAGCTGTGTTGGGACTCTGGTGAGAATCACGAGTTTTCATTATTATATTTTATTTATCTTCTTTCATTATTATCCTTTATCTTTCAGCCTTCTGTCTGTATCCTTTCTGTATTCTTTCGTATAGTTTTAGTATAATATAATAATAAATTAGCCTTCTAAGAACATGGAGTCAGATTCCTCATTTCTCCCTTCAATGGGGGTCTCAGAAAATACCACAGTCCTGGGCTTTTCTTAACTTGGTACAAAGCTTTTGTTGGTGATGGCATTCCTGGGTTCTAGGATGTGTGCTTATTCTGTGGGATTTCTGTCCCACAGCCCTTCCGTTTCCTTTTTCCTCCACTCATTTTATGCATCCAGCACATTTCTGGGGCTTTTTCAACTCTGAGCTGCTGATCTGAGAGTCTTGTTAGGGGAAAAATGATTTTTTTTGAACATGCCCTGTCCAGTGATGCTCCTTGTTAATAATGACACCTTTGATCAGTGCCATGGAAAATGTGGACAGTGCCTAGATTTGGTATTTTGCAGAGAAACTGCAAGAAAGTGAAAGAATGGACAAATATTTGCCACAGGGATTCTGCTTTCTGTTCAAGCAAACATCTGGGTTATTCCAATTTAAAAAAAAGGTACTGTGGCAAATATGAAAAGGTCCAGGAATTTCATGTCAGCCTGTGTTTTTATTCTTTAATTTCAGAGCCTCTCCATCTGGAAATAAAAGTATTACTGAGGTTTGATCTGGAGTCCTCTGAAGTCAAAGGAAGATTTCCCCTCTGAGTGCTTCAGTAACAGTAAATGCTGGATTGAGAGAGGCTGAATAATTTAGGCAGCAATTCCCAGTGCTGTGTGCTTGCTGTCCAAACACACTGTGAGCCAAAGGTGCCCTGAGATGCCCATGAATACAGAGCTTCCCTCCACTTCCAGTGCCCTGGCTGCTTCCAGGAGCAGCTGAGTCCCTGCCAGTCTGCCTGGCTCCTTAAACCTCCCTTTGTGGCAGCTCCAGGCTTTTGCCCGTGTTCCCACCATGGGGATGGGGTGGGATTTGTCCCTCCTGGGTGTAGATTGATGATGGGCAGAGCTCTGTGCTCTCACCAAGTGATGTTGGTGTCTCTGTAGCCCAGGGGAGCTGTGGGTGACTGCCAGAGGCAATGGGGTTGCACTGTGCAATTAATTCAGTCAGCTGAATTTGCCTTTTTCTGTTTGTTTTTATTCTGAGGAAGAGGCTGGCCATCTAACAAGTAAAACACAAGTTGCAACCTACTCCTGTAACGTGCCAAAAGCAAAATAATCTTGGTTTGGGGTTTTTCTCTTGCTCCTGTTGATTGGCAGGGCCCTTCATTACTGTTCACGCAGTTATTTTAAGCTGTGCTTCTACAGCAGTGAAAATGATGATCAGTTGTATTTTTCACCAACAAATGTGATTAATTTATCTCACCCAGTCACTCAGGGGTGACCTTCCCCCAGTCTTTCCTTAATGAACTGTTTTGTGGTATAATGCACCTCTGCTCCAAGGCTCCAGGGAACTGTTCCCTGCTGCAAAGGGGGTCATAGTGGATGGGGCTTGGAGCATCCTGGGGCAGTGATGGTGTCCCTGTCCATGGCAGGGTTTGGAATGAGGTGAACTTTACATCCCTTCCAACCCAAACCCTTCTGTGGCTCTAAGAAATGCTCAGCTCCTGATTTTGTGCAGATGAATTCTATCTCTGACCACTCTGCTTGTGTTTCCTCTGTCCATATAAAAATCTCAGCCTGTCTCTTCAGTGTCCTCTGGAGTTACAGCCATCAGCCCAATCCCCACATGGCAGAGTCCTCTGTGCCTCTTCCCTGTGCCCTTCCCTCCTTGATCTGCTGCCAATATTGTGATTATCATTCAGGTCAGCTCCCTGTTGCTTCCTTCGACTCAGATTTCCCTCTGGGTCCTGATGTTGAAGCTACTTCTGAATTTTGCAGAATTTCTGCCTAACCTTTCTATAATCCAACCCTTCTGGTCCAGCTGTGCAGGGGTGCTGTGTGTGCCTGTCAGCTTAGCTAGGAATCCAGTGTTTCTGCCCCAGTGCAGGGGGAAGAATTAAAAACTTCCACAGCCACAGTGAATGTGGGCCTTCTCCAACTTACTGCAGGTTTGGAGGTTCCTCAAGCCAACTCTAATTATTTCTCTTAATGGACTTCCAGAGAAATGCAAACCTGGACAATGTTGTGAATCCTGTTTTCTTCTCCTCACCAAGACTTTTTTCATTGAGATGGAAAGGAACACCACGACTAGGTGTTCAGTAAACCCAGATATATCAGAAAATTGGGAATGTGACTTCACCTCTGGTGTTGCCCTGTTCTTCCCTCAGCAAATGCAGTCCTGCCTCACTCAGCTTGGTTAAAGCTTCCCTGAGAATCTTGTTTCAGCAAATTTTCTAGGATAATCCCCTCTCTGCCTGCACCCCTGCAGCTCCCTTCCCTGCCACAGCAAAAGCTGTTGTCTTCAGCACCAGAGCTGTTGTTTTCACTCTTCAAGTGTCTCCAAGTGCATCCCTCCCCTGATGCTGATCTGCCCTCTGGACAAGCATCTCTACAGCCCCTCCTCAGCAGCCTCCCACAGCTGGATAAACTCTGCCTGTAAAGAATTCCTAGATTCCTCACCATAGGCCTTTTCAAATCTTGACACCAAGTAGAGCACCCCAATGGGATTTTTGTCTGTGGGGCTGCTCAGTGTAGTCCCCCTGGCTCCTTACTGCTCCTTTGCTCTCACTGAGGGCAGCAGGAGGTCATGGGGAATGGCTCATCACAGAATCATGGCATGGTTTGGGTTGGAAGGGACCTTTAAGATTGTCTTGTTCCAACCCCCTGCCATGGGCAGGGACACTTTCCTAGATCAAGCCCTGCCCAGCCTGGCCTTGAACTCCTCTAGGGATGGGGCAGCCACAATTTCTCTGGAAACCTGTGCCAGTGCATCCCAGTTGGCAATTTCTTCCTAATATCCCATCTAAATCTCCTTTCTGTGGGTTTGAGCCCATTTCTCCTTGTCCTGTCACTCCAGGCCCTTTAAAAACTCTCTCTCCATAGTTTTGTAGGCTCCCTTCAGGTGCTGGAAGGCAGTAATTAGATCACCCCAGAGCCTTCTCTTTTCCAGTCTGAAAAGCACCAACTCGTGGGATTCACATTCTCTGAACCTGAGAGAAGCAGAGAAGAGAATGATCAAAACAATTCTTATCTCATTGGCTGCTCCTGTCTTGTGCCAAAGCAGAATGCCATGTGGAGATTGTTTGCCCACAGTGATGGTGTTTTGTTTCCTTGGCCTGTCAGGGCCCAGTGTGTGCAGGCTGGGGTCAGCAGCACTCACAAGATTCTGGGCAGTTGAGTGCTTGGGCAGTTTCAGTTGAGATGTTGTGTAATATAGTATAGAATAATATAGTATAAGAAAATAATTAATTAGCCTCTTGATATCATGGGGGAATGGGTTCAAACTCCTCATCATTCCTCCTGCCAATCAGGTGAAATTTCACCAATACCAACTCTCCCAGCCCTTCCTCCCAGCAGAACTCCTCCATTCCTCTGGTGATCCTGTTGCCTCCTCTCAGCTCTCCAGCAGCTCCACATCCTCCTCATGCCCTGTGATGGAAGGAGCTCACACCAGCTCCCTGCCCTGTGCTTCTTGATGCTCCAGACCATGGCCTGGAGATGTGTTCCCAGTTCCATGGCGCAGACCACGGCCTGGGGACCTGCTCCCAGTTCCATGGACTGGAGACGTGCTCCCAGTTCCATGGCCCAGACCACGGCCTGGGGACCTGCTCCCAGTTCCATGGCCTGTAGAGCTGCTCCCAGTTCCATGGCCTGGTGACCTGCTCCCAGTTCCATGGCCCAGACCATGGCGTGGGGACCTGCTCCCAGTTCCACAGCCCAGTTCCATAGCCTGGAGACCTGCTCCCAGTTCCATGGCCTGTAGAGCTGCTCCCAGTTCCATGGCCTGGGGACCTGCTCCCAGTTCCATGGCCTGGAGACCTGCTCCCAGTTCCATGGCCCAGACCATGGCCTGGAGACCTGCTCCCAGTTCCATGGCCTGGAGACCTGCTCCCAGTTCCATGGCCCAGACCACGGCCTGGAGACCCACTCCCAGTTCCACAGCCCAGTTCCATGGCCTGGAGATGTGCTCCCAGTTCCATGGCCCAGACCACAGCCTGGAGATGTGCTCCCAGTTCCATGGCCCAGACCATGGCGTTGGGACCTGCTCCCAGTTCCATGGCCTGTAGAGCTGCTCCCAGTTCCACAGCCCAGTTCCATGGCCTGTAGAGCTGCTCCCAGTTCCACAGCCCAGTTCCATGGCCTGTAGAGCTGCTCCCATTTCCATGGCCTGGACACCTGCTCCCAGTTCCACAGCCCAGTTCCATGGCCTGGAGACCTGCTCCCAGTTCCATGGCCTGTAGAGCTGCTCCCAGTTCCATGGCCCAGACCATGGCCTGGAGACCTGCTCCCAGTTCTCTCTGCCAATCCTACCAGTTTGGCATGTGATGCCTTCATCATGTGAGGCAGAGCCTCCTTTGTGCTGGGAGCACCCGAGCCACCGCCGTCCTTCCCGGCATTTGCACAAACCATCGCTAATTGCACCCCGAGGCTCTGGCCTGCTTTCCTGCAGGCACACGGCCCTGGCGTCAGCATTGTGAAAAATGCCTATTTTATGATTGGCTTTTCACAAATATTAAAATGAATATTATATGTGTTATGTTGGAAAGTTATGCTGCATTAATTTTCTTAAGTAGTGTGTTAAATATAGTTTTAGGTTATAACAAATTGTTAAAATAGAAACTATGCTATGTAAGATACTTTTTTAAAGAGAGGACTCGCACTGAGATAGCAGCCACAGGACACCTAAATCTTTCAGAGAAAAATTTATTGCTCTCTTATCAAGTTTTTCCCGCCTCTCTCAGCCCTGAGATGCTGTCAGGATTAAGAGGAAGAAGTTGACACGGATCAGGCAGAATCCTGTGTTTGAATGGAATTTATGCATCATGTATGAGGTGTATGAATATGCAACAGGCTGTTGCTTTTAAGGGTTAATCCTCCGTTAACATGGATCCTTTTTCGGGCTTATGTTGCCCAGAAAAAGGTACCCAGACCATCCATAACTCTTTGCTTTTATTGTCTCGTATTATCCTAAATCCTAATTGTCCAAATTTTTATTACTCTAATTATATTACTATTTTTATAACCATTTTATTACTATGAAACTTTTAAAATTCTAAGAACAAGTGATTGGCGTTTTTCACAAGCATGCAGAGGGAAATTGGTGTGCTGGACAGGGCTGGTGCTGGCCCAGATCTCTCTGATGTTCTTTGTCTCTGCAGCTCCCAGGCTTTGTTTGTCCGAGCTAAGTCATGATGCAAAGTGGAACAGTCCAGACTGAGGGAAACTGGGTCAAACTCCTAAGGAGGAGCACAAAAGCCTAGTGTGTGAGCCTGGGAGGGCAGAACAAACAGGCCAGGGCACAAAATGGAGAGGGAACTGGGAAGGACAGAGAGGAAGAGGCTCTGCACCAGTGTGTTAGACACAAGAGGCAGCTGGGGAAGTGTTGGGCTGGTCCTCAGAGCACAGGGAAGGTTGTAGAGGAGCAAAGCCCAGCTCTACTCTGTTGATGTTGAATTGCTTCAGATTCAACTCAAATGTGCAGCTGCCACCAGGCTGCCAACATAGGAAAAAAGAAATTAAAAAGCATGGATTGTTGTTCTGGAATCACGTAGGTGCTGGGGAAAATCACCACAGGGTGATTTGCTCCACCATGGAGCTGCTCACCACTGGTTCTGAGACATTGCAAAGTGTGGGTAATGTGTCCTGGCAAAGATAAAAAGAAAAATTTCCCATTCAAATGGGGTTAAGGAAGCTCCATGTACAGACCAGCAGTTTAACTTTATCTGCCAAGAAAATATTGGAGCAAACAATGAAAATGTTAGCACATAGTGAGGAGGTCAGCAGCATCCTGTGGGCTTGTCTAGAACAAGTGGCTTCCAAAACATTTTGATTTTTCTCCTGTGACAGTATAATTCAGTTTTAAGAGTAAAAGAAAAGCAGTGTTTTTTGAATAAATTGACATTAATAGAGCTTTTGATTTTCTCCAATTATGTTTTTGATAATCAAGATAGAGAAACCTCATTAGAAGAAAATTTTCATTTGGTGGTTGCAAAAGTGGTTGGAAAGCCATGCTGGAGAGTTGTTTCTTATCAAAAGAGAAAACTTCACAAAGTGGGGTTCTGCAAAGGGTTTGCTGTCAATCAGTGTCTTCATTAATCATCTCAAGGATGAGATAAATATTTCTCTTATTAAATTTGCAAATGAGGTCAAGCAGAAAGTCTAAGCTGCAAATATATCAGAGAAGAATTAGGATATAAAACTAATATGCTCTCTTTGCCCACTGTTCATGGGAGGAGAAGTCATGGGTGTAGGTTCATCTATTTAGAGCATTGAGTGACACTTCCCAACAGGAAGGATAATCCAGGAATGGCACCAGGGGCCTCAGGGCACTTCAGCACAAGCTTGGTGTCAGAAAAGGGAATTAAGCTATGCCTTGTTGTAAAGATGATCCTCCCCCAGTGCAGAGAGCTGCCCTTTGAGGTCTCTTCCCACCTCATTCCTGGCCTGTAAGGTAGGAGAGGGCTCCTGGGCTGCTGCCTGGGATCAGCCCCAGCATCAGGAACCAGGCCTGTGTGTGGGTGCTGGAAGGCAAGAACCTGCAGGTTCCCCTGCCATGACTTCCAGATCTTTTCTTCTCTTTACAGAGAATCTTCTGCTGCCTTGAGGACCACCAGGGCATTTAAAACTGCTTTTGCTGTTCCTCCAAATTTCTTTGGTTGTGGGGGTGAATGTGGGAATTCATAATGTGTTTTATCAACTACACAAGTTAATAATGTGGATCTTGTGTAATTTGGAACACTACCAAAGGATGAATCAATGATGCACAGTTCTAAGTTCACTAAATCCCCAAAAGTAAAACTTGTTCAAAATGTATCTGTATCTGGAATAGTGTTGTCTTATCCTTTACACTTGTGTTTCTATTTCTGTACTGATACAGCTCATATAAAATTTCATTTCCCGTTTTGAACTTGAAATGCAGCAAGATGAAAAACTGATTTTTGGTAAACAGGGATTTTTATTTTGGATTCTATAGAGAGAACAAAATTGGCTGTGCGTGGAAGCGCTTGCTGCTTTGAAGTGGTTAATTTGCCTTTATCTTCCAGACACATGACATCAGATTGGATCCAAGTGTGTTCTTAAGCAGAGATGGATGAAGCCCTGACACCCCCTAACTTTGGGTACATTTACAGCTGGGTTATACTCCTGCACTAGAAAGGAATCCTCACTAGGACCAGGCAAAACCTACAAGCCTTCCCCCAAACCTTGGCTTCAGTGGGTTTTTTGAAACTAGACCTGACCTGGATGCTAATTTAGCACTATTTTTTTGTGCTTAAAGGCAATGTATAGGCAAGGAACATATTGTGCTCTGTTGTAATAAGATCTGAGTTTCATCAATATTCAGTACTAGCACATGCTGGGTGGTGTTAGGGACTGAGCAGATACTGCGAGCACCAGCTGCTGCTTTTATGCCAGTTTTTCATGCTGAACAGTAGGAGACTAAACTCTAGCATCATGCAGAATGGAGAGCTATCAGGAGCTGGGAGCAGCCCAGGGAAATGCATGCAAATCCCCCTGTGCTCGTTAATGGTGTCTGTGGTTGGGCTGGAGGAGGGTGCTGGGGGCTGTGAGGGGCAGAGCTGTTCCCCTGTGCTGTCACAGTGGCTGTGCCACCCCAGGCATGTCTCCAAGGCATAATTATTTTGAGATATTGAGGTCCACAGAAGGCTTTACTTTAAGGTTGACTAATGCATTATAATGTCTTTAAAAACTCTGGCCCCCGGCCTTCTTGGTGGTGAGTCATCTGACTAAAAGCATCTGGCCATGTGCTGTTCTCTCGTTGTGGGAGGGTCTGCAGCTCTCTGGGCCCTCAGCTGGTGACACAGGGCTCCTCAGGGCCTTGTCCCAGTCTGTACCAGCCCTCAGGGCAGGCACAAGCAACCTGGCAATCTGCCTTCCCTGCCTCTCCCTGCCTTCCCTGCCTTCCCTGCCTTCCCTGCCTCTTCACTGCAGCCATTTGTTTGCCTTCATTCTCAACCCTCTGCTTTGCACAGTGACCTTGTAGGTGCTTTTGTCCTTTTCCCAGGTACTTTGAGAAAAGATCCTGCTTTAGATGACTCCAAAAAACCACAGGAAGTGTTCAAGGATGACAAGTACTGGGTGTGGAGGCTGTGCTTTATTCTAGAGGGACAACCAGCCAAAGACCTTGTGGTTGTCACACTGCCTGCCCTGGGGCCACCACCAGCAGAGGCAGGTCCAGTGTTATCACCAAAGGGGCCTCCAGTTATCACCAAAGGGGTCACCAATTATCACCAAAGGGATCACCAATTATCAGCAAAAGGGTATTGGGGACAGACAAAGCTGATACAGAGACTCCATTATCAGGAGGCAGGAAAAGGCACTTTTTTATTAGAAATTCACAGTTCCTAAAGAAACAACGGTGGACCTAAGACCTGATTGGCCTTCAGGAATCTTCTGTCACCCATTGGTCAAGAAGGGACAACTCTTCCTTGTAAACATCTGTGACAAACAGAAGTTGCTTGCCAGGTGTAGAGATTGAGATAATAATTCTTTTAATTCTTTCTCTGAGCTTTCTCACAGCTTCCCAGGAAAATCCTGGGAGAGCTGTGTCTCTCTCTGCTCAGAGGATATGTGATTACCACACAGTGTTACCAGAAGATCCCATCATTGTGCTGATGATTTCTTGACTGACACTGCACCAGCCATCCAGCCCCCCAAGATCTCAGCAGGTTTTTGTGGAGAGCAACAGTTGTCATTTTCCACTCTCTGTCTGCCTTGAGCCGTCAAATTGAGACATCCCATAGTGGGATGTTCTTCTTCCAGTGACTGATCTATGGGAAAGCTCAAATCTTGGTGGCAGTCAGGGCAATTTTAGGGCTCCTGGGGTTAAAGTGTTGGGACTAATGGCTGGAGAACAGTTTTTTGGTCCTCTAAAATCCAAGCACAGCTGTTCATCCTCTTTCAAACTTGTATTTACAAAGGATATATCATAACCTTAGGAAATTCTCCTTTGACTAAGAGTGGAAGTGCTCTGAGATTGGAACCTGCTTTGATTATAAGTCTGTAGTGTGTGGTCAGAAATCTCAATCTTTAATGATTAAGACATTTTTTCCCCCAGTCCTGTTATTCCTAGTGGCAGCTTCTTGCCACAATATAGAATTTCAATTTATGTATATGGTTTTTTGAGAGCAGGTCCCCACGTTGAATGCCTTTAGGCTAACTGAATTCAGTCATCAAATTACAATTAAACCACAGTTCAGAAATGTCTGTAATTAGGACTTTTCAAGGGTTATTATTACTATTTTTGTAATTCACTATACAAGAGTGACTTCTACTACCATGTTAAGTTTTACTGTTAATTTTCCTATCCTGAAAGACAGGAAGCACTGTTGGATTTTATCTCTGATTTGCAGGAGTGAGGGAGGTGGCATCAAACAGCAATTTCCATCCTGTCTGGTCCAATGACAAGATGGTGAATCTGCAGGAATGGGAACACACTGGGTTCTGTGCCATTTGCCAGGGGAGGAAGCAATTTCCTGTGGAGTCTGAAGGCCTCTGTTCCCCCAGCAAGGTCAGCAGAAGCATTTGCTGCCTTTGGCTACATCATAATTGCATTAATAAAGACAGCAGCTCCCATGGGGCAAAGGCTGCAATTAGCAGCAGCATCAGAGGTTTCATCCCTTCCTCTGCAGTGCTCCCCTGCAAGCAGAGAGGTTCTGCTGGAATTTATTGATGCCATTCCCTGCCTTTGAATGAGCAGCTCCCACTGTGCTTTCACCACCCAGCAAATCTCTCCACAGCTGGAAATGGGCTCTGGGGGTGCTAATGTGGAAATCAGGTTTGCTCCCTGCAGCCCCCAGCTGGAGGAGGTGCTGGGAGCTCTCCCCAGTCCAGCACTGGCAATCAAATGATTTGGGGAATCATCTGGATCTTGCAGGGAAGGGGATGATCATGAGCAGCTTGTTGTGGTTGTCTGGCTGTGTGGGGTGTCTTGGTGTAACTTCTGCCTGCTCTGCCTGCCTTGGATGCTCTTCCAAGTTTAGGATTGGTCAGGAATGGGAATATGTGCCCAGAGCATTCTGCAAGAGTGACAGAAGGAGAATTAATCTATGCCTTGTTGTAAAGATGATCCTCCCCCAGTGCAGAGAGCTGCCCTTTGAGGTCTCTTCCCACCTCATTCCTGGCCTGTAAGGTAGGAGAGGACTCCTGGGCTGCTGCCTGGGATCAGCCCCAGCATCAGGAGCCAGGCCTGTGTGTGGGTGCTGGAAGGCAAGAACCTGCAGGTTCCCCTGCCATGACTTCCAGATCTTTTTTTGGGAATGGTTTGGGTTGGAAGGGACCTGAGAAATCACCTCATTCCAACTCCCTGCCATGGGCAGGGACACCTTCCACTATCCCAGGCTGCTCCAAGCCCTGTCCAGCCTGGCCTGGGACACTCCCAGGGATCCAGGGGCAGCCACAGCTGCTCTGGGCAATCCTTCAAGCACACGGAAGAATTTTTTCCCACTCTCTGATCTAAACCTACTCCTTGTCAGTTTAAAGAAATTCCCCTTTGTGCTGTCACTCCATGGCCTTGTCCAAAGTCCTTCCCCAGCTTCCTCAGAACCCTTTAGGCACTGTAAGATGCTCTCAGGTCTCCCCAGCACCTTCTCTTCTCACATCTGTGCCTTCACAGAACCCACTTAAGTGACAATTCCTTGGCAAACCTTGGCTGGATTGCCATCTTCACTTCATTGCAAAAATAAATAGAATACAACATTTGAAGACCCACAGCCCATGACACTGGCTGAGATTTTGGGAGTGTGGGCCTGTTTGAGCACACACACATGATCACAGAGAAAGGCACAAGCCCCACGTGGCACTGTCAGTGACCTGCCAGCCACAGCTCCTGCACCATGGCTGGGAGAGCTCTCCAGGGGAGCTGCTGCCTGCCAGGGCTGCCACTGAGCTTTTCTTTCTGAAAACTCCCTCCTCTGTGCTACTGCCTGCTCAGGAGCTTATTAATTTTCTCCAAAAATTGAAGATACTGGGGAGCTCTTAAATAGCTTCTTGATCTACCCATTGCATTTTGTGGAGTTGCTGCTCTTCAACATTTCAACTTGAGTGAAACTCCTTTTAAAGCAAAGGAAAGGAGTAAAGTAGTGTGGTAGTTTACTCACTGCTTCCATGTGGGAAGTGTGGGTAGAGTGGAGCAACGTGCAGGAGAGCTGATGGGCTCACAGCTCGTTAGCACTCCCCTCAGAGCTCCATTGAGGAGGAGCACAGCAGGGATGTGTAGGAGACTTGGACTTGACCCATAACTGGAGTAAATCAGCCAGATCTTTTGTTGGATTCAGCGGAACAGAACATGAAAAAGCTTCCACCCAATAGCAGGAGTATATTCCCATCCAGGGCTAACTTTGGTTAGCCTGCAGTGCTGCCTCATTCCATGTCATACTCCACAAATGGAGGAGAATGCTCCTGGTTCCTCCCCCTGCCACATCACCACCCACCAAGCTGCTGCACCACACCACTCCTCTCTCCCTTCTCCCCTTGCCAGTCTGAGAAACTTTAAATGGAGAAAAAAAAAAAGAAAAAAAATGATGAACCACCATCTGGTCCCCACGAACAGGATCAGCTCTCAGGCCATTTCCTCAGCACAAGCTGGCACAGTTCCCTCCTCTGCAGCAGATCCACTCATCTTGCTCTAGCTTGGGCTCTGCTCCCATATGGTCAGTGCCTAAATTATTGATATTATTTATATTGCTGTTGTGCCTCAGGTCCAGGGCATTTTTGTGCTGGCTACTGTGAAGAATTAAACAAAACCAGTCCCTGCTCTGGGATCTAATACCTGTTAGTACCAATTATGCTCAATATCTGGCTGTATTTTTAACAGTAACTTTCCAGGAGCTTCATGCTCTTCCTCTAGACAGTGCCTGTGGCTCACAGCTTTTCTTCAGCAGCATTTGACCATTTTCTTCAAGTCCCAGGTGGAGTCATGCACTTGTATGAAAATTACTGCTTTTAAAACAGGAAATTGAAGTTTATTTCACTATAATTGTTGTTATGAAAACTTCATATCCTAAAGACTCAAACCTCAGGGGTTCCAGCAAATTGAATGAATTTCTTATAAGGTTAAGTTTAAGAAGACATTGACTTCGTCAGTCTCAGCCTGAGGTGAGAATTGAGATTTATAATGGCAATTCTGTCCCAGTAAAGCCTGTTTATCATGGAATTGTACACAGTATTTAAACTGTGTGTTCTCTTATTTACCTAATAATTTGGGACAAAAAAAAAAGGTTTAAATGATGTTCATCAAATGAAATATCTGGAACTCTTTGCCCTGTAACAGCGAATGAATAAGCAATTGGAAATGGATTCTCACTAAACCACCTGGGTGTTCAGGCTATGCTATATCTGTTCTTTCAAGATGTCAATAATAAAGTGATCTGGACCAGTGGAAATTAAATGGCAAAGAGTTCTACCCTTTGATGAAAGCCTGGGTCCTCCTGGTGGCAGCAGCCCCAGCCCATGAACACAGAAAGCACCACTGGAGCTGTTTTACCTGCAGGAACCATGTGAAAAAATGGGTGTTTCCACATCCAGAGCCTTCTGAAGGATCTTGCTGACCATTTCTAGAACTTGTTGCCAGGGTGGTCTTCCCCATTTGGCAGCTGGAGGGTGGTAATGGATAGAATTCATGAAAATAGAGAAGCCAAAGCCCAGAGGATGCTGCTCTGGAGCCTTAATGAAATCTCCACAAGAATTTGGAAATGGAGAAATTGTCTGGAGTGAGGGGAAGAAGAGAGGATTACTACAAGAAAAACTCAAAAGTTTTTGTTTTGGTGGATTGATCAAATTTAGTGCAGTTAAATGGCATTTATAGCCCCTGAAAGCAGGAAAATAACTTCAAATTGAATAACCTTTGATTTTTAAACAAACACTAATAATAGTGGATCAATGAGTGAAAGTCAATTACAGTTCAGTTAAGCTGTGCCCTTTAAAACATCCCAGAACTGCTCTGCTGTTCCTGCAGTGATGTACCACAGCTCCCAGGGCTGCTCAGACAGCAGGAACCCTTCTTTAATTCCAAAAATCAGAAAAAGACAGTCCTGAGCCTCTTTTTCTTCTATCTTCTGAAAGAGGGAAGGGTTCCTTAACAGCTGAAGAATTGTCAAGGGAAGAAGTGATGAAAAAACCATGTGCCCATCTGAAATGGAATACTCTGACATGCTCCCCTGCCATTTCCCATGGGTATTTCTATAAGTGACAGCCACTTATGCCTTTAGAAAGGAAACTCAGTCACTGACAGGGCACAGCAGCACAGAAGGGCTTAAAATAAAAGGAAATAAAAAAAAAATTAGTGACCTTATGACCACAGCCCTTCTGTATAATTTCAGATTCTACTTTTTGCCCCAGTTATGTTTATTTACTCTGTGTTTCAAACCATGTTTTGTAGGATGTTATGGAAGCTTTTCAGTGGTGCCACATCTTTCCTTCATGATGGAAGACAGAAATGCCTCCTGGGGATGCAACTGGATGTGGAAGGGCTTGAAAAGGTTGATATCAGGATATTTCCAACAAACCTGTTTATTAGCAACATGAAACGGTCTTTGTAGACATCAGGCTTTTTTTTTCATGTTTAATTATATTAAAAATCAGTCTTGTACACAATGGAGCCAAGTTGGAAGGGAAGAACCTTGTGAAACCCCCAAAATAAAATCTGCTAATGGCCTTGTGGGAAACTTGGGTTCACCCAGCACGAGATGAAGTGCTGTAATGATGCAGCAGAAAGCACAAAACTTTTAGATTTTCTTTGTGCTATTGAACTCTTGGCCAGTTTTGTTGTATGAACTGCATGTAGGAAGGCTCAGGAGGAGATGGGAGGAATGAGGCACCTTGAGCCTGGAGTGTGGTGTTTCCATCATTTCATCCCTGTGAACCATGAAAATCCTTTTTTTTAAAGTTTTGCCTCTTCAAGGAGCCAAAAAACTGTTTGAGAGGACATCATGGTTGAGGGAGAGTGCATGGCACTGCATTGCAATTACCACGAGCCAGCAAGTGCAAGGAGGTTTCTGCTAATCCAAAGGCTGAATTTTATCTGTAAATTTGGGGATAATACAGATGTATAAAAGTAGTAGCATGTTACAGTGGAATGATTTTGTGGTTAAGCTTATTAAAGAACAATTTCTCAGCTAGTCAGTGTCCCAGGCTGGATTTGCTGGGAGCTTTTTTCCATTTCCATCTCCTTGTGTGCATTGGCCAAGATGGAAACATCATTTTATGTGTGGGACAGGCTGGGTCCTGATGCTTTTTTTGATAAAGAGAAGACAGATATCTAAGGCAGAAAGAGTTAATCCATTAACATCCTTTAATTGTGCTGCTGCCAACCAGCCTGGTCATGCACCTGACCAAGTGAACCTGGGGTGCTTTTTATGCAGCAGAAAAAGAAGCTTCTGGAAAGTATATCAACTGTGGCTTTCCAATTACTGCTGCCCTTTTTGTGCTTTGTTCATTTTGCATTAATTTAGATGAGTTCAGAGATATCAGGTTAGCCAGGATGATAAATAAATTAACCTTTATTAATTAGACTCTTTAGGACTGATTCATTTATTTTGTTTCAGCATTTGTGATTCACCACAAATGAATGTGCTCTGTCTCACAATCTGTTTGTCTTGAATTTCAGTTTATTGTTGCATCTGTTTGGGATCTTTCAATATGGGAGAGAGCTATGATTTAAAGATTATAAACATGT
Source organism: Agelaius phoeniceus (assembly GCF_051311805.1). Taxonomy (NCBI): domain Eukaryota; kingdom Metazoa; phylum Chordata; class Aves; order Passeriformes; family Icteridae; genus Agelaius; species Agelaius phoeniceus. The sequence goes on from NC_135281.1 coordinate 4,391,645, forward strand.
ATAAACAGTGCAGGAATAAACTGAGAGGCTTGGCATGTTGCTTTGGGCTCTGTGCCCTGCTAATGTGACTATTGGGTTTATCTGGTCTCGAGCTGTCTCATATCTGTCTGCTTTGGGGATGGTAAGAGCAGGCAGCTGTTTGTGTCTGTCCATGCTGAATCACTCCTCCCTTCCAAAATTAAGCAGCACTCCCTGCTGAAGCACCAGGAAATAGCCCAAGCTGCCTTCCAGTGGCCAGAGTGTGACTCTGGTTTTGGTTGGATGGACACACACCCTGCAGCAAGTCACAGACATCTTTTATGAAAAATCCTTTCCTTGGGATTTTTCCTCCTGAGAAGCTGAGAGGCCTCAGGGACAAAATGTAACCCATGGTTATCTGTGGAATGCAACAGGTGGATCTGTGACTGGTCTCATGTGGTTGTTTTTAATTAATGGCCAATCATAGCCCAGCTGGCTCGGACTCTCTGTCCAAGTCACAAGCCTTTGTTATCATTCCTCCTTTTTCTATTCTTAGCCAGCCTTCTGATGAAATCCTTTCTTCTATTCTTTTAGTATAGTTTTAATATAAAACTATACTAAAAGATAATAATAAAAAATTTAATATAAAACTATAAAATTTTAATATAAAACTATACTATATTTTTATAATAAAATAATAAATCAGCCTTCTGAACCATGGAGTCAGATCCTCATCTCCTCCCTCATCCTGGGACCCCTGTGAACAGGGTCACAGCACCATGTCTGTTGGACACCCCTGACACTGAGCACAGCATTGCTGCCTCTCAGCTGCAGCAGGCTCCAGGCCTGCTAGGGCCCCATGGAGGGAAGAGGCTTTAAGATAGGAAATGCCATGTCCTGGTGAAATAGCAAGAAGCCCCTCTCTTCCACCTTTCGACCCCAGCTTATCTCTCTGTAACCCCATAGGTCACTTTCCCCTAACCCCTGGCTTGTGGGAATTGCAATGCAGTGCCATGCACACTCCCTCAACCATGATGTCCTCTCAAACAGAGTTTTGTGGCTCCTTCAAGAGCCAAAACTTAAAGAAAAAGGATTTTCATGGTTCACAGGGATGAAATGATGGAAACACCATGCTCCAGGCTCAAGGTGCCCCATTCCTCCTATCCCCTCCTGAGCCTTCCTACATGCAGTTCCTGCAACAGAACTGTCCAAGAGTTCAATAATAGCACAAAGAAAATCTAAGTTTTGTGCTTTCTGCTGCATCATTACAGCACTTCATCTCGTGCTGGGTACAAATAGCAAGAAGCCCCTCTCTTCTGCCTTTCAGACCCCAGCTTATCTCTCTGTAACCCCATAGGTCACTTTCCCTTAACCCCTGCTATTGGACAATTTCTGATCCCCCTACACCCTCTATTGTAGGAGCGATGGGGGTGGGACGGTCGGGACAGACGGACACGAGAGATCTCTGCAGCCAGGGCTGGAACTTGGGGTTATTGCAAAGGGCAGGGCCCTACTGGGAGCTGCCAGCCACAGCCCAGAGCAGGCCTGAGAGAAGAGAGGGGGAGAGAGGATGGGAAAGAAAGAGCGTAAAAGGGTAAGAGAGCAAAAGCATAAGAGAGTAAAAAGGGGTAAGAGCATAAAGGGGTAAGAGAGCAAAGTTCCCATTACAACACAATAAATCTTCTTCTGTGTTGAATATTCTAATTCTCACTAACCAATCTAGTACAAGATAGAAATCCTATAGCATTTACATACAGCCTGTAAGAATCATTACATTACCATCCTGTGTTACATTTTAAACCCTAAAAACTCCTCTTTGGGCCCCTTCTGCCCAGCCAGTGGGGTCTGCTCTGAGCCTTGGGCCTGTCTGCAAGCAGAGGGTGTTGTTCCATCAAAAGGGGATCACCTTCAGCTGGCCATGCCATTGTTTTCCAGTTGTTCAGTAACTGGGGTGTCTCAAAGCTTGCTTTCATTTCAATCTCGCTTATAGTTTCCATATTCTCAAAATCTTTTGCCAGACAATCATATTGATAAGGCTTTCCTGTTTCATCTTCCCCAACACTATATAATGGGCTGTTTTAGCCCATTCTGGTTAGAAGGGTTAGAAGGGCTGGAACTCTTCACAGACCCCCAGTAAAGCCATTGCTGTGGAACTCCAGAGCAGCCTCCTCCTCTCTTGCCCTGCAGCACCTTAGCGAGCAAAAGAGCTAAACTCAAAAGAGCTGACAATCACTAAAGAGCTGATATCCCTTATGCTTGCTGAAGGCAGCCAGCAGCTGAGAGCTGTTTGGGTTTCAGGCAGTCTGTCCCATAAAGGACTGAGCTATCCTGTGCAGCCTGCTCAGGAACAAACCTGCCCACAGCAGGAGGCTGGGACACTCAGCCTTGCACACTGGGGCTGAGCATGGGCTGAGCTCTATTTCTCCTCTGAGAAGAGGAGCACAGCTCTGATGTGCCCTGGCTGGACACCAGCCAAGCCCCTCAGAAGACAGAAGGCAGCAGTCAGGCTGTGCTGCCCTTTCCTCCTGCTGCTGGGGCTGAGCCTGTCCCTGCACTGACTCTGTCACACACACTCTATCTTCAGCATGGCACCAGGTTTGTGCCTTGACAGCCCCTAATAAAGCCATTTTTCTTTCCCAGACTCCACCAGGCAGGCCTGCTCTGGATGCTGATCAACAATTTAGCTTTACTTGGGTGACTTGGAACAATCCTGGCTCTTTCAAGGCTGAGTGGAAAAATGTTCCCAGCATGTCTAAGGGAAGACCTCGAAGATTTGTCTACAGTTCTTATTGCTGGTGCATCCCACTGGGCATTTGATTCCCACGTTGAAATTCTGAGCAGAAAGCACTTAGTCTTCACCAGAACAGGGTTTTTTTTGCAACTCCACCAGCATATCAGAGAACAATATTAATGCTGTAAAGTGTAAGTCCCTGACACCCCAGCTCTGCCTGGAGCAAGCAGCAGGCTAAAGCATCCAGTGGCAAATAAGCTCAGAAGATTCCTGATGGAAACAGAAGGGGCACGTTGGGAAAAAAACCCAAAATGTTTGTGAAGCCATTTGACTTTGTAAATTTGCTAGAAAAGGACATGATTTCCACATAGCACTTTTGGTTTGCAATTTGTGTGTCTCCAGCTTTCTGCTTTGCTCATGTCAATGTTGGTTTGTCCAACAGAAGGTGTGTTGTACCTTGCCAAAAATTCCCTCACTCTCTAGGCAGTGCCATGGTATCACTGCAGCCCAAGTAGGAATTCCAGACTTTGTGTGTGGTTTCACTTTTCCAGCATCTGTCTTTAGACATCCCTCTAAATAAACAGGTCTAAAATATCTCAGGCTGTTTTTATGTAGGGAGCAACTGGGCATATAATGCAAATTTTGTAAAATACTACTGGGATGAGCACCCCTATTCCCTCTGAAAGAGGATGGGATTAATTACTTTTGGGTAGCAATAGCTGCTGGGCTTTAACTCCATCAATGACTCTGTCTCAAGTTTGAAGTTTCCTTTCTTATTAAAAAATGGCATTAGGACTCAGCTAGAGTGAAACTCTCAGAAACCTAACCTTGGAAAAGGATAGCTTTCTTTCCTGGAAAATACAATAACTCACAGTTGTTTTCTTTTAAATGGATAGCATAAAGGGACATGTAAAAAAACCCCCTGATTTTACCTCTCAACAATTTTGAAAATTACTTGTGGAATGCCAAGGTTGTTTATTGTCAAGACAGGCTGGTGAGACATGAGCTTGTATCAGCGATGTTTGTAGTTTTGTGTGTTGAGTAGAAGAGAGGGTAAAACAACATAAATAGAGATAGTTTGGGCAGATTTGTTAATGGGACTGGTAACTTCCCCCACCCACTCATCCCCTTCCTACAAGTTCTCATAGGTAGAAGTCACAAAGCAGAATTTTTTTCTCTTCCTGCCTGTCCTTTACAACTTACCTTGAGCTGTGGAACCATCTGGAGCCATAAAACAAAGAGCAAATCCTCACTGGAGCTCCTTTGCTTCTGTACATGTCACTTTTATGGGCAAATAATTAACGCCATGTGGGATTCGAAAACAAAGGTGATAGTTGCAAAAATATTTGCAGGCTGTGGTTCATTTCCAGCAGCCTTTGCTTTATGCCCCAGGACTGAGCAGCAGAGATTGCTCCTCTCCTGAAACAGCCCCAGCCAGACGTGCCTGAGGTGTTTCAGCAGCAATACTGAGGAGGAATTGCTAATGTGCTTTTTCATCTCGAGAGCGAGCGGCTTCTGTTGCGCGTGCCTTGCAATTAATAGGCACAGAGACACCTTGTATGAAGCTGGCATCCTCAGACTCCAAACACCACCCCTGTTAACCATTCTGCTGCTGCATTTTGGTTGGAATGCCACTTCAAACCCCCCAAAGACAGACACAAACATATGCTGCGATGCAAAGGCGCCCTGAGCCTCACGTCCGCTTCCTCGCGCTCCACGGAAACAAAGGACGAGATTTTGATATGCAAATCTCTCCCCTCATTAAAATATAATGCTGGCTTGTCCTTTATCAACAGGCTTGTTCATCTCTGAGGCTCAGCTTGTCATATCTAATCGTGTGCTGTATCAGCTGGCCTCTGGGGAGGGGGAATATTGAGACCAGACAGTTGGTGTTGGCCAGCCACATCTACTTAGATCTCAAATATTTCTGCCTGTGCCAGCATCAGTGGCCTTGTGGAATGTCCCTTTCTGGCCTTGCAGCCTCTCTTGCTTCTCTGATTTCAGTGAATTGCTCCTCACTTGGCTGGAGCTGCTCTGATCTGTATCTGTTAAAACCAGATCAAACTCCAGCACTACTTTTGCCTCCTTAATTTGATTGATCTACCCCAAAGTTTCAGAAGAACCAGCTCTGTTCTTGCAGACAGGCATGGGTGTGTAATTGCAGAGAATGTGACATCTTGCACAGGGATCTGTCATCTCAGAAATTCCTCTACAAAGTTTTTTTGGCATTGATCTCTCTCAGACACAGCAGTTCCCAGCCTCCAACACCACATACCTTAGGGCAGACTGGATTGCAGATTATTTTCCTACCATAACCATTCCTTACATTTTCCTCTGGCCTCTGCTGTGATTCCATCACATGATACAGACACTGCTTAGGAATAATTCATTTTATTAAACTCATCCAGAGTTAACAGAAAGCAAATCAAAAGCTGAAACTTCTCATACCACAGGCAGGTGTGAGCAGCACATTCTCCTGCCATCAGCTCTCCAGGGATAAAACCTGGAGAGCACCATGCAGACATTTCCGGGCTGATTTTATCTCCTGGGAAGGATTATTGGAACAGCAAGACAAAGGGAGAGGAATATTTCCTGTCACATACATTGTGAATTTGCAATGAGTGTGTAGAGTGGGATTATTTTAGTTTATATGCAGTAAGATTCCCAGCTCCACGCTTTCCGTGCTGATATTTGTGACCACACTCATCCTCTCTCCTCTCCTATTTATCTCCATCCACGTGCTTGGTGAGTTGGTGGCATCCCTGCCCCAAAAGCCTGGCTGGGCACCAGGAATGACACCCAGGGAGGCAAAATCCATCCTGCAGTGCCCTGTCCTCCATGTCTTGGCTGAAGGTGGGTCAGGCAAACAGCCCTGGCCAACAAAACAAATCCTCCCTGAGGAGCAGCACGTTGTCCAGGTCTGCCTGGTGCAAAGTGCTATTGATCCCACATTAAGGCATTTAGGAATGGCTGTAATACAGAGGAATAAATGTCACACTCATAAATAAAGAGTTGAACTAATTTGAATTATCCTTGCAAGACAATTAGAAGCTGTGCCAGCTCTGGATCCGTGTGCCCCATGCTTGAGATAGATAATTTGGAAGCAGACAGCCCCTTTCTTCTGTGTTTGTATTTTTTTGCAAACTTTCAAAGGGCATGACAGTAATATTGGATGGAAATGAGAAAGATGCTTATAGCATGGATTGTGCTTTCCTATCTGGCATCTAGGAAAAGCTCTCTCCTCATTCCATGTCAATAAAAAAGCTAAAGATAGAGGGCAGAGAAACAGAGCCTTAAGCTTTCAGAAGCAATCTTTCTAAACTCGCTATCCCATACTGGCTTTTAAATTAAAAATTTATCCTCCAAATTACTTCTGGTTTCCATCTGATTTCGGTTTTTATTTACCTTTTTTGACTGGCTCCTATTTTGGCACGTGCAGCAGCACAGAGAGGGCTGAGGGTCAGTCTCTTCATGGGTGTGGGTGCCTTCCCTGTTTACCTCCAGCCTTGCATCTCCCTCCTCTGCTGCATATGCTGAGCATCTGGCAGCTACCCAAACATGTTTGACTACTGTCTGCAAATAACAGGATTCCAAATATAAAATATTCTGTGACTTGCATTAATTACAAACAGAAAAAGAACAAAAGGAGGGGGGGGAAAAAGGAAAGAAAAAAAAATTAAAGGAGGGTTCTAAAGAACTGGAAGTTTTTCTGGGAAGATGAAGACATCTGCCATGAGCCAAGTAAAGAACAAGATAAATCCACAGAGGAAAAGAGAAGTCTCAATTACAGTCTCAAAGACAGTGAGCTGTGTGTTTTAGATAATAGATTTAAAATTATACTGTTTTACAGTAGTCTCTGATCACATCCCACCTTGCCTTGCACTGTGCCCTTTTCCAAAGCTGAGAATAAGCCAAATTTATTTGTTGGTGCTTGGCAATGTAGCTACTAAACCATTTCAAATTTATTTTGTGCATCCACATTTCTTGACGGTTGGGGTATCATTCCAAATTGCTGCAGGTGCCCTTTCTTCTGCCCTCCCATGTTAGGAACTGTGACTTTTCTCCATCCCTCTCCCAGACTGCCTGGGCTACCTGTTTGCAGGGAAATCTAAAACCTCCGTAGAAAAGCACATGGAGAAGGTCACCCTCAGTGAGATAAATCCTATTTTCAAGCTTATAGTCAAGTACTGCAAATAATTGCTAAACAGAGCCCTGTTTTTATGTAGTTTGTGTTATTTTAATGTGCATTGATTAGTGCTTGCTCCAACATTTTGCCTGGAAAATTCAGTGGAGGATAATCCTGAAAGGTGCCTGTGCTCAGCTGGGCTGGGCTCTTTCTCCAGCAGCACTGACACAACCAGAGCACACAGCCTCGAGCTGCACCAAGGGAAATACAGGCTGGAGATTGGGAAAAGTTTTTCATGGAAAGAGTGATAAAGTTCTGGAATGGCTGCCCAGGGAGGTGGTGGAGCCCCCATGCCTGGGTGTGTTTAACAAAGCCTGGATGTGGCACTGGGTGCCAGGGTTGAGCTGAGGGCTTGGGGCTGGGGTGGACTTGAGGATCTTGAAGGTCTCTTCCAACCTGGTCATTCTGGCAATTCTGTGAGTTCTGTGAATTCTGTGAACCCTGTGAATTCTGTGAGTTCTGAGACTTCTGTGAGTTCTGTAAATGCTCATTCACTCCAGTTCCATGGGCAGGAACAGATGCTCAGGCAATCCAGCCTCGATGAGCCTTTAAAGCAGGTATTGTTATTGTGTGCCTCTCAAAGGCTCACGGGGAGGAGGGAAGGAGCACTCTGAGACAACAGTGAGGAGCTGCAGTGAGGCAGGCTGGAGGTGCAGCCCTCCCAAGGCCAGCTGAGCATCCACAGCCTGCATGAAATGCAAATGATGTGGATGAAAGGAGAACATCTTGCAGAAACAAAGGAGAGACCAGAAAAGGCCAATTAAAATGAGATGGATGCAAATCTTTGCAGGGGTTTGGAAGGGAATCAGGGCTGAGCTGTTTTGTCAGTGTGGATGCTTGCAGAACTGTTTGCTGTCAGATTGGCAGCTGGAGTGTTGATCTCTTCAAAAAAATGCAAGTTTTGGTGTGTTTCTGGGATGTCTTAACAGGCTTACAGGGCTGGATGAAGCAGAGACTTGTCCTTCAAATCAGATACCAGGTCAGGCTTTCTGTACAAACACTGCTGAACCTCAGTTAACTGTTTTTATCCGAGGAGGTAACAGCCAAAAAATTGTATTTTAAAGGTCACACTAGTTTGTCCTGTCTGTACCACAGTACAGCCTCTCCCTGAGCTGGGAGCTGCTTTTCAAAGGATCATAGAATGGGTTGGGTTGGGAGGGACCTTAAAACCCATCCAGGGCCACCCCTGCCATGGCAGGGACACCTCCCACTGTCCCAGGCTGCTCCCAGCCCTGTCCAGCCTGGCCTTGGGCACTGCCAGGGATCCAGGGGCAGCCCCAGCTGCTCTGGGCACCTGTGCCAGGGCCTGCCCACCCTCACAGGGAACAATTTCTTCCTAACATCAATTCTAACCCTGCTCTCTGTCAGTTTAAAGCCATCATCCCTTGCCCTATCACCCAATGCCCTTATAAAAAGAGTATCTTTGGATTATAATGGAAACAATAAAAAGTGCATCCAAATGTTGCACTACCCTAAATACCACGGGGAAATGGCAGCACTGGGCAGAGAGGTGATACCCCAGTGTTTTGGGGGCTCAGGATAAACGAGGTGTGAAACTCTCCCTTGAGTCAATCGTCACTGAATGATTTTTTTTGTCCTGAATGCCCTTTACTTATTGAAGTTGTTCATGACTCGGAGGGGGTGAGAACTCGAGGATGTAATTAAATGTGCATTCATCACTCCTGCTGCTAATTGTTTTCTAAGAATGCACGAGAGGAGCATGGATTGCTCTCTCAAGTGCCTCATCCCGCTGCAGGTACCACTCACCAAGCACGTGGAGCCATGAGCCCAGCTGGGGCTCACCTCCAGATGGACCCCACTGCTCTGTGTCCACAGGAAACCTGGGAGCCATGGCAGGAACAAGAAACACCCCGGGAGGGTCTGGTGGCAGCATTCCAGCTCCTACAGAGGGCCCAAAGAAGGGTGGACAGGGGCTGTTGGCCAGGGCAAGCACTGATAGGACAAGGGAGACTGGTTTAAGGTGAAAGAGGGTAGATATTGATTCCTTATCTTCTTTTCTGCCTGGGTCAGGGTCAGGATTGAAAGTGCCAGAGATGGTAGTTCTTGTTTAGACTCAGATGTTTATTAATTCTTATCCATAGCACAGTCTTACAAGCTGTGGGTTCTACAGCATTTCACTAACAAGGTACAAAATGGCCCCAAATCTATCTCTGCAAGGCCTTTTAAGGATAAACTATCCAATTAAGAAATTACAACTAAATTATTTTTACTTTCCACCCAATAACCAGCCACCCATGTCCCACAATGCAGACTTTTCTGTCCAATTACAAAATACCACCCAAACCCATGGAGAAGAAGGTGAAGAAGGTAAAGAAGGTAAAGAAAAAGGAACAGCCTCTGCCCTAAAATTTCCATCTTGCTTTATATCTATTTCTATATTTGAAACCCTTAAACTCTAAGTTTCCCATCCTGTGATATCACACACTTCTATTCAAACTCCACACCCACAATCCCAGTTCTGTTATTCCGTTTTTGAAGCCTTCTCCATGGCCTCAGGTCAAATGCAGTGTTCTCTTGAGGGGCTGTGCCTAAAACCACAGAAAGTCTGAAATTCTCAGCATCCAGGGTTCCAACAGGTAGATTCACCTTGGAAATGGGGAAGAAATTCTTCCTTGTGAGGGTGGGGAGGCCCTGGCACAGGAGGGAAGGAAAAGGAGGGAAAAGGAAAGGAAAGGAAAGGAAAGGAAAGGAAAGGAAAGGAAAGGAAAGGAAAGGAAAGGAAAGGAAAGGAAAGGAAAGGAAAACCAGGTTACTTTCTTCAGATTTGTGATTCAGCCTCTGCCTTCATTGTGAGAGCATGCATCAACCCAAATTTATTTTAGAGAACTCTGACTGCAAATGATGCATTTTGTGATCTGTCAGGGAAGGGTTTTAAAAGTCTTGCTGTAAAAATGAGGCCAGTTGATCTGTGCCTTGGCTGTTTATTCCACAAAATCAAAGTGTGCATAAAATGCTCCAGAATCAAAACAGCAACACTTGCTACCAGCTGGAGAGAGCCTCTGATCAGTGCCCCAGTGCTCGTGTCCGCCCTGAAGTTTATCTTCTGCTGGGTCACCCAAAATGGGTTGCAGATGTGGTCTAATGATGACCAAGATAGGGAAAAGTTCTTCCCTTGGGTTGCTTCTGTGGCCACAGCAGGGACAGCCAGCCAGGGCTGTTACAGGGATTTCTCAGGTCAATAATAAATATATTAAATAGTGAAGGATTTTGCCCCATCCATTCTCCCCTGTGTGGTGGGGCTGCCCTGACACTCCCCTGCCCACTGGCTGCAAAACCCCTGGGAGTCACCAGAAAGAATTAAAAGTATCACTGTGGGTTTAACAACAAAAAACCCCCAGACTGTAAACAAATACACAAACACCCACCCCATAAATAAATAAATAGCATGCTGCCCCCTCAAGCAAATCAGAGCAAAACATCAAACTAATAACAGAACATGAAATAACATAATAAACAAATTTAAAAATCACCATTCAAGCAAGTGCTTCTGCTAGCAGGCTGAGGGCAGGACAATCAGCACAGCCTGGAATTGATGGATCCATTCCTCCAGATATGTGATTCCTGCTCCATTTTTATAAAAACTCTTCTGTCTGGAGCTGACAGAATACAGGGTTACCTGTTCCTTCTGCTGGTGTCCAATAAGGTTGTGTCTACCAAAAAGTGCAAGCCAGTGTTTTGTTTCATGACCCTTTTAATTGGCTGCATGGTCCATAATGTGCATTATTGCACTCTGGAAATTAGGTTTATTGTGTATTGCACCAGGTGCCACTCTGAGGGGCTCCCTGTGCCCCTGTAAATGCTGAGTTTAACTCATGATGTAGGCGCTGAATAGAAAAATCTGTTCCTCTGTGAGCTTTCCTGTCACTGTGATATTTTCTGAAAAATGTAAATGATAATTATCTGATTGCTTCTCCTTGTGTTTTGCTGCTTTGGAATGTGGTAGGTGAGTATTTCATTGGTTCCATGTGAATTGTTTTAACTTAATGACCAATCCCAGTCCAGCTGTGTCAGGACTCTGGTCTGTCACAGGTTTTTATTATTCATTCCTTTCTAGCTTTCTGATGTATCCTTTCTCTATTCTTTAGTATAGTTTTAGAATATAATATAATATAATGTAATATGATATGATGTAATGTAATGTAATATAATATAATGTAATATGATATGATGTAATGTAATGTAATATAATATAATGTAATATGATGTAATATAATATAATATAATATAATATAATATAATATAATATAATATAATATAATATAATATAATATAATATAATATAATATAATATAATATAATATAATATAATATAATATAATATAATATAATATAATATATCAGCCTTCTGGGAACTTGGAGTCAAATTCTCATCTCTCACCTCATCCTGGGGACCCATCAGCACCACATTTTCCTTCTTAGTAAACTTTTTAGAGTTACTAATGCTGAGCAGCATTCAGTGCACCAGTTGAGGACCCTGCCTGCAGCAGGAGCCCCTTCTCTGAGCCCCAGCCCTGCCAGGAGCAGCAAACCCTGCCAGGCAGGACAGTAGATGGTGCTCTTGGTTTGCTTTAGCTGCCTGCAGACACAGCACCAGGAGATTCCCTGCTCTCAGGCCTGTTCCCACGGAAATGTCCTGCAGGAAACAGCAGCTGGGCTGCACCAGCATCTTGGTGAGCGTCCCAGTGGCCACAACTCCCGAATCCCCCCTGTGTGCAGCCCAAGATGTGTTTCAAGAAGTGCAGAGGGTAAGTGTGTGTATTTCCCAGAGGAGCTGGGGCTGCCTCTGGATCCCTGGGAGTGTCCAAGGCCAGGTTGGATGGGGCTTGGAACACCCTGGGACAGTGGAATGAGATGAGCTTTAGGTCTCTCCCAGCCCAAACCATTCTGTGACTCTGTTAGTGTTCAGAAACACATAATCATGGAATGATTATATGCAGGTGCTTTTATTCAGAGCTCTGGGTGTCAGGGGTACCCAAACCCAAATCTGACTCTGACATGGTTTTGGACCCAACATGTTTTATATTCTATCGTTATATCACTTACATATGAATTATTAAACTTACATTGTTCTATTGTATACATTGATTTCATCTTGTGATCCCCCCTCAAACCCCTCACATAGTTTCTCATGATTCTTTAACAATAATTCTATCTAATCACATCTAACAGCTATATCATTTATCACATACTGACTACACAGGTGCAGTTTCACATAATCTAGTTAATATAAGGCCCAACATTTCCCAGGGCCTACCTTTAACATTTTCCCTGGGCCTACTAAGCCTAACTTTCTTTCTAACTCCCCGAATTTTCTATGATTTTAAAATCTTGTACTATCAACTCCATGATGTAGGCAACAAGACAGCTTTTCCATGGCTTCTTTCCCAAGCACCTCATCCTGGAGAGGCCCATGGGTGAAGGAGCTCTCCCTGCTCAGCTGATGAGTGCTTACAGCTCTGCAAAACCTTCCAGCCAGCCCCTATTGACAGGAATAAGGCAAGATTGCTGCTTTATGGTTTTTAATGGCTGTAGGAAGTGGAAAGGCAGTAAAGATGGGTGTGGGCAAAGCTTGGAGTGGTGAACACACCCCCAGCAGCATCCCCAGCACAGAGAGGCTGCCTGGGGGCTGGTGGGGCTCTGCACTGAGAGGATCTATCGTCAGGCAGGCAAGGAAAAGCCTTAAAAATACTTTCCAAAAGGATAAACACATGTGTGAAGTCTTCTCTGGGGACTTAGAGCTCAGGGTGAGGATGTGATAAGGCCTTAAAATGCAAGGTGAGCTATAAAAGGCTTGGCTGCCCAGCGCTGGTATAAACAGCTCCTTCTCAGTCCAAACATGTGCTCCAGAGCAAAATGTGCTCTCTGAGACTTATTGATTTATATAAACTCCATTCACCCACTATAGGCCATGGCTGAGCACCACCAGTTTAAGATTACACATAATCTATAAAAATATTTCTACTTCAACAAGTGGTGCTCCATCATCAAACAGCACAGCTGTGCCTGGGTGGAAAGGAGAAGAACAGAGATGATTTTACATATACAGATGTATATTGCCTGGATGTGCCTTCATGCCTGAGCACAGGCACAAACTTATCTTTTATATAAACCCTGTTGCCTGGACATTAAAAGGCTTGAAAAAAAGTAAGGAAAAATGAATGCTTCTGCAGCTTCCCTGGCACTAATTGAATTTCTGTCCATAACATTTACAGACTTTAAGAAGAACCCACTTATTTACCTTTTCTCTAGGATTTTTTTTTTCTCTCCATTTAAAACTCATTGTGTTGTGTCATTTTATAGGTGCCAGGAATAAATCTTTTGTCAACTCTATTGCATTATTATGCAAAGTACACAAAAAGTATAGGAATAAAACAGCCCAGGAGAAGCTGAGTGCTGTTCCTTTCAGCCCTCCTAGCAGCAAACTCTCCAAGTTTGCTAACACAATCATTTTCTCAGGAAAACTTCCTCACCCTTGGTCATTGATTGCAAAAGAGTTCACTTGACCATGCTAATGCCGGATGCAGGGAAGTGAATTTACTGAGGGAAGAAAGGCTTGATGAAGGAGCCATCAATTAAATCTGCAGAATTGATCCTGTGGGATGAAGGAACTGCTGGGCACCAGGAGGATTTCTTGGCAGCAGGAGAGAGGTTAGCTGCAATAACCTCCCTTCTTCCCCAGTGCTGGAGATGTGTCCCAGGAAGAGTTGATTTAGGGAAAACCAAAATCATTGCTGTTAAAAATATTTCAGAGGGAAAAGCTCGAGGCACATTTCAGCTCCTACAGCTGCTGTGGTCAGGCTGTGGTTTGTGAGAGGGGCTCAGAGCCAGACCTGAGCTGTGAGAAGAGGGACCTGAAGCTGGGGGTGACCCTGCCAGCAAACCCCACATTACTGGGGAGCTTCAGCTTCTCCCCCAGGCTTGTTAACATTGCTGGAGCAGAGCTTTGCTCCCACAGCATAGCCACCAAGTGGAATTAAGTAAATTAATTAGGCTGGGGGTAGCACAAAGAGGGATTGAGGAGTGAGGGGACTTGGCTGCTCTCTGCAGGTGACGTCAGGGGCTGCTGGAAAAGCTCATCACACAGCTTTGACCCTGGAAATTCCCTCTGCTGGAAAAGTGCTGGGGAAGGATGTTTGCCTGTGATTTGTTTGGTTTGGTTTGTGGTTTTTTTTTTATTCTGTCCTACCATAAAACATTGCAGGGAGCTGGACTGATGGTATGAGAAAGTCCTGGCACTCCTGCCACCCATTTCTCTTCCCCTCCTTGTTTATATAAATAAAGGCCCTTTGCTTAGGAGAAGACAAGTACAGCAACTGTCTGTGCTGGTGGAAAAAAGAAAAATGAAGGGAGAAAAGAGTCAGGAGGGAGCCAAGAGTAAACTTGTACCTTCTGGGAAGTAAATAATAAATCTATGGTCACTTGGGGAGCTCTGTCCAGGGGGTTACTCAAACCAATCCACTCTCATCCACCTATTATTGCCCATTTTTTTCAGTTGACAACATGGAGCTTGCAATGATGGGAGCAACAGCCCCCTGCCAAATGGAAAAGTGTGAAATACTTTACTCTTTGTTATTTATTTACTCAGGTATGTGTTTAAATGAAAGGCTGAGGACTCCACACACACCTCCTGGAGCCATCCTTGGGGCACCTTTCTGGTGGAGCACAGGTCCCACCTCTAGAAGACCCTGCTCAGTGCCTGGGGCTGGATCTGTGCAGGGTGGGATGGGGTCTGGGAGCCTGGAGCAGCAGCTGCCTTTTGGCTGTGCAGTGCCTTGTCTCTCTTCAGAGGTGCCAGAGCACTGTGGGAAAGGTGGAGGAGCTGCCAAGGGCAAGGTCTCACTCCAGTTCTTGGACAAATGTGATGCTTGTGGAAGTTCAGATGGAGACATGCACCCCTGGGAAGTGTTTACCACCAGTGCAGGCATTAATCTCCCAGGGATGTGTTGGACAGTGGGGTGGTTGGGTTGCTTCCCCTTTCCTTGCACGAGCTGATCACTTCTGATCCCACAGGGATCCTTGCCATGAGCCCAGCTTGCTCCTCTCCTGCCCCACATACCCACAGCCCCAGCTGGCTCCCCTCCTCCTGCCCTGGGCAGCTGTTTCAGTCATTTAAATGCCTTCAATATTTATCCACTTTATTCCTTAAATACCAGAATGGATATTTTTTTCTGAAGACTTTTCATTATTTTCTTTCATCATCTCCAGCTGTTTTTTACCTTCAGTCAAGCCCCTTATATACAATGTCACCTTTGCCTCAGGTATCCTGCACCCCAGACTGTACTGATAAAACATCCCACCTGCAGACCTGAACAAATGAGGAGAAACCACCACATTTTAAAGCAGGATGATGAATTTAAATTAATCAAGCCTCATGACATTACCTTATGTGACTTGGCAGATCACCCCACTGTGAGTCCTGAGCCCTGCCACTGAACTCTTTATCAAATCAAACACTAATGAGAGCAGGCTAATCCCATTTCTTTGGGATGGAAAGACATTTATTGCTGTGCCTTATCTTGCCCCTTTCAGTACAGCTGGCTGCAACTGTTTGCTCTGCTTTTATGCTGCTGTTTGCAAATAGAGATGGAGAAGGGGCTGGGAGCATCATTGCACCACCAGGTTTCTGTTTGTGGAGCTGTGCTGCGCATGGCCCCCAGGATGAGCAGAAACAAGTATTTATGAATTATTTACATTTCTTTAGTTGCTGTTCATAATTTTGCTGTTTAAACAGTTTGTCCTCTGTTCTAGGAGCAGAAAGAAAGCCAAAATGACTTCAGTGACAGCTCAAATATCCCACAGAATGACTAGTAAGTAATCAAAGTAAACAACTTGTGAGGAAAATACAGCCTGAAAAATTATTCATCCCATCCACCCAACAAATGGGTCACTGAAGAGGAATTTTTATTCTACAGAAAACCCTCAAAATTAAAAGCAAAGAGAAGAAAAATGGTTTATCTTTTTCACCATAGAATGGGCATGTTCCAAAAAAAGTAGAATAAATATTCAATATTATTGTGGTTCTTTGTCTCTAAATTGTGAGAACATCTGAATCCTGCAGAAAAGTAAATAATTGAATCGATTTAGCTAAGGAGATGATTTTTTTCCCTTATCAAAATGAGACAGAAGCACTTTATTTTGACTTTTTCCCATCAAAAATGTTATGGAAATCAGTGATTTCCTTTGCAAGATTTTGATGAAGATGAAAATCCCATTTTCTAATGAAATACCAGCCTGAAGTGGGTGCCTACCAGTTGTGGGGCTGTTTCTGGTACCAGCTTTCCCTCAGCAGAGGCCTGTGGAGTTCTCTGGGGCTGCTCTTGGCTCCAGCAGCTCAGAGATACCTCACAAAATCCTCCTGAGCTCTGCTCATGGCTAATTTATTCCCCATGAATAATTCAAACACTTCTTGTCATTGCAGTGCCACACACCACGCTGGATTTTATCACCGACACCTCCAAGTGGAGCTGGGAAGGGCAGAACAAGATTCCCAAGCCCTGGTCTGGAACATTCCCTGTGGTGGTGGTGGTGGTATGGGGTGGATATGAGAACTGCAGAACTGCAGCAGCTCAGGGATTGCAACACATCCCCCAAACCCAACCAATATCTGCAACACATCCCCCAAATCCAACCAATATCTGCAGTACATCCCCCAAACCCAACCAATATCTGCAACACATCCCCCAAACCCAACCAACACCTGCAACACATCCCCCAAACCCAACCAACACCTGCAACACATCCCCCAAACCCAACCAACACCTGCAATACATCCCCCAAACCCAACCAATATCTGCAACACATCCCCCAAATGCAACCAATATCTGCAACACATCCCCCAAACCCAACCAACACAGGCAACACATTCCCCAAACCCAACCAATACATCCCCCAAACCCAACCAACACCTGCAACACATCCCCCAAACCCAACCAACACCTGCAACACATCCCCCAAACCCAACCAATATCTGCAACACATCCCCCAAACCCAACCAACACCGGCAACACATCCCTCAAACCTGACCAATTCCTGCAACACATCCACCAAACCCAACCAACACCTGCAACACATCCCCCAAATCCAACCAACACCTGCAATACATCCCCCAAACCCAACCAACACCTGCAACACATCCCCCAAACCCAACCAACACCTGCAACACATCCCCCAAACCCAACCAACACCTGCAACACATCCCCCAAACCCAACCAATATCTGCAATACATCCCCCAAACCCAACCAACACCTGAAACACATCCCCCAAACCCAACCAATACATCCCCCAAACCCAACCAATGCCTGCAATACATTCCCCAGACCCAACCAACACCTGCAACACATCCCCCAAACCCAACCAATATCTGCAACACATCCCCCAAACCCAACCAACATCTGCAACACATCCCCCAAATGCAACCAATATCTGCAATACATCCCCCAAACCCAACCAACACCGGCAACACATCCCCCAAACCCAACCAACACCGGCAACACATCCCCCAAACCCAACCAACACCTGCAATACATCCCCCAAACCTGACCAATATCTGCAACACATCCCCCAAATGCAACCAATATCTGCAACACATCCCCCAAACCCGACCAACACCTGCAATACATCCCCCAAACCCAACCAACACCTGCAACACATCCCCCAAACCCAACCAATACATCCCCCAAACCCAACCAATACGTCCCCCAAACCCAACCAATACGTCCCCCAAACCCAACCAATATCTGCAATACGTCCCCCAAACCCAACCAATATCTGCAATGCATTCCCCAAACCCAACCAACACCGGCAACACATCCCCTAAACCCAACCAATATCTGCAATACATCCCCCAAACCCGACCAACATCTGCAACACATCCCCCAAACTGAACCAATTCCTGCAGTACATCCCCCAAACCCAATCAACACCTGCAGTTCATCCACCAAACCCAATGAACACCTGCAGTACATCCACCAAACCCAATCAACACCTGCAATACATCCCCCAAACCCAACCAACACCTGCAATACATCCCCCAAACCCAACCAAACATGGTCTATGGATAGCTATAGCATCCCTGGATTTGAATATTTGTATTTCAGCCAAATTTATTGAAAAAAAAAAACCCCAAAACCAAATAAACTTGTTTCTGCACATAGGCCAAGATACAGGTATGAAGAAAATGGCATTTTTATGTAAACAAAAATTGCAGCAAAAAAATCCATTCTTATATTTGAAGATAAAAACTCCAGGGTTTATTTTGCAGGTGAGCTGCTGGAGATTTAACTCTATAAATAAGCCTGGCTCCATTGATCTCAGTGGCACAATGCTGATTGACACCTGCTGAGGATACATGCAGAACTATTTCCCATAACGAGCTCCTTCTGAGTGCCAGCTGATGTGGCAATTACACATTAATACCTGTGACTGTGCACAATCAAACTGGGCCAGAAGGGATGCAACCTTTTGTTTTTTAAAATTAATAAAATATTTATTGCAATCAGCTCATACCTCCCAATTTGTTGCCAATTAACTAAAGTGTTTTGTGTGAAGCTGATTGAGGCTGCAGCCACAGGGCTGCACTCAGGGAACAAATTGGAGGCATCTTGCCCTGAATTTCTCTCTGTTTCATTCTCTCCAGGTAGGAACAGAACAGCAGGAGCTGGGCAATGGTGAGGACTTTCCTCTCCAGGGAAAGACATCTCCAGTCATCAAGAGGAGACAAAGCCAGCAGACAGCTAAAACACCCCACAGATTAAAACTCTGAAGTGCATCAGGCTAAACTCCTGTTGATGAGAATTCAGCCAATAAGATGAAGATGACTTTTAAATATGTTGGGGTTTTTTTGTGTTTTTTTTTTTTTTTCAGGAATATTGATTAAATGTGGAGCTGCAGAACAGAACGACACCAAGCTTTGAAATATGTTTGCCATGGAAATTCAAACTTTGATTTTTAGCTGGTCTGGTGTACGGGGTCTGTTAATCTAATCTGAGGAGATCCCTGTAGTGTGGGACCTCAAGGCATGGCAGAAGATTTATATAATCACACAGAGGCCAAGAAAGGACAGGAAAAGTACCAGAGATGCTGTCTTGGGTTGGCAGAGTGCCTCCCCAGCTGTCGTGGGCTGCACTAATGCTGCTGGGAAGATGACTTGGCTGCTTGGATAGCATGGGGTGTAAATCTCTTCTGGAAGTCAGCAGTAACAGAACTGCCTTGAACTGGAGATCTGATGAACATCTACTCCTGTCCAATGCTTTGCTCCTGCTCCTTTTGGGCATCTTTCTCCTGGCACAGCACAGCTGATGTCCCTGGGCAAGCCAAAAAAAACCCAACCCCAAACCCCCAAGGCCAAGCTATTCCAATACTTCAATTCTCACTTGTGTCCCATAGAAGTTCATTATTTAAATTACATTCACAGCCTCAGTGCCTTGATAACGTCTTCTCAGAGCATTTTCTTCCCATTTGTTTATTTTTAATTTAAACCAATGAACTATTCCTGCATTCCTTCCCTCATGTCAGAGAGCAGGACAGACTTGTTAGAACTCCAGTGAACTCTGGAAATGAGTTTATAAAACCTTTACTTGGGATGTTTGAGAGGAGCACAGGCTGTGTCAGAGGGAGAGCCAGGTTCTGTGCCAAGAGAAAGAGCAGGCCCTGAGTTTTGTTTATGGGTTTTGTTCAGCTTGTTCAAACTCTATAATGAGGGACTGTCTCTTCATCACATCTGTCTAATGGGATCTTTGATCTCCATTAGGAGCTGGAGCTCAGTGAGAACAGAATCAGCATCAGTAACACGTTTTATCTGAAGCTCCCCACTGATACAGAAAAGGTGATTCATCCCCAAACTGGGCCATTTTTTTCAATGAGCTTGCCATTCATGGGAATTAGGTCTAGTCCTTGCTGCTGCAGCTCACATAATTAGTAATAAACTGAATGTCTGCATCTAAACCAAGATCAAATCACATCTACTTTTCTAAGAATGACTGGGCAGAGCAGAGCTGGCTTTGTTCTAGCTGAAGGGCAGCAGAGAGCCAAGCCCCAGCAGAGGGAACATTTACTGGTGGCTCACACCAGCAGAGGAGGAGGTGCCAGGGACACAGGAGGTGGCAGCAGTGTCACAGGTTCCCCATTGCATCCTTGTTGGAGCTGAGCTGGGTTGGACAGGGCTGGATCTCTGCTCTGTAGCATCCCCCAGGGTCAACATCTCCTCTTGGAGCTGCACAAATGTTTGCTGTGAACATGGGAAGGGACATGATGGGTGAGGACAGGGAATGGTCCTTGGAGGTCTCCCTTTGTCTTCTGACAATGGTCTGAATTAATCATCCCCTGATGGAGCCCCTCATTTTCAGGGGAGGTTTGCACTTCATCCTCTATGCACAGGAAATTATCACCCACATGCAGAAATACCCTGTTGGCACAGGAACAAGGCATTTTTAGGGGATCCAGGCTCAGGTGGAGCTCAGCAGCTCCAGCCCTATCCCCTGATGGTGCTTTCAGCCTTCCCAAGGGTTCTGGAGAGCCTGGAGCTGCTCCCTGAGCACAGCTGGAGAGTTCATCCAGCACAGACTGTGACAGGCTCTAAATCCACACGTGCAGCTCCACTCCCCCTGGAAATGGGCACAGAATGGTCCACGACAGCAAGATTTATTGCAGGGAGAACAGTGGGGTGGAGCAGAGAAAGAACTTTGGGAAAGAAACCTCTGGCCAAATATCTTGATCTGCTTCTTTCTATTACTTTGTTGCAGAATGTATAATGGTGAGGCAAAAAAATCTTGCAGAAATAGAAGGGGAAAAAAGCATATTTCCATCCTTTCACAACTGTTGGTGGAAATTCAGGGAGTAAACAAGTGCAGGGGTCATTTAAATGGAGTCAGTGCTGAATGCTGTCATGTGGGAAAGAGCTGTCCTCCACTGCAGGGGCTGAAAGTGGGGTCAGTGGGATTCTGCCTCCTAAAACTGTCAGTGTTGGAGGATTTCTCCCAGACAAAAGCTGACAAGCACAAAGGGTCTCTCTGGCCCTGGTGTCCCTGAGGATGGCTCTCTGCTGCTGCAAAGACACTTGAGCACCAGGCTTTCCTTCCTGTGGAGAGGAGCTGTCCTCCAAGGCAGGGTGCCTGGTGCCACAAGTGGGATTTCATCTAAAACTGCCAACATCCAAGGATTGGTGCCAGACAAATGCTGCCAGATGGGTCTGAGGCCACCTCAGGTCATCAGCTGTGGGACACTGAGGGGCCTGGTGGACCTTCCTGTGGCAGAATCCTCCTTCCCAGCCTTCTCATCCTTCTCAGCCATGCATCCATGACCCAAGGTGGGATTCTGCCTCCGAAATTTGGGAATGTCACTGACCTGTTTTAATTTATTTCTGAGAAACTACAGGCAGAATCATTGAATCCTAGAAGAGTCTGAGTTGGAAGGAACTTTAGAGATCATCCAGTGCCAGGGGCAGGGACATGGGCAGGGACACCTTCCACCATCCCAGGGTGCTCCAAGCCCTGTCCAGCCTGGCCTTGGCACTGCCAGGGATCCAGGGGCAGCCACAGCTGCTCTGGGCACCCTGTGCCAGGGCCTCCACCCCTCCTCAGTAAAGAATTTCTTCCTAACATCAAATCTAAACCCACTCTCCTTCAGTTTGAAGCCATTCCCCTTTGTCCTGTCCCTACAGCTCCATATGAAGAATCCCTCTCCATCTTCCCTGTGGGCTTCCCTTGGGCAGGTTGATGTCTGAGGTGCATCAGAAAAAGGGAGAAATGCAAATATTGTACCACTCATCAGCAGATCTGAGAGAGAATGACACAGTTACCATCCATTGAATTTCTCACTTCGAAGCAAATATTAGGAGATAAATATTTCTTTGAGGGTGGGTTTGTACAGAAAAAGAAAAAATAAACTTGCAGACAAATTCAATATCATATTAAAATAGAATTACAGTTACTAGCTGAAGGGGATGTGGTGGGTGTAGTCTATTTGAAATTTAGAAAAGCATCTGATGCAATCTCTCATAAAATTTTAATCTCAAAATAAATTAAAACTAGCTTTGATATAAGCACAGCGACGTGGGTCCATAACTGACTAAAGAATCATAAAAGTAAGAATGAAAAGTGGCATTTACATGGCACTGGAGGAAATCATCTTTCTTACTGCAACTCTGATAAGAATAATTGCCCTTATTTATTATCTGCCCAGCAATAGAGAAGGGGAAGCATTAACAGCACATTGCCAGACTAAACAGGAAGGCATTTAATGCACATGAACTTTGGGCAAGAAGTAATAGAGTTGTTTTCTGTCCGTGGTGGGCAGTTAGAGCAGGAAAGGTGCTTTAAATTCATGGCTTTGCTTGCTCAGAGGTACCTGGGGCAGCTGAGGAGCAGCAGGGAGGCAGCTCTCCTGCTCTGAACCCACAGGCAGCAAAGTGAGATGCTTGTCTTTCACAGGCTTTAATGTGCATGATGTTCATGATATTAGCAGGGTTATCAGTGTTTCCCCTTAATTGGATACAGCCTGAAAGAAGGAGCCTGCTGAGACTCATTAGGAGGCTCTGGGGCCCTGCTGGGGCTTGGGGCTGGCCTGTCCCTCTGTCACCTGTGTTTGGGGCAAACTGAGCTGTTCTCCCATTTGGGGGGGCCAAACTGGATGGACTGGAGCTCTCAGTAACTTGTCCATACAGAAGGTGGGAGTGAAAAGCCATTGGTGACTGATCCTACACTGCAGCACTTGCAGTTTGGGGTTGGCTTAGACCTCCTTGCTCTAATTGATCCATATGCACAACTGAGCTAGTTTGCCTGGGAAAAAAAATAATTAAAAAATCTTTGAAAGTTCTGGGAGAGCAAAAATCGAGCTGGAAAGTCCAGATGAAGCAGAAGTAGATATCATCTCTGCACAGAGGTAATTGACTTTGAAGACACTATTCATCTGAATTACTCAGTTTGCAAGGGTTTCCATCCATTCTGTCTACACAGAGAAATTCAATATATTCAAGAGTAAAGATGTACAAAGAACTGATTTTTCTGTCATTTGCACAACCCAAATGAGGAAATGTAAAAAGAAATCATTCACATTAAGCTGAAGCAATTTATGAAATTCATTCAGGGAAATTAAAGTAAAAAAAATCTTTCTCATGAAACCAAAGACTTTCATTATCCATTTTTAATTAATTTAAAATAAAATAGATGTCTTGTTTTTATATAATGTAGAAATATTTTGTTCAAAGGCATTGAGAAAAAAATACCCTAGTTTAGATTTTTCTCCAAAGAATTTTTTTCCAAAACAATTTCTCAACCCAAAATTTATTCAAAACTTTACTTCAATTAATAGCTTCATTTTTCTGATGGGAAATGTTCAGAGGAAAGCCTTCCCCAAGCCAGGCAGATTCTGGATATTCCTGAGTGCTTGTTTTCCTTTGTGCAGTGATGCTGTGCGTGGATGGGCACTGCCTCCTCACAGCTCTTTCTGAGGGCCAGCATCATCATCCTCAGCACCCAGGAGGGCAGAGGGAGGTGGTGGTGACCCCTCAGTGCTCTCCACAGCAGCATCTTCTCCAGGAATGTCACCATGATATTTTCTGAAAAAACCCTTCACCAGGATTTGTCTCCTGAGACACTGAGAAGCCTCAGAAAAGAAATGTCAACAATAATTATCTGATTGCTTGGAATGGGGTCTGGAGGTTGCTCACCAACAGGTGCATCTTTGATTGGTTCCATGTGAATTGTTTTTAATGAATGACCAATCACCATCAGCTGTGTTGGACTCTCTGATCAGTCACAAGATTTTATTATTCATTCTTGTTCAACCTTCTGATGTCTCCTTTCTCTTTCTTTAGTATAGTTTTAGTATATAATTTTCTTTTAATATAATATCGAAATATAATAAATCAGCCTTCTGAGAACTTGGAGTCAATTCTCATCTCTCCCCTCATCCTGGGACCCTCACAACACCACAACAATGAACAGGCTCCCACTGTGTGATGGGGCTAACCCTGCACTGTGCTGGCTGGAACTGTCACTGACCCTCCTCCCACATGGGTTTTGGAGACCATTCCTTGCTTTGAATGAGCTACAAGGTGCAGATAGAGTTTGGAAATTCTATCACAGAGAAGATCTCTACAGTGGAGGTGCTCCAGAACCTCACTGTAGTCATGCAAGTCTACTTCAGACTCATGGGGATTGAGTCTCTTGGCATTCCAGCCTTCCTCTGTCCCAGCCTTCCATGCCAAGGATCCCACTGAGCCTTGGACTAGAGCTGTGCTTGTTGTTATTGATGCCACATCCCTGGAAGTGTCCAAGGCCATCTTGGATGGGGTTTGGAGCAACCTCTTCTAGTGGAATGTTGTCCCAGCCCATGGCAGGGAGGAGGAATGAGATGTTTCTTCCAACACCCAAATCATTCTGGGATCCCATGTTCCCACAGGGAGCACATTCAGTAGCTCTGCTGACCTGAATGAGAAGAAATGTGGGCTCCTGGAGCAAGCCTGTACCTGCTGTGCCACCTCAGCCTGGTGCTCCATCTTCCTGCCCCATAAAGCACCGCTGTCACATCTGGAGCTCCCTGCTCCAGCAGCCCTTAGTGCATCCTTCATTTTGATGCCTCGTTCCAGGTTTTAAATAGCTGTGAGTCCCTCATTGCTCATTAGCAGGCTCAGAGAAACGGCTTTTATAGACCCATGTATTAAACAAATAAAAGACGTCAAGGAAACTTAAAAACACATCCAGCTGCTCGCAGATTTACTGCGCCAACATTAAACTCTCATTAAATGCACTTTTACAAGGGCTGGCTTTATTTTTTGACTCTGAATACCTGTGACAGCGGGAAGTGGGGGTTATCAAGATCTACTGGCTAAATGAGAACATTTATTGGTGGAAGGTTTATTGGGCACGTCGTGGTGACAGTGCAGAGCATGCCAGGTGTTTTGTGGGCTGTCACGCAGGAAGGCGCTGCCGGCCTCGCTAACAGGGAGTTTATGAAGCAAATAAACATTTTCTTGCTGTCTGGCTTCCTTGCTTCTCCCCCCCATAGTCTCTTTGTCTCCTAGGAAGTTATGCTAAATGTTTCAGGGCATTAAAAATTTCACTGTTTTATCCTGAGGATGTCTTCGTGCATTTAGGAGTAACCTTGTCTCAAATTCTACATTTGGAACTCTGAGGGAGTGAGATGGGGATGTCACAGGAGCACAGAACAGTTTGAGTTGGAAGAGACCTTAAGATCAACTCATTCCATCCCTTTCCATGGGCAGGGACACCTCCCACTGTCCCAGGGTGCTCCCAGCCCTGTCCAGCCTGGCCTTGGGCACTGCCAGGGATCCAGGGCAGCCCCAGCTGCTCTGGGCACCTGTGCCAGGGCCTGCCCACCCTCACAGGAAGAATTCTTCCTAATATCTGATCTAAACCTGCCCTCTGCCAGTTTTAAGCCATTCATCCTTGTCCTGTGACCACCCCAGCAGGGACCACATTTCCCATTAATCCTGCACAGAAATACCTTGAAACCAGATATCTCTGCCTCTGGTCCTTACTGCAGCCAAGGCCAAAGGTGTCCCATGAGGTTTGCAGAAGGGCTGGCCCTCACCTGGCTCCCACAGCCTGTGGGCAGAGGTTTTGATGGACACACCCTACAGGACAAAGCAGTGACACCTGTGTTGGCACCTCTCTTTCTCCCTCACTGCCAAGGTGCCGAGGCAGAGCAGGGAATCTGCTCACTGCAGCACATGTACTCATCAGATTCTAGATTGATATGGACAAATGTGAACAAACCAAATTGGTTTATGCCATATTTGAATTTTTATCTGCAACAATAATCTGTTTATTAGTGAATAATTCAGGGTATTAAATACTAAAACCACATCTTTGATGCTGAAAGTCACTGAGCCCCAGAGTGCTGGAGGCTGAGGGAGTGTGCTGAGCCAGGCCTGGGACATGCTGCTCATCTTCTTCATCCTTCAGCTGGTGCAGATGTGGTAAGAGTGTGGACAGACCTGCATTCTGACCCAATGTGACCATCCTAGTTCTCTGAAAATAATATTTTTCCTAATATGACTTATATCTATTCCATTTCTTGTTTCAAGTACAAAGTGATTTGATGGCAGAAGAGAGGGTTTATGTCTTTGGGGCCCAATTTTCTGAATACTGCACAAAAATATACATGCAATTCTTGGCAATAATTAAGATTTTGTATGCAAATTGGGTCATTCTGTGTGTGTAATTGCCCTTTCAATGCATAATTGCCCGTGGGCAGGTTTTGCAGAAGATCATATCAACTGCATGTGCAGATAAGTCACACATTTTTATTCACTTCAGGAAATGTGCACAAGCAGGAATTTAAAACCAGACACCCAAGAGGGCTGGGGACTTCTTAGCGGTCTGGAAACAATGAATACTCAGGCTGTAATCAGCAGGCAGGATTTGGTGAAGATTATGAACCTGAGAAACAGAATAAATATTTGTGATGGATGTTGAGAACATCCCATGGCACTGGAGGGGACAGCACAGGGATGGCTGTGCTGGGAGGGCCTGGCTCACCTTAACCCTTCCTTCTTCTGTGCAGGAGACAAGGGAAAGGCAAACACTCCTTTATTAATTAGCACCCCTTAATCACTTTGCAGGGAGGATGGCATTTGGACAAGCATCCCATCTCTCATCCCCTGTGGAAACCTGATTCTCCATGCACAGCAGAGAGCAGAGCCTGCTGAGAGTTAAGCCCGTGCTTAACTTTAAGCATGTTTGTTTTCTCTTCCAATTAATACAAATGCTGATTACTTAAGAGCTTTGCTGAAATGAGTCCAAAACACCAGAATGGCCTGAATGGGAGAGGCATTTTGATATCCTGATTAGAGAAAACCTGTTCCAGGGTCTTCAAGGAATATCTACAGAATTTTTGTGAGCCATTTTCCCTTCCGCAATCTTTCTACCTAAGTTTTAAAGACACTTTTACTGAAGATTTACTGATAGAAACCTTCTACTGAGTGCATTTGATTGCTCCATATTTCAGAAACAATGTGGGAATGGAAAAATCTCTCTCTTTAGGCTCCATTATCTTAGACTCCTGTTGTTGGCATGGAGTTATAAAGAACCAATACTACCTTTAAACACCGAATAGCTTAACTGCTCAAAACATAAAATGAAAGCACTAAACATATCAGTTTTGTGTAAAAAACCCTGCACTTTTTCCCTTGTAATAAACAAATAGATATATAACAGCAGCCAAAATAAACCAGGTAAAAGCTTCAGCTCCTCTTCTCAGAGTGCTGGGCTGTAACTGCTGGACGAAAATCCATCACTGTGTGACTTTAGCCTCCGTACTGGGAATGAGGGTCGCTGTCTGTTCATAGCCTCCAGTGACAGAGTGGGTCATTTCAAGGGTTAGCAGTGAGGAAATACTGTCCCTGGAATTAGGGTCCCCTTGCCAAGGGTGTGTGTCCAGCAGTGCTGCAGGGAGCACAGCCTGCCCTCCCATTTTCTGTTGCAGTCACGATCGTCCTGGTTGGTGATTAAATTCTTCTGGGCAAACCCCGTCTGTTTGTGATAAATTTGATAAGATAAATGATTTTTCTAGACAAAGGAAATGCAAGATATCTCATCTATCTGGACCAAAGATGCCATTTGATATAGTGCCACATGGGAAATTATCAGCTCAGCTGAAAGCGCCGAGAATTTATACAGGGGCTGTGAAGTGGGAACAGCACTGGCTAAAGGGGAGCCCGTGACAGGGAGCAGCAAAAGGGGAATTATCACTCAGAAGTGAGGTTACCAGCAAACATCCCTGAGGACCAGGACTGGATCTGAACATATTTCATTTCTGCATTGACCTTGGAAGGGAATGAGGAGAGTGACAATGACACTTGGAGCCCACGCGATGGAAGGTGCATCCTCAATGCAAACCAGGATGGGGCTGTTAACTTGAAAACTGAACCTGGGGACTGACCTTGGAAACTGAAGCAATAGAAAAGGCATAAAATACAATAATATATAATGTATGGAGGAGTACTTATAGAGTGGTAGTGAAAATTCCAGCTATTTGTTAGAAATGACTGAGGAAGAGAAAGATCTGAATGTACTTGGGCATCACAGGTTAACCATTAAGTGGCAATTATATGGTTTGAAGGAAAAAAATGATCAGATATACCCAATTGACTTTTTCAGTTAAGGCTACAGGTCTAGAGAAGCACTAATTCAATTTCACAAAGGTAGGCTTGACCTCATCAGAATAGTGTGTACAGTTCTCTTCCCCCAAGAGGGAGAGGGAAGAATTCAAACAGTAAATGGTGCCATAAGGGGATTTAGGACAATCAGAGGAATGCAGGGACTGTCCAGCATTTCCAGAGAGGAAAAAAGCACTTAGTTTAGTTAGGTAAAGATTGGGAGTAGAGCATAGGGAGGGGCAAACACTCAAAAGAGAAAATTGCTGCTGAAAAGAAATAACAGTGATGGGCACAAGGACAAATGACTTAAATAAGCCAGGAGTTAATTTAGGCTTGAAATTAGAGGAAGATCGATGTAGGAACAAGTGGGGGCAAACCCCTTTAACAGTAATGTGAAATAAAGCATGAATGGGGTATTACAAAGGTTTTAATGGAGCTGGAAGAGGATCTGGGTGTCAGGACCAGGGACATGTCCCTGTGTGGTGTTTTTTAGGAAGGACTGAGCACTGTGGCTGCAATGTGCTGTGTAATGGCAGCCCAGGGGCATGTAAAGATTTCTGTCTATAGGGAAGTTGGAGGAATAGCAGCTCATAAAACAGACACCTTTGAAAGTAAGCCTGAGGAAAACTATTTGGGATTACCATTGTACACTTGGTTTTATGCCTCTAAACCATCCCCTGAAAGAGCAGAGATTGGATTGTGAGAGTTACCTGCCCTGACTGAGGGCTCTGTGTAGCCAACAGCCCATGCTCAGCATCAGCAGAGAGGACACTTACAGAAAATACACATTTTTGCCAAAACCTGACTCTGGTCATGAATGATTCATGACTGGAAAACAAGGCTACATTCATCAGATAATTGATATGTAAACCACTAGTTCCAGCAGGCCCAGATGCCCGTGGGTCAGAGCTGCAATGAGCCTCTGGCAGAGGGAAGGATGCTCTGCTGTGTCCCCATTACCCCTCATGGCAGGGCAGGAGGTGCTGCTGCTGCTGAGCACTGTGGCCCTTCCTGGCTGCCAGCAGCTGCTGCACAGCCTTGGCTCAGCCAGGGCAGCCTCAGTGGGTGCTGAGCTCACTGCAGGAGCTTTGATTTGGGCAGTGATGGCAGAGCTCACTGAAACCCAAATGCCAAAATCCTTGTTCCCACCATGACTGGGCTGTGCTGGGTGGGAAGGGAACAAGGCACTGCTGGCTGAGCTCATACCTGCTGCAGTTTTCTGGGGCAGAAGGAGGTTTTCAAGGCGTGCCTGCAGACCTGCTCGTGGCAGAGGCCAAGGGCAGTGGCACCCAAGCACACTGAGTAAAAGCAGAGTATTTTCACAGAGGTTTGAGGCTGGGAAGTGAAACCACAGCCTACCCTAATTGCTGTGCTCACTGATGTTCCATTCATTGCTAAAATGCAGTCCAGGGTCACCAGAAACTTCCCCCACTGCTGCAATGAGTAATGAACTGCACCTAGAGAAAGAGGGGATGGGAGACATCACCTGTCCCTCGGTGTTTGCCATGGCCCTGCCTGAGGCAGCCCCAGTCTTATGGAGCTATATAAATCCTCCAAAAAATTAGTTCCCTTTCATCTTTCCTGAAGTCTGTTTGTTAAGCCCTGGCTCTTTCTATTCTATTTATTTTCCATGTAATGAAAGCATTTTCCCATGGCCTGGTCAACTAGCAAACAGAAAATAAGTTTCACCAGTGAAAAAAGTAACCTCCTCTAGTATTGGTCTGCCAGTTTAGTTGCAGAAGAGTGCTGAACCTGGGCAGGACATAATAGACAGCAGAAATACATTTCACCTGCAAGTAAAGGGCTTGGAACCTATGAAATTTAACTGCATGTGCTCACCCACCCCACTCACCTTGTACCAAGCTACCCTACCAATTAGCTTTTTAAAACCTCTTTCTTTATGGGCAGTTAGATGAGATGGACAGCTGATCTGACCCAGTAGTGCTGCTGTTATTTTTTTATTAGAAATAGGCTGAGTTAATAGCAAATTTATACCAGCTTCCAGCTGGAGCTGCTCCAAGGCTGTGCAGCTGCAGAGTGATGTGACCAGTGGGGAGCACACATTCCTGTTGAGAGTCTGACTTCCCTTCTGCATTGCTGGACCCCCAGGAGAATTTTCCAGAAGAAGTAAAAAGTCCTGTAATATCACTGGGTGAGCCAGACAAATTGGTTGCCCATATCCACCTGTAGATGATCTGTGTTGTGTGGGATCTCAGCACATCGTTCCCGATGTCCAGAGATGCCAGGAGAACCCTTGGGGGTCTCGAAAACCCTGGAATGTTGCCAAGAGTGCTTGGTGGCTTGATTTTGATCCATCCACAGAAGTAACAAGAGTCTGAGGACAAGAGAATCACTTTAGAGTACAAGGTGTAAAAGAGACACATTTAGAGGGTGAGATATAGATTTTAAGGTTTTTGGTACAGGGGGGTTATGGAGACAAGATGGAGGGATCAGGGCGTGTCTTGTCCTTCTTCTTTCTTCTTCTTGTCCTCCATCTCCTGTGATGATGTTGGCACTTAGAGATTGGTTTCTAGTGAAGGTGCACTTGCCAACATGGGCAAAAAGCATTGGGAAATAAAGGTAAATATTGTATACGTAGGTTTTAGTATAAAAAGACATGACCGCCCCGTAGGTGGTCAGAGAGTGCCTGTGACTGCCTGCAGATCAGACCTCTGTTGGGCAGACAGAAAAATTTTGTAGATAAGAAATAATAAACAACCTGAAGACCGAAAGCTGAAGAGTCCAGACTCGTCCTTTGCATCGTGCCCACCAAAGAACCACTCTACCCGTGTCGGGACAGAGACAGACAGCCGGACCCGGCATTTGGCGTCCCTGGGTGGGCACCCCGTGGGCACCGGCACCGGTGGGCACCCCGTGGGCACCGACCCGGGGAGCAGCTCGGCAGCGACCGGCGATCCAGCAGCATCCAGCAGCCTTCGCTGAGCCACGGTGAGCTCTGCTGTGCACCACTTGCACAGGGGCAGCCTTGAAGCACCAAGTGGGCAGCTCCCGAGTTGGACTCATTCCCAGGAGAGCCTGATAACTCCTTGGGAAAACAGCCAGAAAGCAGCCAGGAGACTCTGAAAATGCAGCAGCCGCAGAAAACATCGCACTCCACCTCAGCCGAAGAAAGTTCGTAGCAGAACAGCCCGGATCGGAATCGGAAAGGCGCCTCCGGATCCATCTCCTGTGACCTGCAGGCCAGAGACCAGGAGCCTCCGGACTGCTCTGACGACAGGAATTCGGTGAGAAGGTCAAGAATTAAGAACATGGGGGGTACACTTTCCCAGGAACAAATAGAAATTCTGTCCGACCTACAAGGTGTGGCAGACACACACACTAAGGGGATCCCAAAGAAAAAGCTTAGAGAATTATTGCTGTGGGTGCGGTGTAATTACCCGTACTCCGAAACAAGGCTGTTATTTGAAGTAGGCTTTTGGCAAGAAGTTAACAGACACCTATATTTTCTAGCCATCAATGAGGATAAAACAGCCTTAAAGTTGCTGTCCTCAGCAAGAATTATGTTAGAGGCGACCTCAACTCAATTTAGGGGGTCAGCCAGGCAACAAGTTGTTGCAGGTCCCAGAGGGGCGGAGGGAGCAGAGCAAGGTTCCAAGCAGAAATTGGCTCTGATCTCAATTAGCCCGGGGGAAAAGGTGCCCGAGAAAAGGGTACAAGGGAAAATGTCATTGCCCTCAGTCCCACCATCCCGAAAACCCAAGGGAACCCTAAAGTACCCTGAAACTACAGAGAATACAGGGATTTCAGACTCCGACTCAGACACTGATGATACCATTCCTCTTCCTGATGAAATAAAGTTTTCTCCCAGCGACATCGAGGAGACAGGCCACCCTTCCGGAGTGTACTGTCCCGATTCGCAGGAATCAGGGGGGGAGGAGGTGGAAAACGTGGCGGAGTCGGGGAGGGGGGTTCAAAGGGAACAAGCGGGGAGGGGGGATGCGCTCTCTCGCGGCAGGCGCGGCGGCGCGGAAGCGGCGGCGGCCGGCGGGGGGGGCGGGGAGGCAATGGGAGACACGGGTTTCCATGCGACTCTTGTGAGCGCAACGCCGAAAGCGACAGTCGCCTTTGGAGCGGTGCCAAAGACGCGCGGGTCGAGCAAGGCTCAGGGAGTGGCCGGGGAGACCTCTCAAACCAGCGCGGGAGCGTCAGACACGTGCAGCAAGGACGGAGCAGCTGCAGAGCTCTGGAGAGCTGCTGTGAAGGGACGCAGGAGACGCGCGGTGGTGACGTCAGACCCGGAAGTCTGGACCCGGAGATCGGCTCGAATCGCTGCGAGAAAGGGGGCACCCGCGGGGAGGGGGCTGCGCGCTTCAGCGGGGGGTGTGGATACAGCGTCAGAGGAGGAGGAGAGAGGGGCAGGAACAGACGATAGGGAGGAGACTTCGGAGGTGGAGCGGGACGGAGACAATGACGTCAGTACAGGGGAGGCAGAGGGCGTCCCCGAAGGCACGCATGCGCGGGAAGTGCCGGCGGAGCGAGGTCGGGGGTGGGTCCGATCCTCTGTGACGTCTGGGGCGAAAAGGAGGAGTCACACTCGGGGTTCGACATCCCGGGGCTCCATCCCCTCTCCGAGACCGATGCCTTTAGCCTCAAACCCTATGGTTCAAACCCTTTCCACTCAAAAGAAACGCTCAAGTACTCAACCCTCAATGCCAGCTCAGTCAGTCAGCCGAAACAAAATGTTTGGGAAACGTTAGCCCAGGCAGCAAACTTAGAAAGTATCTGCCTGACACATTCGAAACCAGGGAAACCATTCACGGCATGCATGGTTGGGTTGCCAGTGGGCGAATGGCCAATTCCAAGGCATCCTCCAATGGAGATTTCACAGGTCATCAAAGATCCTGTGAATGAATGGTGTGCGTGGACACATCTTTTACCTGTAGCTTCTACTGAACCGCAGGAATTGGAGATTTTTGGGTCCACAACAATGGAGCTATGCATGAAATTTGAAAATTCGAATGTGTCAAGGACAAACAATAGCATTGATGTCACACCAAATCATGAATATTATAAAAATGCATCAGCTTGGTGCAATCACACTGTGACGACAGCCAAAGGATCAATCCAGGTCCCAGTGCAATTGCCACGTGGGTTGTTTTTAATTTGTGGGGACAGAATTTGGCACGGCATTCCTGCAAATGCCAAGGGAGGTCCATGCAGCATTGGGAGGATTTCAATGTTGTCACCAGATTTAAAAGTGTTGAGAGAGCAAAAACACAAAGAGAAAAGGTCCTTGCAACATTACAGTGCAGACTGTGATGATGAAGTATACACCTGGGACAAGGCAAGGAGAATTGCAGCAGCAATTTTCTCACCTCAGACAGCATCGGGGGTGGCCTTGACTCAACTGGACCACATGGGTTGTTGGTTGAGCAAGCATGCTCAATCAGTTTCTCTTGCTTTGAGTGACATGTTGAAAGATGTAAGCAGTGTGAGAGAGGCAACTCTTCAAAATAGGGCAGCAATCGATTATCTATTGCTCGCTCATGGACATGGATGTGAAGAGTTTGAGGGAATGTGCTGCATGAATCTCTCAGATCATTCGAGATCAATTCATGAAAGCATTCAAAATATAAAAGACAGTATAAAGAAATTAGGCGAGATCACTGGGTCATGGATTGATGATGTGGCGGGATTTTTTGATCTTTCTCCCTTATGGAGAGGGTTTTTAAAAATGGGATTTTATATTTTAATAATACTCTTAGTCCTCATGCTCATTGTCCCATGCATCTTTATGTGTGTGAGACGTGTCATGAGTCAAGTTGCCAAAGAAGTCTTCTTGGTGCAAACAGAAGGGGGAGATGTGGGATCTCAGCACATCGTTCCCGATGTCCAGAGATGCCAGGAGAACCCTTGGGGGTCTCGAAAACCCTGGAATGTTGCCAAGAGTGCTTGGTGGCTTGATTTTGATCCATCCACAGAAGTAACAAGAGTCTGAGGACAAGAGAATCACTTTAGAGTACAAGGTGTAAAAGAGACACATTTAGAGGGTGAGATATAGATTTTAAGGTTTTTGGTACAGGGGGGTTATGGAGACAAGATGGAGGGATCAGGGCGTGTCTTGTCCTTCTTCTTTCTTCTTCTTGTCCTCCATCTCCTGTGATGATGTTGGCACTTAGAGATTGGTTTCTAGTGAAGGTGCACTTGCCAACATGGGCAAAAAGCATTGGGAAATAAAGGTAAATATTGTATACGTAGGTTTTAGTATAAAAAGACATGACCGCCCCGTAGGTGGTCAGAGAGTGCCTGTGACTGCCTGCAGATCAGACCTCTGTTGGGCAGACAGAAAAATTTTGTAGATAAGAAATAATAAACAACCTGAAGACCGAAAGCTGAAGAGTCCAGACTCGTCCTTTGCATCGCGCCCACCAAAGAACCACTCTACCCGTGTCGGGACAGAGACAGACAGCCGGACCCGGCAGTGTTGGATGTAGGAAATGAGCCAGGAGGCTTTCTGGGCATGAATAATGGGAATGTGATCTAATGCTCTGCTTCCTCCTGGCTTGGAGGAAAACATGTGAGGTGACCCCAGTGTCCTGACCCCACTGTGCAAGCTGAGCCCACTGGGGAGGCAGAACTCCTGTCCTCAGTGCTGTGCCCAGCTTGTCCTGCTGGAATTAGCACAATCCAGACCACAAGTCTTTCACATCACTGTTAAAGGGGTTTCCCCCCACTTGTTACTACATTGTTCTTCCTCTAATTTTAAGCCAAAATAATCTCCTGGCTTATTTAAGTCATTTGTCCTCATGCCCATCACTGTTATTTCTTTTCAGCAGCAATTTTCTCCTGTGAGTGTTTGCCCTTCCCTATGTTCCAGGCCACAATCAATTCAGTTTGTGCTTTGTGCCCTGCCCCACCCTGGGGCTGCTCCTCTGCCACAGCCTCCTCATTTTCTGCAGAGCATTTTTACTTTTCCATTCCCTTTGTCCTGTGAATATGGACACCTCCAAAATGTCTCACCTCACTGGTTTCCTACTCACCTGGTTTTCCTACCCTTGCTTTCTAAACTGATTCCCTTTGCATCTGCCCTTCCTCAGGGCTCTCACTAACACCAGAGTTCCCTTCATGGACTGGTTCCTTCCTGCTCTGGTGCTTGCAGCTCCCTGCTCTATCTATCCCTCCTGCTCACCCATTTATTTTTAGCTCTTTTCTCACACCACTGCACTGATTTCAGCCCTCCCCAGCAATTTTTAAAAGACATTCTGTCTCCAGCCTACCTCTGCATGTAGCTTATACAGTTAAACATAGTAAGTTTTCTCCTCTGAAAAGAGGCTAAATAGAGTTAGAAAGGGACCTTTTAGACACTTCCCTCACATCTTCTTTTGGCTCTCCAGATGTGGGCAGATGTGTTGACTTTCTTCTTAGCAAACACATCAGGCTGTTTGCTATGGATAACTTCAGAGATCTGGTAATTCCCTGAATTTTTAGAAATAAATTATATTTGCTATCAAGAGTTTCTGTGGCATTTGCTCTTAAAGCTATTTCATATCTACCTATATCCACTATGGATTTTCAGTTTCCACATTCATATGTTAAGAGAGAAATGAAAAAAGCAAAAATGCCCTTTTGGATGCTAATCTACAGAGTTTCAATAACCAAATATTTCTTTTTAAGATGGCAGAGGCAGTGACCATCTTCTAATTCACAGCATTATTTCCTCTCTGAAATTTTCACAGCACAGGAGATTGTTGCTGCCAACACATGCCAAGAAGTTTGTTAATTGTCATCCCTACCTTCCAAAGCTGTTATTGAGCCTGAAACCACTGCAGTGATAGCTGAGCTTGTTTGCAGCATGAATATTACAAGTATTTTCCCCACAGCTCTGCATTGCCTTCTGGTCCTCACTTCAGTGTTGGCTAAGCTGTCATTTGCAGGAGTGATGCTGTCATTACAATATTTGATATTTTTCTGAGCGTAGCTCTCGTTGTAAGCACATTATGTACTTCCCAAGGAAACTTGCTGTTTGTTTCTTGCCATGAAGTTGGTGGCACTGCCAAGTGGCAGGTGTGGATAAAGCCACCTGTGAGTTCAGCATGGCTGCAGCATCAGGCAGACAAGCTGCCACTGGGTCAGCCTGGCCTGGGCCAGCACCTGACAGAGGCACAGCTGTGTTTGTGATGTACTGCACCTCCAGACATCCCAGATGTTCTGCCATGGGCACTGCCAGGTGCTCTTTACAATCTAGACACTATTTGATGGAGACTGGGATCTTGATTACTGGTTTTATTTTTAAATTATCATTTATGCTGTTTTGATTTGTTCTCGTGGTTTATAGAATCATAGACACATTTAAGTTGGAAAAGCCCTCTAAGACCAGAGTCCAACCACTAACCCAGTACTGCCAAGCCTAGTGCCACATCTCCACATCTTTTACCCATCACAGAATCATAGAAATGTGTGTTCTTATGGGTCAAACCACAGTACTCACCCCATTTGTCCCATAGCCAAGTCCCCTAGTTTACTGAGAAAGACACTGCAGACCTTCCCAGTTTACCAGACCATTTCTCTTTCACAGAATTCACAGAATTCCCAGAATGACCAGGCTGGAAGAGACCTTCAAGATCATTGAGTCCAACCCAGCCCCAAGCCCTCAGCTCAACCCTGGCCCCCAGTGCCACATCCAGGCTTTGTTAAACACACCCAGGGATGGGGACTCCACCACCTCCCTGGGCAGCCATGCCAGAACTTTCTCACTCTTTCCATGAAAAACTTTTCCCCAATCTCCAGCCTGTATTTCCCTTGGTGCAGCTGGAGGCTGAGTGCTCTGGTTGTGTCAGTGCTGCTGGAGAAAGAGCCCAGGGCCAGCTGAGCACAGGCACCTTTCAGGAGCTGTGAGAGTGATGAGGGCAGCCCTGAGTCTCCTTTTCTCCAGGCTGAGCACCCCCAGCTCCCTCAGGGCTTCCTCACTCTCAGGGTTTGTGTTCCCAGCCACCCTCCAGCCTCGTTGCCCCCTCTGGATGTGCTCAAGCATCCCACTGGGAGATTTTGTTTGTTCCTTGCAGGGCTTTGTTGGCTCCAGGTTTTGCAGAGCAGTTACAAGATTTCCTCTGTTCTTCCATTCCAGCACATGACTTCATTCCAGTAACACTGATGGACACAACTTTGGGAAAGCTGCTGTTGAATTTTCTGTGTAGTGTTTAACTCTTGTTTTTCTAAATGCTCAAAGTTTACTTGCCAAAACCAACAGTTTCATGCAGTTTCTGTTTGCTGCTTTCTAGAAGTGGTTTGTCCACTTAACTTTTGCTTTTTGCTGTCAAAAATCTTCCACTGTTGATCCCTGATATGGGCTCCAGCTGCTGTAACCTGACCTTATAAACCTTGGTGAGTGAATGTTTTCCTCTCATTTCTTTGAGAAGCCCCTTTGCCTTCATGATCCATTTCCTTCCCCTTGTCTTGATTTGTGTGGCATTTTCCAGCATTGCTCTTTGTTTTATGAAGGATTTCTTCTGCAGCTTTTGTGAGGATATTTTGGAGAGGCTGATAGTGCTGTTTCAAGCCTCTCACACACTCCCTAGATGACCTCACCTCCCCTGACTTCAGGTTCATTTACCTGTAAGCTGGCAGATGCTGCTGCAGCTCGATAGCATCCTGCAGGAAGATGTGTGACCTGTAAATCAAAGCCTTGTAGCAGCTGATTTATTCTTTAGTTCAAATTGAAATTGATCCTGTGCTTGTCTTACAGCTTTCACTGTCAGTTTGGTTAATGAATTAGGATTTTATTTGGGTCTGTAGTTTAGTCCCATACCTTTCCATGCAAATTCTGGTTCCCTTTCCCCTCACTCAGTCCATACCAGTGGTGATTGTGCAGCTGCAGCTGATAGTGGGGTAAATGTCACCAGTCTCTCACTGCTTGCATTTTCATAATCAACTCAGATATTTGATTGCTTTTCCTCACAGTGGTTGATTTTTCTCAGCAGAAATCTCCCATTGTTTAGAGGAACTCATGCCTGGGTTTTCATCAGAGTCTCGAGACAGCTCCAGACCTGACCCTGCCTGCCCTCCCCATGGCTCCTTGGAGGTGTGTGATGGTAGATAAATTACAATCAGCTGGCTGCAAACCTGGCTATAAGCAATTCTTCTGACATGCAAATTGCTGAAAATTATTGGTTGTGCTCTACTAACACCAAAGCATCCACATAACCTAAACATTTAAAGCTCAGTGCAAACTGCTGCAGGGGCATTGCTGCTCCCAGCAGGACTGGGAGGGAGTGCAGCAACAGATGATATTATATTTATTGTTTTATGCATCTTAGGGCTCAGCATAGGTCCTATAGGTTGATCTGGTGCAACTTCCTTGGTATTTTCCTGCCTGCTGGGATCACAGGAGTTGTGCCTCTCCCTGGGATGTCTCTCACTTTATGTTCTCCTTGGTGGTGTCTCCAGTGCTCAGGCAGCTCCACACCTCCAGCTGGGAGGTCTGGTTTGGCTCTTCAGCTCTTGCAAGAGTCTCAAGAACTGAACCCAAGACATAAACCTTTAAAATTCTCCCAAAATCAAAGACATTCTTTCTGTGACTTCACGAATTCTCAGGAGGAATTGCTGCCTAAAATAATCCAGTGGCACCCAGCCAGGAGCACATAGTACAAATCAAATCTCATTACCTCAAGTTAGAGGCACAGAATGAATTCCAGAATGGTTTGGGTTGGAGGGACCTTAAAGCCCAACTCATCCCACCCCTGCCATGGCAGGGACACCTTCCACTGTCCCAGGCTGCTCCCAGCCCTGTCCAGCCTGGCCTTGGGCACTGCCAGGGATGCAGGGGCAGCCCCAGCTGCTCTGGGCATCTGTGCCAGGGCCTGCCCACCCTCACAGGGAAGAATTTCCTTCTAATATCTAATCTGGTTTCAGTTTGAAGCAATTCTCCTTGTCCTTTCACTATCTGACTGTAGAAAAAATGACTCTCCCTCTTTATGGCCTTCAGGGAAACTCTCAGTCATCTACAGAAACTGTAAAGCAGAGGCAATGTGCTAAAAGAGTTATAAAAAAAAGGGGGAAAGCTGAAAGTCGTCTTGGGATTGGTACTGAAACTTAGTAACTTCTGTTTTGCTCTGGGGTCAAAGTTCCACACTGAACTGGTGACAATGTGGGATTTCCTGCATGCAGCAAACATCCACAGGGGAGAGCAGCATCCTTGTCAGCCTCCTCCTTCAGATTGAAAGGCTAAGATGGACCAAGTCTAAGAGTGGACCAAGTGTGGTGGTGTTCACAGGGGTCCCAGGACAAGGGAAGAGATGAGAATCTTCACTCCATGTTTCAGAAGGCTGATTTATTATTTTATTAGATATATTATATTAAAAGAAAATGATATATTAAAACTATACTAAAGAATAGAAGAAAGGATTTCATCAGAAGGCTTGAAAGGAATAGAAAAGAATGGAATGATAATAAAATCTTGTGACTGACCAGAGAGTTTGAGACAGCTGGACTGTGACTGGCCATTAATTAAAAACAACCACATGAGACCAATCACAGATGCACCTGTTGCATTCCACAGCAGCAGATAACCATTGGTTACATTTAATTTCTGAGGCCTCTCAGATTCTCAGGAGAAAAATCCCGTCAAAAGGATTTTTCATGAAATGTCTGTGACAGACCAAGTCCAAGAGCGGAGCAGCTGCTGCACCTCAGAGTCAGATGCTTTAAGAACAACACAAAGGCTTTACCTGGCTGCCTCTGCTGCACCCTTTCTGTTGGTAATTTCCTTCCCCACTGTTTTGGAAGGGCCCCCTTCCCCCAGCCCTCCCTGAGTGTTAAATCCTGCCACTGCAGCTGAAGCTGTGTGTGCAGCATCTGCTCTCCTCCCCCTTGCATCACATGCACGGCCTCTATTTATAGCAGGAGCGAAGTTTTGTTCTTATGCATCATTCCAGCCAGCAGAAAGCAAAACAGAAGGAGAAGCTGATGCAGGAAAATGTTCCCTCAAGTCACATTTTCAACAGAGAAAGGAGCAACAGCCTCCTGCCCTTTGCAGTGCCCTCACAGCCCAGAGTGTCCATCCAGGATCCTCCACTGGCCTCTGGGCCATGGCCAGGTTCCTCCTGGAGGCCACCACGCCACAGTAATGAGCACATTCAAATTGAGCCAAGTGTATTTAGTTTTTAGAAGACTGGCATAAGTCATCTTTATTGAATATAATTTAGTTTTAACATATTGCTCTGTGCTTGAGTTATTATCTTCACTGTGCTTGGAGAAATAAATTACATTGAAGCCTTTATTTTTGACCTGTGACATCAATACACGCCATGGACAGATTCCAAAATCTTATCAGCTTTGGCATGGCTATTAAATTACAGTGGTGAACAAACCTCTTTAGAAATGAAAAATGCTTTTGGAGCTTTGACCTTTTACATTTCAATTCGTA
Organism: Agelaius phoeniceus; assembly: GCF_051311805.1. Classification (NCBI taxonomy): domain Eukaryota; kingdom Metazoa; phylum Chordata; class Aves; order Passeriformes; family Icteridae; genus Agelaius; species Agelaius phoeniceus. Next base: position 4,432,042 of record NC_135281.1, read on the forward strand.
AAGAGCCCAGTGCAAATGGGAAATGCTGATCAAAATCCAGTTACTTTAATCTTCTGGGGTGTCCTTTCTGCAGAAGAAAAGAACAAAATGTATCTTCTTGCTTTGTAGCCCTTCAGATCTTGACACCAAACTTTGCTTGCAACTCTGAGATTTGGTGTTGGAAGCAGAGCTTGAAAGCACAGAATATGGCAAATCAGCCAGAGTCACAGAATTTCCACAAAGAAACCTACTGCAAGATAAAGATATTAATTAAAATTGGACAAAGGCACACAGCTGTTCTGCTGCACCAGGGCTGTGTTCAGTGGTGTTCCAAGAGGATGTGTGAGGATCTGCAATAATTTTCATCTCTGCTCCTGTTCCCTGAGAATGCACCGAGGCCTTGTCTGCCTGAAAGATGAGGAATTGTACATAAAACTGGTATTTTATGTACTCTTAACCCAAGTATTTCAGTATTCTGAAGCCAGCACAGCAAGATTTGGGCTGTTTTCTCACTTCTCCCACTGTCTTCACAGAGCCATTTTCCCATTTTAAAAAAAATCCTGACTGATTCCTTGTGATGCCCAATCAGATGGGGAGGGACACTGGGGTGCAAGGACACGGTTTAGGAGCAATATTGCACTTGGCTGAGGGAGCTGTAGGGACAGGTCTGTAACAAAATGAAGCAGGTTACAGAAATATTATTCCCATCACCCACGGTTTTGACCTTCCCTTGCTCTTTATCACGTGAAGCACAAGATTTGGCTGGCTGTGCTCATGGGGGAAGGATGAGGGGGTTCCCAAATCTCCACAGTGTAAAGTGGAGATTTAACCCAAATATTTCAGTATTCTCAAGCCAGCACAGCAAGATTTGGGCTCTTTTCTCACTTCCCCCACTGTCTTCACAGAGCCATTTTCCCTTTTTTAAAAAGTTCTGGCTGATTCCTTGTGCAGCACATGGTGATGCCCAGTTGGATGGGGAGGCACACGGGGGTCCAAGGACAGAGTTTAGGAGCAATATTGCAGAGCTCTGAGTGTCACTTGGCTGAGGGAGCTGTAGGGACAGGTCCATAATAAAATGAAGCAGGTGACAGAAATATTATTCACATTACCCATGGTTTTTACCTTCCCTTGAGGGTTTGGCTGCCTGTGCTCATGGGGGAAGGATGAGGGCGTTCCCAAATCTCCACAGTGCCATTCCCCTTGTCCTTTCACAGCTCTGAGGCACCTTTAGAGTGCTGAAAATTCATTCCTTTCTCATCAGTCCTCTGGCTGTGCTTGCTTTCAATGCTATTTAATAGGGCTTTCTGTATTTCTTACAGCTTTTGGAGAGAGATATTTTTTCTACTGCTGATGAGAACAAAACCACAAGTTACACTGAAATTAATGAATACAGCTGGACAAAGACCCAGTTGCTCCTTATTAAGCTTTAATTAAACTGTAGCACTACAGAGAGGCAGAGGAGATTCTGGGTTGTTTGTGATGTTTCAAGTGAGTAATTCCACCCTAGGACATCCATCAGCAATGCTCATTTAAATTCCACTTTAATCCTACATTACCTTTGCAGAGCCAGGGAAAATCTTGACATCCCAAAGAAGGGACAAGCCAGTTTCTTTTGTTGAATCAGAAAACAAGGATGGCCCCAACAGCCTGGGGCACAGAAAGGTCCCTAGAGCTGGGAACATAGAGAAGATAATTAAGTTTACTGATGCACCAAATGGGATTTACATTTCTAAATGAGTAATTATGGTCAATAAATTCACCAAGAGCAAGATGGATGTTAATTTTTTGGTTTTGGTATATTCTAGGTACCATGTTGGACCTAAATTATGGACAGCAAGTGGTTAACAAGTCTGCAAGGCTGGTCTGTTGGACAGAGAGCTAAAATAAAGCACCGTGCTGCAGGAAAAACCTAATGTATGTAAATTGAATGCCAATTGATTAAACATATTCATTGAGGTTTCACATCTAGGTCATAAGTAATGTATCTATTACATACTTGTTAAACCTCATTAAATAATTGCCTAGTGGTATTTAACATGCAATAAGTATCCCCTGAAATTCAGCTAAAATGTATTCCTGCATTTGCTTAGGAACTTGCCTGAGTGAATTGATTGAAGATTTGAATAAAAGGGATCTGCTGTATGGTGGTGTGAGATATCCCAGTAAATCTGCTAGAAGACACAGGGTATCTGCACAATTATCCATGTAATTCCATGCAGAGGGAAGGATTAGTCTCTACAAAGCTGAGCTCAGGGATGGAGAGCTGGAGCCTGCAGGACAGAAGCAGAACAGGAGACCTTGGAAGAGTTTTCCAAGGTATATGGACTCGGAGCTGCAAATTTTACTTTTATTTTCATTGGTGAAAAATGTTTGCTACAAATCTCAAAGTTTATCCCCAGGTACAGGGCGCACTTGTTGCTGGTGAATTATTAGCAACGTCTTGCAGCTACAGGCTCTGGAGCGAAACAGCTCCAGTCACCTCACCAACATAAATTAAAGACTCATGGGGTCTGTGGGAGGCAGCCACTTTATATCATCCATTGCTCATCGAAGGCATAAGCAAACTCAGGCACTGAGTTTAAATTATTTGCCTAGGCTGTCTCAGGAAAATCGATGGGGAGCATCAGCCAGAAAATTCAGACACATCTACCTCTCAGCCAGGGCTGTGCCAGGTAACCTCCAGTGAGTGCTTCAGCCTGGGTGTGCCAAGTGCCCCTGCAGAACAAAGGGCTAAAATGTGCCTCTGCTCCTGCAGAACAGCCTGGAAACTTCCCATTCCCCTCAGCCCAACGCACCCGGGCTCCTCTGCAGCCAGAACGAATCATGAGCAGCTAAAAACAAAAATAAAGCAAAATAAAAGCCCCAAAAAAACCCCAAACCAATGAAAGTAAAAATATGTTTATCAGCTACAGTCTGGTTTTTGATGGGTCACAGATGTCTGCTTGTGACACAAATGACCAGCCTGTGCCATGGATGGTCCTTCCATCCTGCTCAGGATGTTGGGCCAGGCCCTTGGGAGGATTATTCTTCACAGGATCTTCCTGGAGAGCCCCACTGAGCCCCAAGGCAAGGGGAAAATTCCCCTTTTCCTCCTCACTCCTCTGAAGTCTTTCCAGTCCCCAGGGAGTCCCGGGGGCATCCAGCTGGAGATGAATTCCCATTAGCACCTCTCCCATCCCACACAGACCTGATCTTGTAATTAAAGCACTTTAATCAGCCCGTGGAGCAATTGAGACTGATTCCTGAGAGACCAGAGAGACAGAAGTGTGACAATGACTAAGAACCCTAAATATCTAAGTTGGTTTTTTTCCCTGTGATATTTTACAGACATGAGTTAGAAATGTTGCTGAAACCTGCTGATTCCCCCCCCACTACAGCTAATTATCTAATTTTTTTAAGCTTGAAGGGAATTTCTAGCCAAAACTTTAGTAGAAGGATGAGAGCAAACACACGGGGGAGCACTTAGACTGTAACATCTGGAGTGCTCCATACACCCAGCTCGTGTACCTGAAATGCCCATTTCAGTGGAAAACCTGCCTTTTCAAAAACCCCCATTTGCTCTGAAGAGTTCACCGTTTCCCAGAAACCAAAAGCACCACGTGGAATTTTCTAAATGCCAGGACCACAGGGTGACCCACTCTGTCTCTCTGTGCAAGAAAAGTGGAGCACTTTTAGAAAGTCCCAGTATTGTCAACAACAAAGAAATGCTGAATTTTGAAGCCTGTTTCCACTAAATGCCTTTAAAAAAAAATTTACTCTCAGCTCTATAGTTGGAAATTTCTTTCAACAAGCTTTGCATTTATATTGGGTTGCCAGTTTGCCTAATCTTCGATGTCCAGCTCAGCAAACTCCTCTGTTTGGAAAGGTATCTCCTAAAATGCAGATTTGAGACTTAAAAGAGGGTATTTAGTGTGTCCACCATATGAGTGAAGCACTTGGCCCCCACAATAAATTCCCTGCATTTGCAGAGTTTTTGTCATGTTTGCACAGCAAACATTTGTGAAATCGATTTAATGGTTTAATTTTTCCAGTGCTTGTGAAGATAGGTACTTCAGGAACATTGCTTAATACACAGCCAAAGCATAAACCCAGCCACTAAACAGTATTATATAATTAAATTTCTATTTAATGGTGTTTATGCTGCTGTTTGGAAGCTGGAAATGTGATATATGCACACCCCTCATAACAGGTGTGTTGTAATGTTATTAGCAGGCAATGATGCTAACGCTTTGAGTTCCTCTAATTTGTGCATTATTAAAGAATCCTTGCCTCATTCTCACATAGCAAATTCCAGAATTACCTTCACAGAGGTAAATACCACAATGCTGGAATAACTATTGCCTCTTTGCAGCCATCAGCTGTGCCACAAAACTCTCTGTAAGACACAGGTGCAGCACTTCTCCATCCTCCCCAGCCTTGCCCACAACTCAGTTTGTGTTTAATAGGACCCAAGAGAGAGCAGAGATGAGGAAAAAGGGGTTTTATGCACATACTCACAAATACAGTAAGGAAATAGCACAAGAAATAAGATTCCTCTGGCTCTTTCCTGGAACAACAAAGGGTTCTGAGGCTGAGGAAGAGTGGGGCTGAAGGGAGAGGAAGGCAGGCATTTTTATTACCTGGTAAAGTGAAGAATTAATTAAAAGGAATAGCACATTTCACTTATTTTATATAATCTGTTGTATTTAAATGTTAATATTAAGGTTTGGTAACACTCCAGAAATGGCATAAACATCTTATAGTGGGACCAGGGACATAGAACTTTTAGCATATATAGGATTATGCAGGTGATGAGTTCTGGGCTCCTTGGAATAATGGAATATTTTGGTGGGAAAAGCCCTCTGAGATCACCAGGTCCATCCACTAACCCAGCACTGCCACGTTCACCACTGAACCATGTCCCCAGTGCCACGTCCACACATCTGCTGAACGCTTCCCCTGAAGTCCACAGGCAGGCTATTGTGTTTCAACACCTCTGGATGCTCCTAAGGCTGAGTTTATGAAGGTTTCCAAATGGAAAATAACAATATCTCTCTTTCTTGCACTGATGCTTATTTACAGTCAGCAGGGTTAATGGAAAATTGTTATCGTGATGATTTAAGAATGGATTTTACAGAAAAACAGAAAGATCTGGTGGTTTTTTCATCACATGCTTAGAGAAAAAGATCTTTACATTATTTTTTGCTGCGGATGGGTTCAATATTCTTAACAAAACAAGGTCGATATCGTGATCTGCATTGTTTAAATGTGAAACCAGAGCCAAAGTGTGCTGCTTCTCTGGGGTTATGTACAATGCAATGTCACAGGCTGCTGATGGAGTGGCAGGTACATCACAGGTGTGAATTTCTCATTAGGAAATACCTGGAAAGCAAAGAGAAATGGTACTCACTTTAATCAAATAAATGAGCTAAAAATATGGTGGTGATAAAATGCTGTTTAATCTGATCTCATGGACAAAAACTGCTCTGTGCTGTAAAATATAATAATGATTTCTCTCCAGCCTATTACACTTCTTTGTGTTCCTGCAGCAGAGCGGAGAGAGCAGGAGCTTTCAAAAATTTCCTTCTGCAAGGAGGTTTTAAATAGTGTAATGCAAACCTTTCCTGGCAGAGCAGGCAGCTGCAGCTCCCTTGTGAGGGGAAGGGGAATAACACAGACAGGGCAGGGCTGGAGGTGGGATGCTCCAGCACCAGCAAGGCACAATAAGGATTTTGACAGCCAAAGGCACCAGAGAAATGATAAATCATTTCAGGAGTCTCTAAAAGAGCTGGGTGGAGTGCATTCCAGGGATCAGCTCAGCTCAAGTAAGCAGAAGTGAAGCGCAGTGAAAGGAAAAAGGAAACAATTTAAACTGCTCAGGTGTGGTAAATTAACTGTAGGGAGGCAGGAGAGCAACAAGGTGTCACTGCCAACAAGGCATCCCTTCAGTGAGCAGTGGTGGCCAGAAAAGCAAACAAAATGTTGGTTTGCATTAAGAAAAAGCTCGAGGAAAGCACAGAATTATTCCTTATCTCTAATAGGAAGTGACACCACACTATGGATCCTCTGCTCAGCTTTGCTCTCCAGTCTTACAGGAGGAGAGAGCAGGAATAAAACAGGTCTGGGGAAGGCAATGAAAATGATTAAGTGAACAGAAAGTTGAAGTGTGTGGAAAGATTAAAATATTAGAACTATATATCTTAGACATTAGAGGAATAAGGGGCGATGACAGAGAGAAAGAAAAAATAGCAAAGTGATGATAGACATATAAAAAATAGCAGAAGGTTTAAAGAAGGTAAGTCAAGCACTCCTCTTCCTTGAGCAGGAGGTGTATAAGATGAAACTAAAAATCAATAGTTTAGACCTTCTTTACACACTGAGAATACTCAAGACTGATGTGGTATTTTCGGGGTCCCCCATCGTGGGGAGGAAAGGTGAATCTGACTCCATGTTCTTAGAAGGCTAATTTATTATTTTATGATATTATACTATATTAAAGAATATATACTAAACTATACTAAAGAATAGAGAGAGGATACTTACAGAATGTTACAAAGAATGATAATTAAAAACTTGTGACTGACTCCTCAGAGTCCTGACACAGCCTGACTGTGTTGGTCATTAAGTCAAAACATTTCACCTGTTGGATAAACAATTTCCAGCCACATTCCAAAGCAGCAAAACACAGGAGAAGCAAATCAGATAATTATTGTTTTCCTTTTCCTCTGAGGCTTCTCAGCTTCCCAGGAGAAGAATCCTGGGCAAGGGGATTTTTTAGAAAATATGAAAGTGATGGGCTGGCATCTGTATAAATGGTGTCCAAGTGTCCATCTGAGCAATAACCCGCAACAGGTAAGAACCCTCACAGTCCTGGGCTCAGCCCAGCTGTGGTTCTTGAGGTCTGGATGATCAGAAGGTGTCTTAGTTCATGAATGGATTTACTGCCTCTGCCCCTGGATCAGCAGGCAGAATGAATTTGAGAGAAAAATACAATATTATGTATCTCTGCACTGAGATAGAGATCAAGGGTGGTGGTTTTTTTTTTATTCTTTGGAATTAATGAAGTAGAAACCTCTCTGTGTGAAATCTAAGCAACAGGAATTATGCTCAGTGCGTGTGCCAGTAGATATCTGAGATACATCCCAGACAGACACCACACCTTTCCCAGCAGACTGCTCTATGTGCTACAAGATAACAAAGAGCAGATTTCTAAAACACTTCCAGAGCTGTCCAGAACCAAATCAAATGGCTGGGTGTGGATCAGTGCTGGCAGAGGTGAGCTCACATCACACCAGGTACCACGGCCCAGCTCCGAGGCAGGAGAAGGCTGAGCTTCCCAGGATCACCACAGGAAATCCCAAGGCCCTGGCAGCTGCCCTGACTCTTTGGCATGGTGAAAGAGAGATGGGAGACTGATGGAAGGCACTGCCATCATCTCAGAATGTACAGCTGGCCCTACTCTTTGGCATTTATTATAAAGTGTATTTCACTGTGCCAGCAATGCTCTGGGCTGGGCATTTCCAGGGAATTGTTACACTTCTCCAATGGTTAATCACTTGGCCTTTGGTCTCCTGCCTTATAACTCTGTTTGACACATCCTATAATTACTACTTGGAGAGTTTTATTACTTAATTATGCAATCAGCTATTGCTATTTAACATGCCATCAATCCCTCCCCACCAGCCCTCCCATAAGCCCCCAAACAAGTTTCCCTTTTCAGTCCCATTTCTCAAAAATTTTCCACAAAGAATGTACTGCTGAATTTGTGCTTTGATGAATAAGGTGTAAAATTTTCGAGTGCACAAAATCCTTGCTGATTTTCAGTGCCTCTCCCACTCCTCCACTCCCGAGCCCTTTGATTTCAGGCTGTGATAATATATGTAGTCACATTTACCAATGCTGGCAGAAAGCAGAAAGAGCACCTCATCCTTTTCACTACAGCTCCTAAAAACAAATTAAGACTCCACCAGACAAGCTGTTGGCATGTGTGAACATCTGCCTGGCACTTTGTGAGCTGCTTGCAGAACACTCCCAACCCCTGAACCGTGTCCTCTTATGGATTTGTGGCTCAGCCCTTTCCACCCAGTGCATGTTTTTGCTGCAGCCATGAACCATTCCAGCACACTTTATAGACCAGGTTTGCTGCTGTTGAGTCACTGGAAGAAGATGAAGAGAACGTTGCCATGCCATTCAGGAGGGTTTGGATTTGGGGAAGAGCTCTCAGCCACTCCTTATTCCATGGTCCTCCCATCAGCAGAAGCAAGGCTGAGGTTCTGCAGGGGTTCCTGGAGGGAAAAAAACCACAGTGAAAAATAATTTTAAACCAAGATGGTTGTCATCCCCAGTCCCCAGTGCAGGGTGTGCTGATTTATGACAAGCTCCCAAAGCTGCCCCCAGACTGTTTGACAGCCCAGACAGACAGAGATTCTTAATAGCATGAAGTGCAGACCCGTCCCCTTCCACCTCCAACATCTCCCCTGCACCAGGACCTCAGCTCCACATAAATCTGCTGTGCCTGTGCCAGGGGAATTGTCTCCTGGCCTCCTGCAGCTTGTAAGGGCTGTTTCAGGAGATAGAATTAGTACCTTGATGCTTGGTATTGATCTCTGTTTGATTTATATTCCCCTGATCTGATTTTCTGCTCGGCGTTATGAGTATAAATCAAAAGTAATGCCCACAAGAGTCAGGAGTTACACTGGCTTTAGACTTGTGCAAGTGAAATTGAGGTTCCTTAACTCCAGGCTGTTCTGGTGAAGAGGGAGGGCACAGTAAAAAGATCAGGTGCCTGACACATGGGAAAACAAAATATCCACTCAGTGTAGGATGTAGTCTTCAGCCATTCCTTTATTTTACTTCCTGAAGCTGGATTTCAGGTGAAGGAATTCCTGGAGTCTCTCTCCTACAGTTAGTTTGGAAACATCCTTGTCTGCAATAGCCAGATCCTCACTTTTGGACCTCCATTTGGGAGCTGAGTTAAAATTTCCTTGTGGGATGTGAGGAGGTGTCCTAGGAGAGACATGAAATGTCCCTTTGCAGTGTGATTTCCAATGTGTGACCATTGTCACTTGGATAAAAACCCACAAAGACACCAAAAAACTCTGCCATCATTTTTATTTCCAAGGCAGTCTTTGATGGCCGTTCATGGTCATATCCAAGGGACTGGGGACTCTCTTTACAAAATTTGCTGCATCTTTCTAAGACCACTCTTCAGATGTCCTAAAATATCCATTAATTTATCCTGAAGCTCTCTCTTACGTGCTGAAGAGCTGCTGAGTGATGGAAAAAGGAGGAAGAGTGGTCTGCATGCACTATAATTCTTCATTGTGGCAGATTCAGAGAGGGTTGAGAGAGGTCTGGGGGGGATCAGGCTGCACCCTCACAGAGTGAGAGTCCACTCCAGGTAATAGAACTGGTGTGAAAAATTTATAAAGGAGAAAGCTTCCAGGGGGTCCCCTGGCAGCAGCCCGGAGGTTCTGATGTGACTGATGGAAAAGTAAATGTATCTGAGCAAAGGCCAGGGACCATAAAAGGTTTTGTAGAGAAAATGGACCCTCTTAATTAAGTTCTCTGTGTGTTTTTGCATAGCTGGAGGCAGAAGTGCTGGGCTGTCAGGAGGAGCCACACAACCTCCCCTTCTTTATTTCTCCTTCGTGCCCAGGTATTCTGCAGCACCTTCCTCTCAGCACTCTCTGACAAGGCACAGAGTGAAATTTTAGTAGAAGCATTGAAAGGTTTTTTTAAAAATTTTATTTATTTTTAAACCCAACAGTTAAGAAGCAAGTACCTGTGGGTGTAGAGCAATTATTCATATAGTATCAGTATTGCCATAGCTTGCTTAAATTTAATTTAAATATAAATGGTCTACATTTACAACACTTGCTTGGGGAATAATCCCAGTGTCTTTCAGTCCTTTGCCTTTAAATTATTGACTGTCATGCTTTGGCCTCAAGTGAAGGAATAAAGCTGTTAAAGGAATGCATTTGCATGCCAATGGTCTGAGACTACATCAAACCCAGCTCAACAGATTATTTTGAGGTTTTGTCTGATTTTATATTTGTTACACCACGCTTTGAGAGAGCCCTGCTGTTGGGCTTCAACACGCCCTGGGGGAGGCTCTCCACACTCAAAGAGCACCTCGGGGCAGGAGGCAGCAAACCAGGGAGCACCAGCACGAGATTTTTGCAATATAATGCTGCAAGTATCATCTCCTAGCCCTGGGGAGAGAGAGGGGAATCAATGCAGGCAAAGCAATGCCTTTTCTGTTTGTTGTCAACACACTGTCAGCTCTTTCTTGTATTCCCTGTCTCCTGTTGATGACAAAGGGAAAGGGAGGTGATGAGGGATGGGGTTTTTTGGGTTTTAGCCTTGCTGCAGCTCCTGTGAGCAAACACACACACACAGCACTGTGAGAGGGGTGTCAGCAATGGGCTCTTTCATTTCAACCAGGCCTCATTTCTTAGGGTAAACAATAAACACGTCTGGTGAAATTCCAAAGAGCTTCTGGGATTAGCTGTAGTCTCTGTAGGGAAACCAATTACTCTCCAGCTCCAAAGCTCTTTCAGATTGCCACACTTGCTAAATTGGGTTCAGGGAGTGCTGGGTGGACACAAAGGTGTGTGTTTTTGTTATTCCATATCAGAGAGCTCCTGTGTGTGTTCTGCCTCTGACATATTTTATGAAAATCCCTTCGCTAGGATTTTTCTCCTGAGAAGCTGAGAAGCCTCAGAAAAGAAATGTAAACAATAACTGTCTGATGGCTGTGAAATGTGGTCTGGAGGTTGCTTACCAACAGGTGCATCTTTGATTGGTTCCATGTACATTGGTTTTACTTGATGACCAATCATGGCCCAGCTGTGTCAGACTCTCTGGTCAGTCAGAAGATTTTATTTTTCATTCCTTTCTAGCTTTCTGATGGCTCCTTTCTCTTTCTTTAATATAGTTTTAGTATAGCATTTTTAATATAATATAATATAATATAATATGATACCATACCATACCATACCATACCATACCATACCATACCATACCATACCATACCATACCATACCATACCATACCATACCATACCATACAATATAATATAATATAATAATATAATATATCAGCCTTCTGAAACTTGGAGTCAAGATTCTCATCTCTTCCCTCATCCTGGGGACCCTCAAACACCACCACAGTGTTCAAACAAAGAGGGGGGGATAGAAAAAAGCCATTTCCCACCAGCCTCCATCTCTGAGTGACATCAGACAGAACAGAAAGAGATCCAGGGACTGGAGGAGATTTGAGATGAGTTTGGCTCGTGGCTGCAGGATGGAAACAGGAACGGCTGCCTTTGATTAATGTATGCCCAAGGTCACACATGCAACTGGAGCAGTCAATAGCAATCAGATTAGTGTAATGTATTATTCAGTGTTTATGATGGTGAATTTGTATAGCGCCCGTGAGGCGGCTTTGATCCCCTTGAAATGTTTCCTGAATGCCATTTGGGAATGCCTCAGAGCCCTGTGGCCTCTCCAGCTCACCCTCCTCCTCTCAGCAATGCAGAATTACCCACCTCTGCTGCTCCTGTGTGGACACACACTCACATTTAATTGGTCTGTAATTGGTTACCAGCCTGAATTTTTATTTTTTTTTTCCCCTAGGTGTCAGAGAAATAAGGGAAATAATAAAAAGTAATGCTTTTAATTGAAGGTCCCAAATGCTTTCCAAATACTGCTCCATTAGGCTTTGCTATGAATTGGTGAGAGCTTTATCCATATTCAGTTCTGGCCTGTGGATGAGCACACAGTGCCCTGTGGGATGCAGCACCACTCTGTGGGATAGGTAGATAATAGAGCATAATTTATACTTTATTTATCAATCTTGCTCTATGGAGTCTTGAAGTAATTTTCAGCTCCCTTCAAAGTTTGAAAAGATTTTTCTGAATGATTCTACAAAATAATTTTTTATTGTTTTGTTTTGTTCTGTTTTTCTCAGTTCTTTGCAAAGGGACTGAGGAACTGAAGAGAATTTACCCACATATCGGACCCCTCTTTGAAAATGAACTTCAAAATTTTGACAGAAATACCTTGTTAGTGAGCAAATTGTTGGGGAGTGGGATATTGAGGAGGCTCATTCTGTTCAGTTTTATTGCACTCAGTCCACCTCAGGACCAAGTTCTGGTGGTGTGGATGCACCATCAGGGTGGGTTTGCCATAGGGTGGGCTGCACTTGTGCAGGAGAAACCCAGCATTGCCCTTCAGCCAAAAGTGCTGCTGCTCCCAGACAGCCCAGGATGCTGACAGGAGTGGGAAATCTTGAAAAGGCCTGGTAGGAAGCTGGCATTCCCTCTGGAAGGGATTTGGAATTATATGATCTTTAGGGTCTTTCCTTCCCAAAGCATTTTGTGATTCATTCAGGTGAATGATGCACAGTCCCTAAGGGGACCTGCATAAATCCCAGAGGAGAGGAGGATACAGAAGGGAGGGCAGCTGATGTTTCTAACTGAAAGAAGCATGCTGGGTTAGTTATTTTATTAAATTTGCATGTCAAACCTTTATTTTGTCATTTTGAACTCCAGTAAATAATTTTATACAGTGACTTACAAACCCTTACTCAAAAACCAGCTCAGTCTAATTCCTTGGAGTCATTCCACATGGATTGAGCATTCCTAGGAAGCTGTGAGCTCTGCCACATCAGCCTGCAAGGCCTAGTTAGGGGAAGCTGTGCTAAGGCTACCTCAGGGACTCCTATTATGTCCAGTCTTGCTCAAATTCACAGTTACTGACCTGGAAAAGCAGGTAGAAAACACAGTAATTAAATTCCCAGGTGATGCTCAAATTGGAAGGCATAGCAAGCAACAACAGGAAAACCATTCTGGGGAAAACACTGATGGACCAGGAGAGAAGAGAAATGAGGCAAGGTGCAATGAGATAAAACCAATGGAGAGATGGGCTGGGAGGTGGGGTTGATTGGTGTTGGTAGGTGGGACACACTCATCAAGGGAGGAAATATGGAAAACCCCAATATCTGATATTTCAGAATATATTTTTGTGATGTAGCACAGCTGCAAATAAGTCAACCAGACAGTTAGGTCTGAAAGAGCTGAGGCTTGAAAGGGAGAAAAGATGTGAATATTGTCCATAAAAGAGCAGCTGGGCATATGTAGAATATTATATTCTGTTATGACCACTTCAACACCAGGAAGAAGCCAACAAATGAGAAGCAATTAAGAAGGAGTGACAGAGAATTATGTGATAAATAAAAGCTGTATTATGGCTGTGTTGCTGAGCTAAAATTTGAATGGAGGAGGGAGAATTATAGTGAGCAACAAGTATTTAAGATGTAGATAGAAGCATTAACATGTAGATAGAGAAAGGGAGGGATTTCTGGTGGCAGCCAGATAGTGCCCACTGGGGAGGAGAGGGAAATATTGGCTGAACATCAGCATCAGTTCCCTATTATTCGAGCAATTAGTCCTGTGGAATGAGCCCTGGAGAAAAGTGCTGCCTGATTTTAAACTGGTACAGTCAGAACTGGAAAACAAAGCATCCAGCAGCAAACAGCCTTCCACTGGCACAGGGATTCAAAAACATCCTCCTTTTCTAGAAGCTTTGTTTGCAGCTCATGACAGTTAAACCATCCTGACACCCAGCATTGTGACTGTTCCAAGGACTTTGCTCTTTACCACTTTTCTCTTAACACATAGGAGGGCAGCAGTTAATAAGGAAAAAAAACCCAGAGTGGATGAAGGACCTTTCCTATTCATTCTTGGTAAAACAATATGAGCAGAACACTAAACCAACTTTCATCAGACTTTCTGATGCTCTGAGTTGGTGGGAACATTTCTGCAGCTCCCTGGTGTCCTGCTGCCATTCCTTGCAGCCCAGGCACCCCTGGGATTATTTGTGGAAAGACTCAGGACAGGGCAAGACATATTTCAGCTGACTCTTGTCAGTCTTTGGTTAAAATGACATAAAAGTGGTGCTTACTTGCTATGCAGAGTGAAACCACAGTGTAAGATATTCCTTTGTGGAGAGGGAAGGGTTTCTCCAGCTCTCCTTTTTGTTCCCTCCAAGGGATTACAAAAAACTGAGCACTTAAATCAAGGCCTATGTCTTGTTTGAGCAGGAGGAGATGCTAGGTGCTGAAAATGGGCACTTCCAATGGTGATGTATTTGTGTGGAAAAAGTCAGCTGTGAATGCAACACCCATTTTCAGAGCTGCAGGAGAGAAAAGGCTGGTTAGATATAGGAACAGCTTTTCCTCTAGCCTGAGATGGAACAGAGACAGATAATAAGGTCCTGGAGCTCATGCAAATTTGCTTCTTTTTGAATTTATGCTACTTTGAAGCTAGCCCAGCTCTGAGAAGTGGGTTGGACAGGGTGACCTCTAAACTCCCTTCCAACCTGAATTATTCTGGATTTGTCATTGTAATTCTGCACTTTCATCTCACAAGGATGTGTAGTGTGGGCTGCCCAAGGAGGATCAGGACTGCTCCCAGAGCATGTCCTGCTGACCATCTCATGCTGGGGAAAGGACATATCTGCTCCTGAGGCTTCCAGACATTTTTAGGGAGCTCATTATGTTCTAGATAAATTCACAGCATTTAGCATTCGTCTGCCAGTGCAATCTGTTGAGTTTGGATCAGAAAGAGAATCTGACCAAAATGAAACTTGGAGTTTCATGGGAACATTCCCAAGTGAGTGTTAAGTTCTGCCTGCTGGTGCAAGGCTCAGATTTCCCAGCACCAATCCTGCCCCAAAGGCTGGGTCAGGGTGCTGCAGCACAGACTGGTGCTTCCACCCCCCACAAGCCATGGAACTGCCCTGCACAGGGCAGGGTGTGTGCCCAGCCCCTCCTGCCCTCCTTGTGCCACCCACTGTCCCCATCCAGGGCTGCTCCTTCCCCCAGGACTGGTGCTGGACCAAGTGTCAGCAGCACCAGCAGCAAGAAATGCTCCTGCAATCATTTCATTGCTTACACAATGATTGTACTGCACTGCAGGATAAAAAGGTTCTTTCATATCCAGTGCAGGAGCCAACCTCAATCCCTATTGTACCTTCTCACTCACTTTATTAAGTTTACTTCATTTCTGCTCTGCCTCTGTACCTCTGTGCCCTCTGCTGTGTGTACCAAATCTTATTGACATTTTAATATTAAATTATTATGACAAGAAGATATTCCACTTGCTAAGTAATTTGTTTTATTCGGAGGAAAATTGGAAGCTGCAGAAAAACCATTATGAAAGATTAAGACAATGGAGTGATACTGACTGATACAATATAAATTATTATTTTGTCGGCAGCACACCCAAAACCTCTACTAAAATTTTAAGCAATAAAGCCAACAAGTTAGAAAATTAAATTTGGGGGATGAAAAGAATATTATGCACACAGAAATAAAAAAATAACAGCAGACAGACATTATAGAAAAACACATCCCAGAGAAATCTGCAGGGGATTCAAGAGAGGAGCCTGAGCTGGGCTCATCCAGGGTGGGGTTGCTGGAATTGTCACTGACTTTGGGACACAGTGGACTCTCACAAAAACAGATTAATAAGGATAAAGAATTTCCTTAAGTGATTGTTGAAAGGTGTATCTTTATTCTGTCATGTCTCCTTGTCCTGCTGAAGGCCTGAGCACCAGCCCTGATGGAGGAACTTGCAGTTCCTGTCCCTTATTTCTCTCTGCTTTCTATCTCCAAAAGCTCTTGAGATGCTCCAAGAGCTAAAATAAGCTCTTGCTTCCTGCACTGGGACAATCAAACCTCAAATATTGGAAAGGAGGTGACTTCAAAAGTGCCCTGTCATGGTTCACAGGCAGCCTGGGGACTGCAGCACAGGAGCTGTTCCTGTGCTCCTGCTCAGGCAAGGGAAGCAGCTGGCAGGGATCATGCTCTGGCACTAAGCAAAGCTCCTGACTTTTGGAAATGCCTTCCTTCTTCTAGGGTAGACCCAAGCTCGCAGGAAATCTGGGAAATAAGGAGCCAGGGAACATGGCTGCTAAAGAAAGGATAATTTTACATGCATTTGTGGTCCTGCAGCTGGGGTTTCAGTTAAGATGTGCCAACTTTTGGGTAAAGAACAACCAAAATATTGCTCCCATCTGGCAATTAACCTCAAAAGCAGTAGAACTGTCATTTAAAGCAATGTAACTTGTTCTTTATCATCATATTTTCAAGAGTGAGGTTGCTGTTGGCTTTCTGGACATTCCTGATTTGCCATCACCATGTGTGTTCAGCTTAGACACAATTTCCTTTGTTCGAGCAACCTTGATAACAGGAGGGGAGAAGAGGTTTTGTATGAGTGTGTGAAAAGATTGTGCATTGCAGATACACCCAGGAATGAAATGCCAGGACTCTTCCCACCTCTCAAGGGTCTGGGATGGGTAAAACTGGCAAAAGCCTCTGGCCTTGTACAGAAGCCAATGTTGTGGTGTTGTGAGAGTCCCCAGGATGAGGTGAGAGATGAGAATTTGACTCCAAGTTCTCAGAAGGCTGATTTATATTATATTATATTATATTATATTATATTATATTATATTATATTATATTATATTATATTATATTATATTATATTATATTATATTATATTATATTATATTAAAAGAAAATGATATACTAAAACTATCCTAAAGAAAGAGAAAGGAGACATCAGAAGGCTGAACAAGAATGAATAATAAAAACCTGTGACTGACCAGAGTCCTGACACAGCTGGACTGGGATTGGTCATTAAGTTAAAACAATTCACATGCTGGGTAAACAATTCTCCAGACCATATTCCAGAGGAGCAAAACATGGAGAAGCTGAGGCTTCTCATCTTGCCAGGAGAAGAAATCCTGGTGAAGAGATTTTTTTATAAAATATCACTGTGACAAGCCAAGGATACACATCTTCCTGGTCTAACTTGGGCTGGGGAAGCCTAAAGGATTTCAGGGGAGCCAGTGGAGCAGGCTGGGGAGAGACAAACATCAGTCACTGAATCCAGTCAGGCTTGTACTGGAAATCAGAACAAGCTGCAAAGCCCAGTGCCTGTGTGGGTATCACTGTCCCAGTGTGTTCCACACCTCCAGAGAAACCTGAGGGTTACCTGTGCACAGCTGCTCAAATAATAACCTATAAAAAGCCTTCCCAGAGGGCACAAGTTAAGGCACACACATTGTTTTGAACCCAGTAGATCACGGGCACCAAAAGGCTGAGGTGGCTGCAGTCTGTTCAAGGAGGGGGAGCTGATAGCAGAGCCATGACCTGACTCCTGGCTCTGCTGGGATTTATTTTCTCAGATGATTGCAGCAGCTATGTGACTACAGGTCAGTGTATAGGCAGCTTTATCCTCTACTGGCTGGATTTGTCCATAAACTCACTCCAGATTAGAACTGAGCCCTCACTACTCACACTCACTGTCTGGAGGTTTGTTTATTCAAACCCAATAGAAACATTCCTACTGCAAATCTGAGAAGGATGGGGCTCTGCAGAATTTTTGGGTGTCTGAAGTGTTTCATTCCAGGGTTTACTTGCTAGCAAGAGAAAAGTAACTATTGTTTGGGAAGTAATCAATTCTTCAGCTAGGAAAGAGGCGCTGCTGCCAAACTGGAATTGTGGCCAGAATGCTTCCAAACTGGAAGTGTGTCCTTTCTTGTGAGGGTGCTGAGGCCCTGGCACAGGTGCCCAGAGCAGCTGGGGCTGCCCCTGGATCCCTGGCAGTGCCCAAGGCCAGGCTGGACAGGGCTGGGAGCACCTGGGACAGTGGGAGGTGTCCCTGCCATGGCAGGGGTGGCACTGGATGGGATTTTAGGTCCCTTCCAACCAAAACCATCCTGTGATTTTATGATTCTTTAGGCAGCTCTTCAGAGTTTGTGGTGCAAGATTTTACCCTGCATTATGTCAAGACACCAGAAAGGAGGTTGTGGATGGATCACTCTCAATTCCAGAGTGAGCCCTGTGCCTGAGAACAGCACTTGATGTTATCTCCCCTAGGGAAGGAAAACCACCCAACATCTGGAGCTGGCTCCTTCCATCTCTGCTTCTCGGGAACACCAGGGCTTGTACCAGGCTCAGGTGACATTTTCACACTGAGTCAATTTAGCATTTTGTTCTTCTTTCCTCTGGGCAGCCTGGAGTTGTAACATTCTCCCTTCGCTGTTTAAGGCAGGAGGAGAAAAGGCAAAGTCGTGATTTGTTGGGAAATATGAATTTTTACAGCAGCTGTAAAACAGGGGAGGAATTTGGTTCATGGGCCTGTCGTATGCAATATCAGACTCTGAGCATGTGAGGTATTTGACTGACATTTGGGGAAAAAAAAAGATTCATTAACTAACTGGGAAGTTGATGTATTTCTTGAAGATCTTCAAAAATTCCTATTATAAGGACAGCATTCTCATGTACTAGACATGGAGTCCCTAGACACTTAACAGATGGAATTAGATCACAGTCTCTTTTTAATCTTTCAATGATGACCTCAATTGCAAAGGTACTGCTTCTCATCTTGTCCTGGCAGTGATCTGGCTCCTCCTAGCATTTCACACTTGATGCTCAGTGGTACTGAATATAAGCTGAAGAGAAAATAGAGAATTAAAAGTGTTAGCTCATTTTTTAAGGCTCACAGGAACACCATCATTGCCAGTGGGAGACAGAGAGGGAATTCAGGAATCACTGTGTCCATAAAGCATTGTTATCATACTGAAGGCTAACTTTTGTAGGTCTATGCTGATCAAGTTTTGAAGATAAAAGATTGGCCTGTAGAAATTACATTACAGAACAGACATTAAATATTAATCTTTGGGTATCAGAGAGATTTCAGATTAAAATTTATGATCTAGAAACATCTCTGTGTTCCCTCCACATAAAAACACCGATTTTTCTTGGTAAATGCAACTCTTTTTGAAGAGAGGAAATAATCCCGGTTGAGAGCCAAGCCAAACATCTCTGTATAAAGGCAGGGATTTTTAGTCAAGCACCAGTGACTGTGGTCATGGCATGTCCACGGGAGGGCAGCAGGGAAACGTCCTCATCTCCTGTCTGGATTTCCCACCAGGATCCCTCTGCTCTCCAGGGGCCCCCAGAGTCAATGCTGGGACTGTCCCTGAGTGGGGACAGCCTGCGAGGAAGCAGGGAGAGACTCAGAGCCTTTGCAGGTGCTGTGAGATGTGCAAAGACACAAAAGCTGTGGAATTGGCGATTCCTTGGCCGAGTTTGCAAAGTGGAGCAGAATAATCATCTGGGGTGAAGCTGTAATTAAAGGTGTGCCGGTGTTCTCAGTGAATGAGAGTAGAGGGAAAAAACATCACTTTGGGCTGGAAGGTTAATTTAAATGCCAAGTTTCCCTTCATCTTTTGAAATAAAGTTGGAATTAATCTGGAGATTAAATGTCACTTTGAGTGTGTGTTAAAAAAATGAGCCAAACTTGCCACGGCTAATGTGTAACTGAACCAGTGCTTTCAGATTGGTTTGCCCTGCTTTTGGTTTGTTTTTATTATGGCCATTTTTCCCAAGTAAAACCTGAATTCCTGGAATATATCTGGAATATTCCTGGAATATTCCTGGAATATTTCAGGGCTTCTGTAAGCTTCCCATGAATCAGGAGCATGAGAGCACCTGGAGCACCATCCTTTGACAGTGGTCACAGGGGTCTTTTGTTAAAGGAAGAGACAAGAATGTTGACTCCATATTTCAGAAGGCTTGATTTATTATTTTATGATATATATTACATTAAAACTATACTAAAAGGATAGAAGAAAAAGTTCTCATCAGAAGGCTGGCTAAGAATAGGAAAGAATGAATAACAAAGGTTTGTGGCTTGGACAGAAAGAGAGAGAGCCAGCTGGACTGTGATTGGCCATTAATTACAAACAAGCACATGAGACCAATCCCAGGTGCACCTGTTGCATTCCACAGCAGCAGATAACCATTGGTTACATCCTGTCCCTGAGGCCTCTCAGCTTCTCAGGAAGAAAAGGAATTCCATAAAAAGTTGTCTGCAGCACCATCCCAAACCCCAGCCCCTGCTGGTTTCTCTCTCAAAGCCTTGCCTGGGTCGGTACCTGCACATGGCACAATTATCCCCTGTCCCCTCCCAGGGCAGGGACCCCTCATGGAGACCTGATTCCATGTGCAGGGAAGGTGCTGCAGGCACAGCCCTGCTGACTGGCAGCCAGGCTCCAGGGATAAGTGTCAAACAGGCCCTTCCAGGCAGCAGCTCTGAGCTGAAACACGAGGAGAGGTTTCCAGAAGTGATGTGCTTGGCAATCAGGCACGAGGGCTCAGTGGAGAGAGATGTTCAATAGGGCTCCAGTGGAACAGAAATCATGGGCTATGTGAATTTTTTTTTTCATTTTATATCGATCTCAAAGCTTCCACCCAGAAAAAAAAAAAAAAAAAAAAAAAAAAAAGAGACTGCAGACTGAACAATAATTGAGCCTTATCTTAATTGAACATTAGGAGATGTTCCTGTGGCCAGCTCGGGGCTTCTGCTGGTTCAGCA
The DNA here is from genome assembly GCF_051311805.1 of Agelaius phoeniceus. Lineage (NCBI taxonomy): Eukaryota > Metazoa > Chordata > Aves > Passeriformes > Icteridae > Agelaius > Agelaius phoeniceus. Next base: position 4,452,455 of record NC_135281.1, read on the forward strand.
CTCAGGATGGTATCTCCCAATTACTGCCATTAGCGCTTTGCTTAAGAGAAACGTTTTAACCTTTCCTAGGGAGGCTGAGCACCTGGAGGTGTCAGTGTGGATGAGCGAGGCTGCAGAACTGCAATTTGTTCTCCTCTGTTGTAAGTGCCCTTGTACCTGCTTTTAACCTCTCATAAATGCAATGTAGCTCACTTTTTAATTTTTTTTTTTTAATCTGTTGAGTAAAATGTCTGAAATTCTTTCAGAGAAAACCACAGGCTTAGAGATTCTTTATTGAGGAGGTGGAGAGGTCCTGGCACAGGGTGCCCAGAGCAGCTGTGGCTGCCCCTGCATCCCTGGCAGCATCCCAGGCCAGGCTGGATGGGGTTTGGAGCAGCCTGGGACAGTGGAAGGTGTCCCTGCCATGGAAGGGAAGTGGAACTGGTTGAGTTTAAGATCCCTTCCAGCCCAAACCATTCTGGGATCCTGTGGTTCTGTGTGCAGGCAGAGTCTCAAGTTACTATAGAGAAGAAAGCAGCTGTAAATTCACAGCCACTGGAGCTGCTGTGGTGGCTGCACTACTGAGAGCCAGCAGGCTCAGGAGTGATTTTCTGCAGGCAATTTCTGGCTATTTGCACACAGGAGTTTTGCTGGTTTATTGATTTACCCATTTCTTCCAGCCAGATTCATTCCAATACCAGAAATCCAGTTTGTCACATTACAATTTTCCCCTCAGAAATGATTTGTGACAAGAGCACTACAAAAGTATATATTGACTGCAGTGTTATAAAATTATAGAATGGTTTGGGTTTGAAGGAACCTTAAAGCTCCTCTTGTTCCAGCCCCCTACCTCACCTAAACCTGTTTGCCCAGTGCCCCATCCACCCAGGCCTTGAACACTGCCTGGGGAAAATCTATTTTAAAATATGTATTTTTTACCACCCAGAGCTTTGGGAGATGATTTTTCATTCATCCTCTCCTTTCCCTGCTGGCTGGAAGTGCTGTGATACTGGAGATGTCTTACATTATGCACAGACTTGAGGAAAGCAACACGTATATTTTCCTGGTAACTTCACTCTTTTTTTCTGGGTTTTTGGGGATGTTCCAGTGTGTAGTAACTCTCCCCAGCTTTGTTTTCAGAATGCAGGCTGCTCCAGATGAAGTTTGGAGTGTGCTGCAGGGAGTTTCTGCTGCCAGGTTACGCCGTGCGGAGCCGCAGAGATTTTTGTTTATCGTGTGGTTTCCTTACCAAAACACCCAAGATCGTGTTTTTCTCACTTCTCTCCTGAAGACATCACAAAGTGAGAGATGATTGTCATTTTGCATAGCTGATTGCTATCCCAGGGCCTCAAGTGATTGCTGGAGCTTTTTGGAGAGCTCTGCCAGCCATCGCTGCCTGGGCGAGCAGAGTGACACATCTCAGAGGAGAGTGGAATATGACAGAGGAGAAAATGCTCCTAAAGTCCTTCCAGGAAGGACATGAGGATGTAGAAAGCAACAAAAAAAATTATTTTTATTTTTAATCTGGTTTTCGCCAGCACCCAGGAATGGGCAGTGCTTTGCTGGGAGATCACAGGGGAGGGAGCTCTTTCCTCTGTCAAATGTTCTGCAGGCAGAGCCAACTTGGTGCTAATTATATGGTGTGCATCTACACCAGGGCCAAGAGTTATCCAAGGAGACTTTTTATCCTGTTGTTCAGCTTTAATTGACTGTGCCTAACTGAAATTTGCCTTTGGAAGTCTCTCCATACTCCCAGTATCTTGGAAACAGAACCTTTTCAAGGAAGAAGCCTAATAATATATTCTCCTTTTCCCAGCCAGAACTTACCCTAACAGACAAAAATTATTAAAATCCAAGTTCTAAGTAGTTACAATCAGTCAAGATGTGGAAGCTCTTCCAATACTAAGTTTTGTGTGTCTTTTGGCTTTTACACCAATTCCCTCTGCTCTCTCTCCAGACTTTAAAGATTTAAGCAATCAAGTTTCCTGTTTTCTCTTAATGCTCTGCATTTTAGCCACCAATAACTCTGGATCGTGCTTTCCAAGCAAATGTTTCCAAGAATAGAAATAGATATAATTTTAATTATGAGGAAAAAAGGGCTGAGTTGCTTAAGGAAAATGAATGGAAGCAATGTGATTCCAACAGAGGTTGATATGGAGTATTGGGCAAATCTTGAGTTCCTGTGCAAATTCTCTTGTTCTGTTTTTAGTTTCCACTTAGAGATGAACACAGGTGGCAGGAGAGAAGAGGAAACACTTGGAGTTTGCAAGGACCTGTTCCTGTCAGAAATCTCTCAATTCTTCCTTCCCTTCCACTGACAGCATTCCTTATGCTGATAAAGAGCTGCATAAATCCCTCCTAGTTCTCTTCCTTATTTTCAGGTAATTGCAGCTCTGCTGGAACTTTTCTGCTGCTCCCATCTTCCATTTGGGATATTTTCCTTAAATTTCTCTTCACACCAGGTAATGTGCAATATTCAATAATCTCTCAGGGTCCCAAACACTTGAAACATATTGTCTGTATGCACTGCCACATGTGCAACTGCTTCTGTTTAAAGGGGCATGAATTTCCTCAGCATGTCCAAATCCCTGTTTCTGAGAACCTTTCTTAGTTACAGTCCCCAGTGCTGTAGTTACTGCCTTTAATAATTGTCTTTCTCCATTTTTATGTTGGGGAGTTCTTTTTAAGGCTCTCCTGGGGGGAACAAAAAGGCCATAAAATTCTTTAGTCTCAGGGTCATTTCAGATCAGGTACAAATTTTGTAGGCACCAGACTGGTGCCTTATTGCTCCATCTGCAGAAATTCACTGAGGTAATGGGAATAGCTCAGCCTGTCCTCATGAGATCAGCTGAATGCCCTACAAAGCTCTGTGTGACACTGCCAGGAGGAGCTGGGAGCTGGCCATGGGGTGGCAAAGCTGCCCTGCATCCATCCCCTCTGTGCCTTGCTGCAGGTACAGCCCCAGCAGCTTCCCTGGGCTCTGCTGGGATTGCTGGGGTCATTCCAGAGGCTGGGAGGTGCTGGTCACCACCTGGCTGCCCTGGGGCTCAGACCCCCTGTGCTCCCTCCCCAGTGCAGCTCCCAGGGAGGGCCAGCTTGGCTTTGCTCCCTGTGAGCTCTCCAAGCATCACAGACACCTGTGATGGAAAAAGGATTTTTTCCTCCTGAGAAGCTGAGAGGCCTCAGGAACAAAATGCAAACAATGGTTATCTGCTGCTGTGGAATGCAACAGGTGCATCTGGGATTGGTCTCATGGGGTTGTTTCTAATTAATGGCCAATCACAGCCCAGCTGTCCAGACTGTCTCAGTCAGTCACAAGCCTTTGTTATTCATTCTTTCTTTTTCTATTCTTAGCCAGCCTTCTGATGAAATCCCTTCTTCTATTCTTTTAGTATAGTTTTAATATTATATATATTATAAAATAATAAATCAGCCTTCTGAAACATGGAGTCAGATCCTCATCTCTTCCCTCATCCTGGGACCCCTGCAAACACCACCACACTCCAAGGAGCAAGAACCAGCACAGGGCACTGCTGTGGGTGCAGCTCTGCCCAGGGATCTGGGATCCCCTGATGGAACCCAAATTATTCACTCCATAACTTTTGGAGGCCACAGGCTGTTGTCATTATAGTGCAAGAATTCTATTACATTACATTGCAAGGGTTCAATATTGCTAGAGTTTTGTGCCTCCTTGATGTTTCTTGTAGGCAGCTCCTCTGGGCACTGACTCTTCCTCATCCTCACAGCAGCCAACTGACTCCAGTTCCACCAATCCACTCTTATTTTATAACACTGTCCTTATTGACTACAGCTGTGGCCTGTTAACATCAGGCCTGCTCCTAAGCTTTAGTAATTGGTTCAGCTGCAACTCTTTGGGGGATAAGATTACCTTCTATGCCACCTTCATTTACCCACACTGTATCCCCCTACAGCAGGCTATGAAGGAGCTGAGAGAATCACAGGAACACTGAATGGTTTGGGTTGAAAGGAACCTCAAAGCTGATCCAGTTCCTCCTCCTGCCATGGCAGGGACACCCTCCACTATCCCAGGGTGCTCCAAGCCCTGTCCAACCTGGCCTTGGGCACTGCCAGGGATGGAGGCAAACCATTCATTGCATTTCAGCTGCCGCCTTTGTGCCTTTAACAAAGCCTCATACTTGGAAATGGCTTCCTCCCCTGGATCCTCACAAAGCTCTGGTTGCACACAGAGTTTTATCCAGCAGAGCTGGAGGGCCAGACAGTCTCTTGCCTTGCTCTGCATGGGCTTGGGAGTAATGGAATGAGTCATCAGCTGGGAGCTTCAAATTATGATGTGTGGCACCGCTTGTGAAAACCTAAAGAGATTAATATTAAAAAAAAAAAAGGATCCAGTTCACTCAGTGCTGTAATGAAGAGGTATTATACACACCAGGCACCTGTGTGAAGGTATCCCTGTAACAATCTATTACCATTTGAATGCAGACAGATTAAATACACACTAGAAACTGAGCACTGGGGAATTTATAATGTTTTCTCCAGGACTGCACCATGAGAGACAAGAAGCAGCAAGGAAAAATGTAAAAAAAAAACCCCAATATGTTTAAAAGGATATTGCTGCCCTATATTTTGTGTCTCCCTGCTGCTCTCAGCACTAGGGATTTTCATGTAAAAACCAAAATACTTGTGCCAGTAGGAGATGGGTCCAGAGTCTTCCTTGCACATGCAGGGACTGGTTCTAATGATCCTTAATGGAGATGCTCCCAAATGAATTTTCAAAGCCTCAGCTTTCCAAAATCCTTATCCATGTCACTGATGGTCATGTTGTGTTGGAAACAGCATTCAGAAGAGAGTTCTGTAACAAATAAATCGCTGCCAAACTCCAAGAAACCAATACTTCACACACAAAGTCATCTTAGTGCACACTTTCGAGCAAGTACATCACTTCCATTTTCCTCCCCATCATTGCTGATAAATAAAATAATGTTACTTTTATCTGCTGCCTTTGTGAAGTGCTGCACATGTTATTTGTGCAAGGAGAATGCCAATGAACTCATTTTTTTTCCTTTACTTTCATGAGAATAAAGCTTAATTTCTCAATAGAGGCAGCATCAGATTTCCAGTTGCTAGATGAGGCAAACTGGATTTTTTTCTTGTTGTTTTTTAAATTTTTACTTGAAATTTAGCAGAGCTGAGTTTCCTAACACCAAGCAACAAAGCTTTTGGGATAGATCAGTGACCTGAGGAAGTGCTGCCCTTCCTCAGGTGCCCTGCAGATCCCCCACAATCTCACTGCTACCCCACATATTGATGCACCAAAGCATCCTGCAGCCCAAAATAGGTTTCACTGGTGGTTCTTTAGGTTCTGCTTTTGTTGATGTTGTGCCTGACCCACTAGAAGGTATTTCAAAGAAAGCTCTTGGTGCCTTTAATGTGTTTGCCCTATTTGATGCTCCTTTGACTGCCAAATTATAGAGGGGGTCATCTTTGGAGCATAAAAAATATTTGTCACATCTCTGTTTTGCTTCTTAGAAAGTGTAGATGCCAATCCAAGCTGAACTGTGGCACTAGGTGAGGCAGAACCTTGGGATCACAGCTATTTCCTGACCCTTTCTGCACCTGTATTTTCTTTTATGCCCCCTTGTCTCGAGTTCTCTTTGTACAGCAGAGTTTTATCAGGATATCCCCAAGCTCTCCTGCAGATTTGATTTGTTGCTTTATTTTCATCAAGAAAAATGGGTGGGTGAAGAGGGAGGATGTTGATTTCTCCTGCATTAAAGCTGGCAAAGAAAAGCAGAAAGGATCTGAAACCTAAGGAAATTGCACCACTAATCATATTTTCGTAAAGCCGTCCTCTGTAGCATTACAGTCACAGAGTATATTTATAATTTGGTTTATATGAGCAACAGTTTAAGTTAAGGGAAATTGGTTTCCTTTTCAAAATGTCATGTTTCTCATTTCCTCACCGAATCTTGGGCTGCTCTGAGCTCATATCAGCCTTTAAATCATTCAAAACCACACTCCATAATTAAAACGCCGTAAATCCTCATTAATCAATTTAGCGGGTTTGATTTGTTCTAAAACACATTAAACTCAAGCTGAAAGCTCACTAAAAATCTGGGCAGCACATACACAAGGGCAAAGGAAAGGAAAGATAAATCCACCACTACAGGAAGGCTGCACAGTGCTGGGATTGGACTTGGAATTTTTTGATGCTCTGTCCTGACTAACCCTGGGTTAAAGGCTCCAGTTCTCAGCTTTGTGGGGTTTTTTTTGCTTGGAGATTGAGCTTTTCTATCTGGAATATTTAATATGCTATCTGTAGCACTCACAGTGTCCAAACACTCTCCTGACTCCTCAGACTTCCCCATGGACCATATTTTATTCCCTATTTCAATCAAAACCTTTGTCTTGATGGGTGAGAGCTCTGGGATTCTTTGTTGGGTGGAAATGGATTCAGTTCTGCCACAGTTCACAGATGTGAAATAGATATTTTGGACATTGCTCACCATGAGAGCCAGAAACAAATCACTGATTAACACAAGAATCTTGCACAGCCTTGTGACATTTGGTCTGGGGTTTGGACTTGTCCCGTTAGTAATTATAAGAATGTGATAAAATCACAGCATATGAGAAGACATGGAGACAAAATCTGTTGATTCATGGATCAAAAATTCTAAGTTTCACAGTGCAGTGTTGGTCAGCTGCCTCTTCCTTTATAAACCTGCTTTATATGAAAATGAAAATAGGTGGGTTTACAGAGTTATAGAAGTCCCTGCTGAGGCTATATCCAACCACTGGTAATGGTATTTAGATTTATTCAACCAGAATAGTTGCCTTCAGATCTCCATAAGTGTTAGAGTAAGGGAAAATAAATTAAAATTAAACCAGAGAGAAATGAAATAGGAAAGAACTGACCCCTGGGCCCCAGGAGCATATTTGCTCACTGCAGGCCTCGTTGCAGAGGCAGGTACAGTAACAAACTGGTTGCATTAGAAACAGCAAATAAAGGTGCTACCCTAGAGGGAACAAACATTAATATTTCAGAAAGGATATCTCCAGAAAAAAAAAATATATTTGCCCTTTTTTTTTTTGTTCAGAGTTTTCACGCTTGTTGTTAGTGCAGGTAGAGCCAAAGCCAATAATTACACCTTATGTAAAGATTTAATGCTTTTGCTGGAAATTTAACAGCAAGAAAATGTGGCAAGGGAGAAGCAGGTTGTTGAGGATGAACACTATTAATACAACACTTCACGGAAGAGAAAAATGAGGTTTTCTTGGAAAGGCAGGGAGATCAGGGTCCTTATATGTTTCTATTAAAGAGTGATAAAGCCCTGCTCTCCCAGGTTGTGGGACTCTGGCAGGCTCCTTGCATATAGATTTCCCTTTTCCTGCCAGCACTCAGCTGGATGAAAGCCCAGCAGTGCATTCTGTTAAGGAGCTTATTCATACAATTAAGTTTAATTGTCAGCAGTTTTGATACTTCAAAGTAAAATGAAACCTGGCTCCCTTTCTGCAACTTAGATTCACCTGCAGCCTGGGAGAATTCTGATGGTATTAAAATTAGAGTCTTGTACTGCTAAAATGCCAGCCAGCTGCAGGGATGAATTCTGAACAAACAGGTTGTTTCCTCCCAGGCCTGGGGAACAGAGCAGCAGGTCTTCAACAGAGTCTATTTATTTTTCTTAAGCAACAGTTTCTCAGGTGCTGGAGCACAGGGAGGGTGTCTTTCCTGCTCATGTTGGCTGTGTGGTCCTTCCCCAGCTCCGTGGGCTTCAGGAGAGGTTTTTGAAAGATAGACACACAGACCATATTTCATTTTTCCTCAGGCTGAAGGATGTGACCTCCTGCCATTATCATCAGACTCATCACAATGTGCTAAGGAGCCTGAACCTCGGTGCTGCCCCCAGAACTAGAACAGAGAATTTGAGGAGTGCTCTACTTCTGCTGCTGCTTCCTCTGACACTTGACCTTCCTGATCTCTGACTCAAGAATTCCTGTGCTTTGTTTCTCTCTCATCCCTGGAAGTGTTCCAGGCCAGGTTGGACAGGGCTTGGAGCAACCTGGGATAGTGGAAAGTGTCCCTGCCCCTGGCAGGGGGGTGGAACAAGGTGGTCTTTAAAGTCCTTTTCAATCCAAATGATTCTGTGTTTCTGTGGTTCATTTTAAATCAGGATCACAACAAATCAGTGTCTGTGGTTCTCCAATGTCAGTTTTTGCTTTAGGAATCTTGCTAGTGCACATTCTGAGCTGCCTGGGATGAGGATTTTATGCAGTTAAAAACAGTCCTGGCTCCCACACCAAAACAGGTGGGTGTGGTGACACCATCTAAGCTTTACTTTGATGGAAGCATCAGGAATTCATTATCTATCCTGGCCTGAATCATAGGGTGAGGTTGTGACCATGACTGGGCTGTTTGGCCTGGAGGATAAAAGCTGAGGTAGATGTTCTTAATTTGAACATTGATTTAACCAAAATGCACTTTCTGTACATGAGTGCCCAGCCCCCAGGCTGGAGCCATGGATGGTGAGAGGCACAGAACTATGGCACAGGGTTTGTCAGTCTCATGACTGGGATGCTCTCATAAAAAGCAGGATTATTTGGGTAAAATTGCTGCCTTAAATTGGTGCAAAGGAGGATTTGAGCCTGAAATTCTGTCATTTTGGATGAGGCTTTTAACATTTGGTATGTAAGACCAGGAGAGTTGCATTCTACTTTCCCTACTGCTTTGTAAATGGTGGCAAGGTCCTTTTCTAGCTCCACCACTCTCCTCTATTTTTCCTTCACCTTTTAAAGTACCCCAAATCAAAACATTGTATTTTGCTTCATTTAAATCAGTTTCACATGTTCATACAAATTGCTTTAAATGCTGTTTCCAGGTGATCTTAATGGACTGTTCCTTTTTCCCCAGATCTCTCATTATAATCACCTACCACAGCAGTGATCATTTCCTTGTGCTTTACTCAACATTGACAGGAAAACTTCAAGGAGCAAGAGTTTGGTGCACAGCCCAAGTCACGTTTCTGTGACATGAGCAGAGATTTGCAGAAGCAGGATAGCCACAACAAATTACATTTTGCAATTCATGAAAATTGTGACATTACTTAATTAACTGCTGCCACAAACACCAAAACCTCTGTCCTCTTTTAGAAACCAAATTACACGAGAAGGAATTTCATCCAAGCTTTACCTGTCTGTTACAGTGCTGCTGGATCATTAGAGAGAGTAATTAAACATCAAGCAGAAATAATTATTGTAATTATAGGACGTTTGAGATTTCATTTGCTTTCATGAAATATGAGTTACATAAACCAATTCCTTTTGTAAGGTCCTCTCATAATAGCAGTGAATGTCCAAACAGCTCTGGTCTTTGCCTGCTGATTTTGGCAGCGCTATTGGCCCAACCTTATAGTAGCTATTAAAAACTCAAAAATTACCAACTATTATGATACCAGGATAGCCAAATGGCCTCTGTGTAGTTAGAAAATAGTAAATTACCATAGTAATTGTACTTGTTCTTTCTGTTCCTGCTTTCAGAGCGAGAAACTCTGGGAATAGTCCAGTATTTTCTCTACCACACTGATTTCAACAGAAAATGTTCAGTTCCTGATGGCAACAGCTACTGTTATTTTTTTTTATATTGTATTTTATAATTTGTTTACAGCTGGAATTTGGTGCTGTGGTGACTTTGTGAAGGTACTGAGCTAATTCAGCACCCAAGCCCTGCAGCATCCTCTCCTCTGCCTCCTCAGGAGCAGCTTCCTCTTGGACTCTAGCTGAGCTGTGTTCACTCCAGGATCTTGGCCAGCATGGCTGGGGCAATCTAAAGCAGCACCAACTGAAATATTTCACAGTGAAATATTCCTTCCTGGTGAAGGTTTTGAGAGAAGTGATCTGGCTCCTAGTGAAGTGCAGGGCAGCTTCCTGAGGGACTCTGATGAGCGTGTTCTTCTGCAGCTAATCATGAGATTGCTCTGACACGTGGGACTAGTTTGAAAGCAAACCAGTGAGAGATTCCAAGGCAGAACTACAATTTAATAGGGAAATTAAAGTAAAGGCAGAAAATACTGGCTTAAACTGACAGAGTCAGGATATAACCTGGCACCCTGTTGGGCAGGGTGGTGGCAGCAGTCCCGTTAAATGGTGGCTGCTGCCCTGTTGGAGGGATAGATGTGGTTCTGCTGGATCCTGTAGAAGGGTTGGGTCTTCCTCTGAAGGTCCAGTGGTGGTTATGGAGCTCTTGCCCTCTGGGAATGCAGTGGGCAAAGGCTGCTGTGGTGTTCCAAACCTCAGATTGGATCCAGGTAGGAATGCTTGGCTCCTCCCCCTGGGCAGAGCATCTCCCAATGGGATGCTGGAATTGGATCAGCCATGCAGGGACACTCAGTGGCCATGGACAGTAGAGATCTCCAGGGGGAGTTATCAGGGATAAGTCATGGCAGAGATAAAGAACACTGCCCCAGCTGTTTTTAACAGCTTGTGAAGATGGTGACAGAATACACACTTTTGGTTACATCTGACATTGAAACCTAAGACACGTGTACAGAAAAATACAGATTTTGCCAAAAGACTGGATTAGGTCTGGACTCTCACACTCACACACTTATCTGTTACTTGCTTCTCTATTTACCTCATACACCAGGTGATGATGTACTGGACAAGGCATCTCATTCACAGAGCCCTGCTCTATAAAGGCACTCCTGGTGCAATAGCAAGGGATGAAAATAAAAGGGAAGAAGTCATACAAATATAAAAACCCCCATTTTAATGCTATCTTATAAATGATATAAATGAATTTCTCTGAGAAAGGGAATGTGTCAGATTAGTGGGGCAATGTAAATGAGAGAAATTAACTCAGAGAGACTGTATTTATTAAAAAGTTTAAAATAGGGCTGTGTCTTGGCTAAACAAATGCTTTGGACCTACATCCAGAGCACTTGCAAGCAGACATTCCTATTATTTCTTTTAAACCCCTCTCCATCAGTTTGTGACTGGCAAGTACTTAACATGCAGGGTACAGGGAGGACAAAGAAAAAATGGCCAGAAAACACCACCAGCAACAGGGAAAAAGTGACTTTATGTTGTTTAATTTCTGCTAGACACATTAGCATTAAATGTCCCTAAACTCTGCATGATTTGCTTCCTAATTTTGAAGCAGCAGAGCAGAGCTCCAGGGCAGGGGTAAAGGTGTCTCCCTGTGAGCTGTGGCAAACTGGGCAGGGCTGGGCAGTGCCAGTGGGCACAGCTGGGGATGGAGGAGGTTTTCTCTTCCCTCTTCCCCCTGACCCACGAGCCTGGATACCTGGAATGCATTTTCAGTTTGAATCAGCCTTTCCACCTCTTCCCTTTTTTCCTTTTCATGACTGAAACTCCAACCAGCCATGGCCACCCCACGGAGCTGCTCCAGCCAGGACTTGCACCAGCTGCCCTTTCAAATGGAAATATGTACACAGTGGCCTGTGAATACAGACTTCTTGAAAAGGTTCCAGGATTACATTAAAGCAGGCGATTTGGGCACAGAAGATCAAAAAGAAAGTCACAGCCAAAGTTTACCCAGGTTTCCAGGGAGTAACCTAATAAAGAAAAATGAATAATACCCAACGAGAGGCTACGACTCCTATTAATTCATTTGTTTGCTCTGCTCCCAGAGAGGTTCCTGCCACATTATCCTGCAAAGGAGGCTCAGGTGGCTTTTTATTTGCTTATTTAAACACCTTCCCCACCTTGTGCCAAGTCCCAGTGGGTTGTGAATATTCCAGGCTTGTTATTCCCTGGAGTGTCTGAGTTTATTCAGTTTTCCATGGGATTATCAGGCAAGGAAGGAGATAACAAAGAGATCCATTGTCTACAGGTAGGAGAATAGAAACATTTAAAATGAGTCCAGCATCTCCACAAAAGTATTTGGCTAAATGTATTCCTTCTCCTCACATAATGAAACAGGAATTAGAAATCATCATTGAAAAACCAAATTAATGCAACAAGTTGCTGTTAATGCATAAATTTGGCAACCTGTTTGTCTTGTTTCCCCTATTCAGTTTCAAATGTACGTAATTAATAATTGCATTTAATCTCTGTTCTCCCTCCAGTCTGCAGCATCAAACCAGCGCTTGATGGTGTCAAAGCTCATGTCAACCTGAGGAAAAAAATATATGAGACCTTGCTGTACAGCTTCTAGGACTGCTTTGTATAGCAATTAAGATGTAAATGGTAAGGAATTAATTGATATAAGTAAGTTATTATAATCACCATCGATTAAGTATAATCAAAATCAGTGTCTACACGAGCTATTGATTGCCACTTGCTGTTGTAAGTGTAATTGTAGCATGAATTTTCTGTGCATGGCTGGGCCTTTCATTGTTGTAAATATCCAGGCAAAGCAAGAGATTAAATTCTGTACGAGCTCTAAAGCACCTGCACTAAGTGTGAAACCTTTGCTTTCTTTTGTTGCTGTGAAGATTTCAATGGAGTATGAAGGAATATTTTTTAGTTCCCTCAATTGGATTACAGGTCTTGTCACATTTGTGTAAGGATAACAATCTCTAGGATGTGAGGTAGCTTTATAACCAGACCCAAACCACTCTGCAGTCCCTCAGGCCAAATCTGGCACTGTCCACCAGCCTGGGCTGCTACAGAGGAAGCCAATTCTGCAAAACAGATGGGCAATGGCATATGCAAAATTTAACTTCTTGCATAAATTCTCCAATTTGACCACAGGATTTATCCAATACCTAATACAGTAGGATTGCAGTCCCAGTAAATTTGGAAGTGCTTCAAGTGCAAAATCACTGCATTTCATTGTTGCTTATGGCACGTTTTGGCAGCTGTGATCAGTATTGAGCCTTTTCAGTCACGTTACTTGAAAATCTGACTCTGTGTTTCATCTGGGGTATTTATGCCATAAGGAAAACAAAGACCTGACTGTACTGATTCACCCCTTTGAAGGCAATACAATAATTCAGATATAAATAGCAAAATACAGTAGGTGATCACAATGGTTGATTAGAAAAATTACCTAATTACACTTTCCCCCCCCATAATTTGTTATTTAAAATCTGCTTCTGTTTTTCTTGCTTTGCACACGGTGTGGGGCCTTGCTTCACTTTCCCTTTGCAAACTCCTTGAGAGAATGGGAAGAGTTGGGGGCTGGCAGCCTCAAGTGGGTTTTCAGTATCAGACTATAATCTGGAATTATTTCAGTGTGACCAAAGGCTCCATAATTCCATGGTTGAGCTGCTCCACTTCACCCAACCACCAAGCCACATTCTGCAGTGAGAAAATTAGGAGCAAATATCAGGATTCCAGACAGGTAACATCACTCTCAGATGGCTTATTAGCCACACTAGAAGATAATTTTGTAATCTTTTATCTTCAGTATTGGTTCTCAAATGACAGCTGAAGTTCACTGGGGAGGCAAGGCAAGGAAATCTGCCCAGCTACTGTGGGTGCTGCCTGCTCTGTGCATGGGAGATTTCATTCTCCTGCTCCACCACTGCTCAGTCCTCCTGCTTAATTTTAATTAAATGAACTTTAAATATTTATTTTCCTTGGTGATGTTGCTCTTATCCATAGCTAGTACCAGAGAGGCAATCATTTAAACTGGATGGGGATGGACACTTGTTTTTAACTTTTTTGGGGTGCTGGTTCCTGTCAGTCTAAGCTGGACTGAGCTTCACAAGCAAAGAACAAATGTAGGTTGTCTGAGAAGGGTTTCCAAAGCTGTTTCTTCACCCTCATCAGCAAATTTAGAAAGAAATTTGAACTGAATGTGCTCAGCTCTGGGAGTTGCCATGGTTGCAACACAGACGATCTAAATGTGGGAGATTATATAATCAGACAGAATGACTATTTATACAAAGAGTTTAATTTAAACAAAAAAAAAGGGAGAGAAAAGCAAATGTGCTGCACAATACCTGACTCTGTCCCTACAGCAGAGCTGCAAGAGCACCAAGGTGTTAAATCCCAGTGCTCACACTCCCCTTCTTGGCAAGGTGTTTGTAATGTGCACCAAATCTGAAATAAAAACAAGAAAAGCATGAAGCAAAAAGTAGTGTAGATTACAAAGATCCATCCAGGCCAGAAAGAAGCTGTTTATTACACCTGGGTCAGAGGCAGGACCTTCTCTATGGAAAGTCCTGTAAAGTTTTAAAGCACAGTGGTGTGGATCTCCTCCTTTGGAAGGATTGTCCTGTGTAATTCTGTACATCAGAGGGACTGATTTATCTTCCCTAGAAGGGATTAAACATATGGCAGCAGATTCTATGGCTCATAAGATGTTACCTATAGATGGTCATGTCATTCTTTCTGGTTCAGCTCTTGTGCTGCTCCCTCAAGGCTGCTTCCTTGCACATCCTGGGTTCATCCCCACATCAGAGACTGGCTAGAGTGGGATTTCCCCCCTACAGATTTCCCTTTAAACAGCTCCTTGGGGTCTACAGAAATGTTGGAGCTCAGTAGGGGTTTCCCCCCAACGTGCTGTTACCCACAGTGTGGTGAGGAGCAAGGTGATAATCAACAATTACTGCAGGCAATGTGGGCAAAGAGCTGCAGCCCAGGGGTGAGGAGAGTTGTTTTCCTGGAGCTCAATCTCACCTTTGGTTACAGATTAGGCAGATGTGAACAGATTGCTTTCATATTTTAACATTACAGAACAAGTGCTCCCACAAGATGCCCCTTAATGCCCACTGATGGGAGGCTGGAAGGAGTGTGTATTTATAAAATAACTTTTTGGAGTGGGGGAACTTTCTGCCCAGTGACAGCAAATGCTGAAGCAACCAAACCAAGCTGATGCTGCATTCTGGCATCAATCAGCTGAGCCATTAGTCTTTACAGTGGGTGTTTCTCCTCCCTGCCTTTTACTTTCTGTGATGATAAACTTTCCATGGAAGTTTAGTTCTGCTCAAATGACAATGAGAAATGGGCTGGGGAACTGCAGGGAGCAAGGACAGAAGAAAATCTCTATTGCAGACACAAAAATGTTAAGGTTGCACAAGTAAATCCAGTTAGAGGAGAGAGATGTACAGCAGAACCCATCTGTTCATCAGACTATGGAGGAAAGGGCAGATCTTTTTTCATCCTTTACTGATTTTCTAGGTTTTTTAATTACCTTGTAGTATAGTGTGGACACACCAAGACTGGGGTTTGAGTATGAATGAGCTCTTTTCAATTTTTGACGTGGTTGGCACCTGGCCCCAAAACCCAGTGCTGGGGCTGACATAACTTCCCATGATGGGCAGTGCTGAGCTCTGGCTTGCAGAGATATCCATGACATCCATGACATCCATGACATCCATAACATCCATGATGGGCTGTGCTGAGCTCTGGCTTGCAGAGGGAGGGTTGAGCTCCCCATGGGTGCAGGGAAGATCACAGTTTCTGTCACTGCATCTCTGGGGAGATGGCTCTGAGGGGAACATGCAGTCCTGCAAAGAAAACAAAACTGATGTCAGGCAGCTTTCTCTCATGACTTGGGCTGTTATGGGAGCTGGATCTTGTCTCAACTGCTGAGAGAGACCTTGGGTGGCTGCAGAGTGCAGAACACACAGTCCCTTTGGTAGGACACTGCTTTTTTCTATTCACTTCAAATCCCATAATTTGTGTCTCTTACCATTGTAGGGCTCACCTCTTCTATCTTCCAGAGTGAAAAAAGGCTTGCCTATGTTGGCCCACTTCTGGGAAATTCTTTATTTTCATTTTAGAGTAGTAGAAAGAGAAAACTTACATTTATAAATCAAACACTGCTCTGTGTTTCTAAGCTGAAAGCAAGGTGTGAGAGAGGCCTTGCAGCAGCCTGGAGCAGGTTCCTGCTGCTCTGCTATAAATCTCAGCTAACAGGGATGCTGCAGCCAGAGCTCTGCTTTTGCACAGGTTGTTGTCACTAGAAAATATGAGGATTTTTCAAAGGTGATTAATGCTGCTCTCCCACACCCTGAGGAGCCCCCAGCTTGCTGTCTGCAAGGCTTGTTTCAAAGGAGGGGATAGGTTAGAGCTGGAGGAGGGTCTCAAGGCAGCAGGGCACAAGCACCTTCACGTGGTCAGAGAACTGGAGGTGTGCAGAACCCCTGTCCAGGTTAAATATCTGCTGCTTCCATCTCCTGTGGAGAATCTTAGCTGAGAGCTCTAGACACTGCTGCTGCAGTGCTCTGTCCACCCTTCTGCCACCTCCCTCAGGGTGGATAGCCATGGGTCACAAAAGATGTGAAAACTGGGCTTACAGACAGGATACTGGATGTGGGAAACATTTCCCATTCCCTTTTGTCTGTTGGGCCTCTTAACTCTCAGTCTGGACAGTCAGAGGAGAATGTCCTTGCTGCATGTGCTCTCTGGTCACAGTCTGCATGGGAATGGTTTTGTTTTGCTGTGTCTTGTACACATCCTGAAGCACAGACAGCCCCTGCTTCCTGCACACCCTGTCCTACAGGAGGATGGCTCTGGTGCTGCTCCTCTGCCTTCCAGCCTCCCTTGAATATGGCTCTAGAAAGAGGAAAGGACAGACAAGACAGTTTTAAAACTCAGGGAGGCTTGTGAGCTTGTCCCACCTCCTGTTCAGATCCCCATGGCCCAGTCTTTGACAAGGAATGGGATGGTGGTTTGGGGGGATTCCTCCCTCTAAGCTTCAGAGTCCTTTTGCATCTTCCTGGACTGAGTGAGCCCTGGTTCCCTAGGGAGGAGTGGGTGCTTTTCCAGGCTGATTCACCTCCCTGCTGTGTTAGCACCCTAAAAAGAATTATTTCTTTCCCTTGGCTTCAAGGTGGCTCACAGAAATTGAGACATTTACTTTTGGGCAAAGAGTTCTACCCTGATGATCAACAGGTCCCTGAATCTGATCTGTGAGTGTCAGAAATTGATACATTGAGATCCCAGGTTCAGTTATTTGAGGGTGTTTTGGTGTGTTTTGTATTGAGATCTAAGGCAGTATGCCTGGCATTGATTTAATTTCAGACATTCTTTTTCATTGGGAATCTTCTCTACAAGCTGTCATGTTTATTTTACCACCCCCCAAATCCTATTCACTTATACATGTTTCCTTAGTGGCATTTCTGGGATGACATGGGATTGTACTGAGGTCTTAAGAGGTCTTTTTTCATCTAGCCTTTTATCTTTCCAAAGCTCCATGTTATCTGAGAAGTACTTCAAACTGAATCTCACTGTCCTCTCATGTCTTCTAAGTAAAAAGTATGAAATAAGCTTAGTCCAAATCTCTGGGGGAATTTTTTTCTGATTGACAAGTCCTTGCAAATATGTCCTGGGACCTGTCTGTTCTGCCTAATAAATCATCATTAACTCTCAGCAGATGAAGAGAGATTCTCATCATCTGACAGGGTATCAATTCACTTGCCTTAATGTATGGAAGGTTTTAGGTCTCTCCCCCAGCGCTCTCCAAGAGAGGCTTTCTATCAAGTGAAAAAATGGGATTCGGGCAGCAGAACTGAGCTGCCAGGTTTGCCAGTGATGGACGAGGCAGGTGGGAATGAGGCTCTTTCCTCCTCTGCTTTATTGATCCTGTGGCTCTGGCCAGTGTAGCAAAGTTTCCACAGCACTAAAACCAAGCAGGAAATGAAGAAGGGGGAGACGATGGCCTGAAGTCAGAGTCAAAGGCTGGCTGCCCTAGGGGAGAGCTTTTGGGATCATCAGCATCAGCAAGGTCATCTCTAGCTTGGGCCAGTGCATGACTCACAGGACAGAAAGTTGCAGTCTGGCACCAGCCTGTTGCAATGGGACACAAAATGAACGATACACACAAGCTGGAATTTCTAAGGTGAAAAGAAGATCGTTTATTTTTGAACTCTAATATTTATGGAATTTTTCTTGGTTTGGAAAGACAGGTGCCTGCTGAGGAAGGCAGGAGCCTCCCCTGGAATGGAGAAAATGAACCCTCCCCATCCCCCCCCATCCAAATTGCTATAAATTTCAAATTAAGGGGCTCTCAGGCAACAAAAATTATGGGAGCAGGAAATAACAGTTCTTTATTAGGGGAGAAAAGAAAAGGATAAAATAAACAATGCAGTACACTAGAACAACACTGCCAGAGTCAGAACCCAGCCTGACACCCTGTGGGTCAGGCTGTTGGCAGCAGAACCATTGGAATTGTGGCTCAGCCCTCCTGCAGTGTCAGGGCTGGTTCTGCTGGAGCAGGGATCCTGGAGAAAGGTGCAGTCTCTGCCTCTGCAGATCCAGGGCAAGAGGCAGCTGCTGTTCCTCTGGGCAATCCAGTGCAGAAGCTGTGCTGGTGTTCCAGAAGCTCCAGATTCTATCCAGGTAGGAATGCTTGGCTCCTCCCTCTGGGCTCCCATCTGCCAATGGGATGCTGTAGTTCTTATCAGCCATGCAGGGACATTCAATGGCTGTTATCAGCAGGTGTCCCCCTGAGGGAGGAGTGATTGTTGAAGAGATAAGGCAAACTGCCCACTTGATAAAAGACAGCTGCCACACAGATGGTGATAGAATACATCTTGCCTTGCAATCTGGAACAACTTTCAAAAATGACCATAGATTGGAGGATGAAAATGACACTTCTACAGCTACACTGGTCAAACTAACAGTCTATTAATTTTCTCTTCCTCCAGGAAGGAATGCAAAACAATCATTATTTACATGAAAAGCGCGTGAGAAACTCCATTACAAAAGTGCAAGCATCAGAAGGCATAGAGGAACTTAGAAGAAGAGGGCAACACCATCCTACTGATGGCAACACCACGTGGAAAGCAGTTTTCTATTTTCTTGATCATCATCTTATTTAGGGACATCAACAAAGAGCTCTTCACAAGCAAATCAAGAAACCAATATGTGCCAGGCGAGCCATGGTTTCAGTGTTCAGTGTTGGCCAAACCTTCTCATGCTGGAATTGAGAGGCTTGCTCTGGTTGAAGGGATGTGCTTCACCTTATCTGCCATTCTCTCCTGGACTTCCTCACTTCTGCTGTCCAAAGCTCAAAAAAACACCCCAAAGCCCCAACCCATCACATTGTCCTCCTCTGCCTTGGCCATTGTTCTGAGGGACACTTTTTTATGTGCTAATAAATTAGAAGTAATCCCCAAATGTGATGGAACCTTACAAAATAATAAAAACCAGAATGTTTTTATGTTATTAACTAATAAATACCAAAATAGTTACAAAGTGCACAAATTCCTGCTAACATTAAATACAATCCAGTATTTCACCAAGGCCTTCGTTTTCTTTCCTTATCTTTCTCTTTCTTAACTATTTGTAGATTAAAAAAAAATACTGCTATGTATAACTGCAGCTTATATTCTTTTGCATTTTCCACATAAATACCAAGATTAAAAAAAGAGAAAGATTTAAGGATTTTTCAACTTAATCTTTTCCCTGCAAGGGCTCAGCTATAAAGAAATACACCAGACTGAAGTGTTTTAATGCACTCAGAGAAGTGGCAACACTGAAATCTCTGCAGTTTTTTAGTTATTGTGTTTGAATACCAGGATCCTGCTTAGAAAAAAAAAGCAGTTTATTGTCTGTGTGTTGGCTGAGTTGCTATGGCAGAGAGTTCAACATGAGTGGCTCTGTGGGGAGGCAAACACCTCCTGGTATCTGAGATTGGGCCCTGGCCCTGGAGGAACATGACAGAATTTGTGCTACCCATCAAAGGAGATGTGCAGGGAATATTTCTAAAAGAGTCCAGGACATTCCCAGCATTCCAATATCCCAGCAGAATGTTAGTGCTCCCAGATCCACCAAAAGGAGACCAGGGGAGTCAGCTAAACATGCTGAGGTTGTTGAAATGAATTGTCTGTAATCAAGTAGATGTGTCTTTGCCCAGCTGGGGGGAAGAAGTTGGGGTGGAGAAGGAAATTCTAAAGAAACACATAGCAGATACCACCAACCAGCTGAAAGAAAGAGGAAGAAAGGAAAATTATTATGGTTGAGGCTGTTATGAAAACTGTCTGAGTGCCCAGATAAAGGAATCCACTGAAAAGTAAAAATCCCAGAATAGTTTGGATTGGAAGGGACCCTAAAGACCATCTCCTTCCAAACCTCTGTCATGGCCAGAGAGACTTTTCACCAGAGCAGGTTTCTCCAAGCCCCATCTGACCTGGCCTTGAAAAAAGTGGTTTTGTTCTGTTAATCACTAAAGTTTGTGTCATAGATTGCAAACAAGGTTAAAATATCCACTCAAATATTTCCATTCTGAATATGCAGCTATTTGAATAGTCATCCTCTTAAGATTGTCCTAGAGGTAAATCAGATCCTTTTTAATGCACAACTTGCTTTTCTGTCTTCTCCATTCCACAGGAAAGCTGAACTTTTGATTCTGTTCTCCTTCCCAGCCTTGACTCTATAAAAAAAGAAGATTATTTTTATTGTTTGGTCCAAATTTTCAAGCTTTTGACAAGGCTTTTGAAAAGAACACAGAAAATAATAGGAAAACACCTATACCCCTCAAGATTTTGCCCAGTGTTTAGGTTGTGAGAGCATAACCATGTAAAGGTGGCATCTGGGGAACTGCTGCTTGCACCGCCTCTGAGGGTTGAAGGAGAAACAGGGGTTGGGACATGGAGCAAAGACCAAACAAATGTGCAGCAAATGGCCACAACCTGCAGAAGAAAAGATGAAGGAAGGAAAATTCAACTACTCACATGGTAGAGAGAGTCTGGGTGCCCAGATAAAGGAGACATCAATGGAAAGTTAAAATAAGCAGTAGAATCAGCCATCACGAAAGCATCAGTGTCAAGAGGCACCCAACAAAGAGCAGAGTCCTTTTCTTTCTTATGTCTGGCAAGCAAAGGAGGTGTTGGATTATAAAAAGGAAATTTCTTAGAGTGCCTTCCAGGACTCAGCCCTGAACCACTCAGTGCTTGGCACTCCTACAGCACCTCTCACCTGGGGGAACATTGAGTGAGAGAACTTGTAAGACTTTTGTGGTGTGAGGTAAATCACATCACCCTGGACATCATGAACGTGCCCCTCTTGGATGGACTCTGAGCTGCTGGAGTGCCAGAGGACTGGGGTTATTCAGCTCCTCAGTCAGAAAAAGCAGAAGGAAACAACCCTGTGGAATAGGAAATCAGGAGTTCTGCTGCTTTTTTTTCTTTATTATGGCATGTGTCATAAATTTACAAAGGGTTCCCAACAGCACGAACACTGTCAAGCTTGTTACAGCATCACGGTTTGTTTATGGCTTGGTTAACTTCACACACACATAAAAATCTACCACACCTGTGTGGAATCCATAGCAGAAACTGACATTAGTTGCCTCGTGAACTTTGGTTTATTGTGATCCTAAATTAGGCCTCTTTCTGTAAGTAAGTAATATTGATTAATTTGCAGTGTTCTGGAAGAGGTTAACCAAATGTTGGTGTGTCAGTGCAAGCAGGGGCTGTGTTTTCTCATGCCATGTTACTGAAATACTGCATCTGCTACCTTTCTGTTGATAGCAGCTTCAGAAAACCTGGCCAGTTTCCAGAGCAGCACCTTTTTTTCATCACTGTCAGCTTCTGTCAGTTCATCTCTCAGTCATAAAATTTTTAAAACAAAGTCTACTGTCTGTTGTCTAATATTCCTTCCATTAGCCATGCCCTGCACTTTCATTGCAGGCATCTGACATTAACTTTTGGCACAGATAGTGTTTCACAAATCTAAAATACCTTGCTGACACTACCTGACCCTCTGAGCACGCTTAGGAAATTGCCATAACTATCTCTATTTTATAGAAAAGCTTGAAAGGAGCCTCAGACAGAAGTGATACCACAATTTTTGTTCAGGGACGGTAATTTAGGTGTCTTGTTAGTTGTGCTCTCAGCACTTCAGCCTGAATTTCACTGCTATTAAATAATCAGCTCTAACAGGATATGTGTTTGGTTTATTCTCCTGGAAACAAGGCATTGTGAGCAGGATGCCCTAAAAGGATGTGCACACAATAGAAATTTTAGCCCCTTTAAAAACTAAAGTTTCTGTCTTGAACAATAGACAAGGACTTAAGGAGCCTTGCAGATCTTCTGCAGGAATTTCAATGTGCTTACAACTTCTTTATTATCTGGCCTTCATTTTTTTTCCCCTGTCCTTCATCTGTGCTGTTTTCCTGCAGTAATTTCACGACCTTCTGTTGAGGTATGATGTGTCCCAGCTAGTGGAGGTCTTGTTCCTTGGTATTGACTGTGCTGCATTATTGGAAACCTGTGGTTCAGTTTATAACCCATCATATTGTCCCTGGTTCTCTCCAGAGGAATAGTGCTTCTGATTAATTTTATTAGTGGGTTTATTTCAGTTCAAAATGAGGCGTGGGTTTCCAAGTGACAGAAAATAGTCCTTTTCTTAGAGCATAACAATGTAGTTCAGAGAGGTATTATCCAGAGAAATGAGAAGATTTTAAAGGTTTCTTTAAAGGAAGAAAATTTCAGGCTTGATTAAAAACAGAACTAAACGGGGAAAGAAAGGTTCAGCAGTAATTTCAAAACAGGAGTTGCAAAGATTTCTGCCATGGGTGACTGCTGTAGTCTATTACCCTCACAGCAACACAGTGCTGAACACTGGGTGGCAAAAGTTTCATTAGGCTAGGAGCTAGTGCACAAAATTTAGAAATTTCCAGATAAAAGAGAGGGACTGACTGAGGAACTAAACCTTAATACAAGAAGAAAAGGGAGGAACCACAAATTGTGTGTCAGTCTCTGGATCCAAAGGCACCAAATGAGGTGGATTTCATGACGTTTTCATGAGTAAGATTATTTGTCTTAATTTCTTCCCCTTGCCTTGCAAATATCTGATGCAATTGATAGACAATGACCAATTCTGGAATTCTATCTTGTTCTCCCAAGACAGGCAGCATTCTTCCCCCACTGAGGACCACGTTCTTCACAAAACATTTCCTCATTTTTATTCCAGCTTCCCACCTTTACACTGAGCTCCTTTCTCACCTGTGAATCATCTGCCTTGCCTCTTGATACCAGAAGTGAAGTGAATACTACATTTTGCTTAAATTCAATGATCTTCTCTCCCAGCCCATCTCTTTTTAAAGCATTCATCAAGCAAATTATGGAGTCTCAAGAGAATGAAGCCTTCCTGTTCAACTCTTTCCTCCCATTTAAAGCAGTGAAGGCAGGGAGCAGAAATTAATGTAACTTGTGTCTCTGCCTTGACTTGAGAGCTCTTAAAACTGAGCATTTCCTTTTATCAAAAGCTCTCTCCAAGGTGGTGCTCACTTGTTCAGAGCCTGTGTGTACTCATCTTCCCCCATGCTTCAATAATCACTCAAGGGAGGTCTGTTGTGGAGGATCCTGGCTGAAATTCCACCCATGTTCTGGTTTAAACTGGGGGTTAATGGTTTGATACCTTGGTGGGACAAGGCCCTGTGGGGCAGGGAGTGCTCTGGGAGCACTGGGAGCTCAGCCCATGGTTGTTGACTCTTCTCACCCCTTCTCACCTGGACTTTCCAGTCAAGTTTTTCGGTGTTAGAAAGTCCAGCGTTGCTTGATTCTAATGTCCTTTATTGTGCCAACAGCAGTGACTTACTTTTCCTGGCTGACATTTCTATACTTTTATAAATGAATGATTGCACTGCCTGGTTCATGGTTATGCATGAACAGCTACATGTTGACAGCTACATGTTTAGCTTCAGTTTTATGAGTTATTTACAAGGGCAGAGTTAATTACAATTGTTTTTTACCTGGTTTGTATAGAGGGTACATACAATTCATGTGAAATATTTCAGATATCTGTGATTTTTTTTCTGAAATGGCAAAGGCTGAACTATTGCAGAACATTAAAACCAAACAAGTAACCCCTTTCCCCAGGAGCTCTAATTTAGAATAAGCTTCCAGCCCAGCACTTACAAATCAAAAAAAGATTTGTTGTGACAGTATTTTGTACTTCCAGGTGTCTTTATATTCCTGGTATGCCCATTTCCCCTGTATAAGATATTCAAGTTTTCATCCTTTACGTAAAAGCAATTTCATTTTACATCACTTGTTGTTGCACGGAGTAAATCTACAGAGGTAGGTGGTTTTTAGCAAATTTATTTGTCCTGTAAGTCTCCTCAGCAGATCATTGGCCAGCCAACATATCAAGACACACCTTAAAAAGCAGGAGGAGAAATTGAGAAAGTGAGAGGAAGATAAATAGGTTCAGAGTTGGTCATAGTTTAAAAAGGTTTGAAAGCATTGAAAGGAAGAAGGAAAGGCTGCTGGAATTCCAGAGCTGGCACAAAGATAGGCCTTGCTCCACCTTACCCCACTACCCATGGAAAGAAAAAATGCAAATCCTCAGTGATGAAAAATTACTTTGAATCAGTCCCAAATAAGGAGAAGTCTGACCTCATCATGAGACATTCTGTGTTCTCATTTCTTTTGGTTTTAATTTTTTAGGGACCAGAATGCAAACCTTTTTAACACAGGCTAACAGACAGAAATTCCATCTGTGAACTCCAGTTGAATTGGGAGTCACTGGGAGTGGCCCAGTTATTTTCCTTGAAAAGAGGGCTGAAATAAGGATGTCAGCATGACCCTCATAGTATATGTACATATACATATATATATCTATACATAGATATATCTATATCTATATATATATATATAACTAGTTACACATTTGGGATTTGAATTAATAGACCCTAGGCTCCTTAATCCCATGGCAACAATCAACCTTAAGGATCTTATAACCTGTCATTACAGATATAGGAAAAAGAAAAAGTAGTTAAAGAATGGAAGATGTTAGGCAGGAAGTAAGGTTTTTATTTTAACAATATTCCTTAATCCTTTTTCCTTTAGCTGTTTCTAAGGACGAGTCAGGTTTGGGTACTTTCAGGTGGTGCAAAAAAAAAAAAAAAAAGAGAAATATTTAGGAGAAAAGAGCTGTTGGTGGAGATAAGGGAGCTGATGTTACTGCTGCTGCTATTGTTCCTGTTGAAATCTAATTCTAATGCCTGAGGGAAAAAAAAAAAAAGGAAAAAAAACCCCCGAGACACTCACACCAGGAGCAAGAAGAGATTAGCAAAGAAAAGATGCATCCTCTGTCTTTTGTGGGACAGATTGTCCCTGGCAGTTATGCTTGTAGAGAAGCAGAGAGAGCCTGTGATCTGATCAGCTTCTCCAGCACTGATTGGGGCTACTGAAACTTTGCTTTTAGCTTCATTTCCAGCAGCAAACACAGCCGTGCTGCAAAGAGATAGCGAAGTCTTGCCTGGCTGACCCTGCCTTTTTTGTTCTAATAGAAGAAGAAAAGAGAGGAGGAGAATAGAAAACATAAGTAGATCTGTGAGGAGTACAAATTACTGAAGCCTTGTTTTCTACAGATGTGTGTCCCGTGGCTGACTGGATTTCCTGCCTGGGAAGATCACAGTGGAAATTCTTGTCCCCTTATCCTGGGGCTCTGAGCAGCCTGGTCCAGTGGGAAGTTTCCCTGCCCATGGCAGGGGGGTGGAATAACATTTAAGGTGCCTTCCAACCCAAACCATTCAGTGACCTACAGCTACTGCCCACTGTCAGAACCCAGGATATCCCTCTGGGTGCCCTGGATGGCTCGAGCCCCTGGCCGGGGGCTCAGAGGCCTTGTCCTGGAGTCAAAAACACCTGTGCCTTCGATTTTGACCCATGGAGAAAATTACCAACTTTGTGTGAAGATCTACAAGCCATGAGAGTTTAAGTATAGTGATAGTTAGTTTGTCACAGGGTGAAAAAGTAGAATTTTGGGGTTTTAGAATGGGGGTTCAGAAGCCAAGATGGAGGGATTTGTGCGTGCCTTGTCCTTCTTCTTTCTTCTTCTTGTCCTCCATCTTTTGCTGTGAACGTGGCATTTCTGGATTGGTTTAGAGTAGAGACACACTGTCCAACATGGGTGATAGGTATTGGAAAATTATTGCAAATAAAGTGCACCTAGTTTTTAGTATAAAAAGATAACAGCACCCCAAAGGCAGGGACTGTGCCACAACCTGACCTGCTGGACAGATCTCAGCAGCTCAGAGAAAGAATGGAATAGATAACAGAGAATAAACAACCTTGAAAACCACAGCTGAGGAATCCTGACTCCTTCTTCGATCTCAGGGCCAGGAAAAAGAGACTTTGTAACATCTCAGGGTCATCTCAACCACAGAGACTCTGAGAACCTACCATTTCTAGGGGCATGAGTGTGTTTGCAGTTCTCCTTGCCCCTCTCCCAGCTGCCCATCCTCAGCACACTTGTGAGGATCCAGTTGTCTTTGAGCTTTGCACTATCAGTTCTGCTCAAGGCAGAGCTGCAGGCTGAGGAGCTGTGTGTGAGGTGAAGGGATGAGAAAGACAGCAGGATCACATGAGCCTTGTTTCCATAGTAAATGAGGCTGAGAAGGTGGAGGAAGAAAGAGGAGCCATATGGCAAGTGGTGATGGCAGGAACCAGAGCTCTCTTCTGAGGGTGGCTTCAGGGTTTAGTCATGTATTGGAGCCAGAGATATAATTTCTCTCAATCAGCCAAGATGCTTTAGAGGATCACATGGAGTTGCAAGAGCATCAGGGATCCAGGAAATGATAAGATTTGTTGATATGGTAAACACTGTTCTTCTTCATGTCCTTCTATCCAATGTCACAATAGTTGGTCACATTCCCTTTTAGATTAACTAATTGTTTATTCATTTTATTTGACAAAATACCCAAGTTCTGATGGCTTACATTGTTTTTCAGGCCATTTTTTTCCTTCTACTAGGCCAGGTTTCTTCCATCCAGCCTGGCAGGAGCCTCTGCTGGGGGCTCCCCAGACCCCACCACATCTCTTAGAGCTGCCAGTTTCCATTTTATCTGTAATTCCTGACTCCTCTACATCCAACCCCAGCATCAGCTCAGACCATGGGGCACATGGAGCTGCTGCCAATTAATAGGACAAGAGGAAAGGGCGGGAACTGATGCACAGCAAGTTCTACCTAAGTATGAGGAAAAACTTCTTTGCTGTGAGCACTGGAAGAGATTTTCCAGAGAGGATGTGGATGCCTTGGGTTTTAGCTTTGATATTTTCAGATTCTCTGCTGCCTGGTATGTAACTCTGAAATTTCCTATTAGGTGTTAGCAGGTTCTCTTCACAGGGTAGTTGGACAAAGCAATCCCTTCCCAGCTGGAGAATCAAGGACAACCTTTACCCAAAGAGCACAAACAATGCAAAGAGAAGGGGGCAAGCCAGGGGGCTGAGATTTCATCACCTGGAGCTGCAACTGGAAAATTGAACCCAATACGTAGATGAACCAAAACTGATAAAAGTGTAAAAACTCCTGACCAGGATCCAGCTTAAATTCAGCCTGGGTGTAGCCCTGGCCAGGCTCTTGTGCTGCCCAAGGTGTGTGCTTTTAAGGCCTTTCAATAAATACCTATTTTATCCATTTAGCTCTGTCTAGTCTCTGTTCCAGATCAGCCTCTCAAGGCATCACCCTCACTGGAGATATTCCAGACCCATCTGCACCCAGCCCTGTGCTCTGAGCAGGGAGTTTGGCCCAAGGGACCCACTGAGGTCCCTCCCAAGCTGAACCATTCTGGGATTCTGCAATCCTGGGCTGGAAGAATTCAGTGGCAGATGTCCTACATCTTCCTCATGTGCTTGGAAGGCCATCAGCTCGGGAGGTGTGCTCTTGGTAGGACAGGCAATGTCCCCAGCAGCTGTGACACGACCACTGCAGGTCCTTCAAGCAGCTGCACGTGATCCTCGTGCCAGGAATTGTGCCACCGCCTCTGGATGGCTGACTGAATGCAACTTGTTTGCCTCTGCCTGTCTCCTTCCCTCGTGCTCTGAATGATTCACTGTCAGAGTGAGGATGAAAGAAAGCAGAGCACAAAGGCACCTTTGTCTGCATCCCTGCTCTCCGCGGAGCGCGGCCGCACGGGAACCCAGCTCCGCGCTCCAGCCTTGAGGATGCTGCTCTGGGGGGCTGCTGGAAATTAGGGGCACTTCTGCACCTTGTGTTGGGTCAAATCCAAGCTGTCCTTGCCCCCTTGGGCTGTGCTCAGCCCCTGGGCTGCAGGGCAGAGAGGGAGGGTGAGGTTGTCTTTGCCAAAGTGGCAAAGAGTGAATTAACGCAGCGGGTGACGTTTCGCTGCTTTTAAGTAATTGTCAAACATAATGGCAATTACCTGCCTGTTTTCTTGAGGGATTTGTACTGAACAAGGGGAAGAGCTGCTAACAGGATCCCAGGGTTGAGGAGAGATTTGAGAGGAAGGATCAGAAGAATTAAACATGTGACATGTAGCGAGGAAAGATGATAATGAATGGGTATATCTGCCTATGCTGCTCAGTGCCAGCCACTTGAATGAATTTATTTAGGGAACAGAAGCAAAATAGCTGAATTGCTGTGGTTCTCCATCCAGAAACATCCTTTTTTTTCCCTCAAAAGTGTCAGTTAGCTTAAGGAAAACCTTCTTTCCAGTTGCATGGGGCTGAATTGTTCCCATAGGCACATTTTTTGGGATGATCCAATAGCCATTCAAATCTATGGAAACCCTTTCTTGGATCAAGATTTTAAATCCAGCTGTTTGAGGAGGAAGGGATGTGATAGAGCTCTGTATATTTTGGAGGCTGTAAATGCTGAGGTGAGAGGAAGGGGTTATTTCATGTAGCACAAAGAGATCTATTTAAGCACAGAGTTGCACTAAAATAGGAATTTTTATATGAGCCATAAGAGTGTCAGATGGCTCAGATAATAATAATATCACATAAAATAAAGTAATTGTATTGTATAAAGGTTGTCAGTTGATTTGCAACACATCTAGTCATAAAGCTGATCATTTTCTGTTAAATTAAAGTTGCACAACTTGCCTCTGAGCAAGAAATAGAGGCCTGGTGCTCTTTATTCCATTTTTGTAATTTGGCTTGCTCTGTTTATTGGATTTTTAAAGTCATTAAGTGAAAGACAGAAGGCCAGACGTCGACTCACTCAAATCCAGTCCATTTCAAGTGAAAAAGTAAAGTCAGCCTTGGAATATGGCTTTTAAAAGAGCACTTGGATGATGGAGAGTGTCTCTAGGAAGGCAAAATGAGCATCAGGACTCAGCAGGGTTAAACCAGGCAGGACAGGGCAGCAGGAAAATGTTGCATTGAGTGCACTCAGGGGCATGGCCTGGAACCTAATGGGGCTCTTACCTTGCCTGGAAACCACTTGTAGCAGAAAACTCTCTGTTGCAGAAAAGCACAGGGTAGGAAAAGTTAGGATGGAAGCTCCGATTTTTATGAAGAGTGCCAAAGTGGTTCCAATTCTGTATTCTCAGCAGCAAGTCTTGTACATCTTCCATCACAGGGCATCAGTTTGGTGGCCTGCATTAAGTGGCAGAGCAAATAGCACTCATATTTTATTTACTCTCTGGAATGGGACATATATAATTGTCAAAACTCATCATAAAACCCTTTTTCTTTGGTCCTTGATAAATGAGTTTAAAACTCCAACCCTTCAGATCAGCAAGTAAGGAAGATGAAGTAGTAAAGCAAAGAAGATACTTATTGCCAAATGGATTAGGAATTTGAGAACTCCCTCTATATAGGCTATAAGTCCCAAATCAGATTTGATAAATCAAGTGATATTAGAAGAGATCTTCAGGGCTCAGTAGACTTAAATATTGCAAGGAACTATTACTGTCATATCCATCTCAACACACAACAGTGCTGTATATTAAATGGCAATGGATCAGCCTCCCTCTGCCTCTTAAATATTCCAAAGACAATAGATCAGTAACTTAATTAAATAATATAAAAAAGGCAGTCCAAGTGGAGCTGCGTGAAGGATGATTTCTGGCTATTAATTTATTTGCACATTACTTCTGTGCAGCAAAATATGCTTCCCCTCCATGGGGGCAGTACAGCCACAGCTGGATATACCAGAGACATGGCTCAGTTCTCTGAGACTTGAATGTGATTTTCAATTTTTTATTAAACTTATTCTGGCTAGCAATGAAAGCAGGGTTAGAGAGTGGTCTCCACCTCTCACATGTTTGGACAGCACAGTCAGGGAATTTACACTAGACCTTTAATCCCTTCTGCTCCTGAACCACATCCCAGTTCTGTCCAGAGTCACGGTGAACTTCTTGCTGGGAGTCCAACTCCTTTTGCTGGAGCTGGAGACTCACTTCAGGTCCAGGTCAGTTCAAGAGTGGCACAGATGCTGTGTAAGGAGTTCCTGGGTGTGTGACATGCTGTACTAAAAGGACAAACCCTGGGAAAAGGACTCAGTTAAGGTACCAAGGTGCTGCTCCAGCGCACTCAGAGTTTACAACACACAGCCTACTGTATTTCTGATGAAGGAAGGAATGATGATTCTGACTCCATGTTCTCAGTAGGCTCATTTATTATTTTATGATACTATATTATATTAAAGAATACTAAACTAAACTGTACTAAATAATAGAGAAAGGATACTTACTGAATGCTAAAAAGATAATAATGAAAACTGGTGACTCTCTCCAGAGTCCTGACACAGCTTGGCCCTGATTGGCCAAAGAGTGAAAACAACTCCCAGCAGAATGCAATGGAACAATCACCTGTGGGTGAACAATCTCCAAACACATTCCACATGTGAGCACAACACAGGAGAAGCAAATGAGATCAGAATTGTTTTCCTTTTCTCTGAGGCTTCTCAGCTTCCAGGGGGAAAACCCTGGCTGAAGGGATTTTTCAGAGAATGTGAATGCCACAGCAGCTCCAGTTTAACATGCTCTGGGTAGGATTTTGGAGCAGTAGGGAAGGCACCTTTGTTCTCCCCTGGTTTAGTGTCTGGTCCTTCATGGAGATAAACCAAGTGGCATAAATCTGCTGTGCTTTGTGCCAGCCTGCCACCTCCAGGGCTAGAGGCAGATCAGGGGACCAAAGGGTGCCTCCAAGGGATCCACCTGTGGCAGGACATCCCCCCCAGCACAGCAGAGCTCACCTGTTCTGTCCATCAGCTGGTGCTTATCAAAATACTGTTATCAAAATAACAGTACTTATCCCTGGTCCCCTCACATGAACTGATGAGATAACCCAGGCCAGCTCACTGGCCTCACTAGAAAGTCCTCACTGGCTATGGAGTTAATTCTCTCTCTGGTGCCAGGAGTAGAATTCCCAATAAAAAGCTGGCCCTGAGAACAAGATGTGGGGAGATAAGCTGGAATTCCTGACTGAGCAACACTACTTTTACAAATGATAAAAACTACACAAACTTTCATGAAGACAGAAGCCTACTACATACATCCAGGAAACATGTAGGACTTCTGTGGAGTTTGGGCACAAATTCTGTGGATACTTTCCTGGGAATTGAGTGAAAGAATTCTATGTGTACTCCATCAATTTGGTGGTAAATTACATTGAATCCTAGTCTGTACTATTTCTTCACTAGCTGTAATATAGGTATCTTTATTTTCTGTAATTTCTCCACTGGATTTTATCAACTAGTAGTTATTTTTGTTTTATCCTATGCAGTGAGTAGTCTGTTCAAAGTCTTATGTCTGTTAAATTTGTCTAATCAATAAATAATTCATTTTGCAATAGACCTAATCAGCCATTATTAAGAACTTGTGAATGAGAACAATCTGGGACACAGGCTGCTTCAAATGGAGCTGCTGCCAGAAATCTGAGTCAAGTCCTGCCCAAGCTCTCATCTCCATTTTTAATACCACATCCATGTCTCTGCACTCCTCCTGCCCTTGGCTCCCACTTGCCCTCATTCCTGGGGAGCTCCTGGAGAGCTCAGTAATGTCATTCAGCTGCTGGGGATGGCACGAGCCAGCACAGAGACAGAGCTGGAGCCGAGCATGTGTGATGGGTTCCTCTTCCATGGAAGCACTTCCACAAGGTGGATGTTCCTTCCCAGCCACCAGGCTTCTTCCAGAAGATTTTGAATCAAATGCAAAAGTCCTTTAGAGCAACCAAAGGGAAATGGGTAATTTTGAGGACATTCATGAGGTTTGTAGAGTAGTTACTTGGAGCAGTTCTCTGCAGGTGTGTTTTGGTTTGGAAAGCCAGATGTCTGCTAAGGAAGGCAGGAACCTCCCCTGAAATGGAGAATGTAAACCCTCTCCACCCCTCTGAATTCCTATACATTTTAAATTAAGGGGCTTTCAGGCAAAAAATATGGGAGCAGGAATAACAGTTCTTTAATAGGGAAGAAAATAAAAGGATAAAATAAACAATGCAGTAAACCAAACCAACAGTGCCAGAGTCAGAACCCAGCCTGACACCCTGTGGGTCAGGCTGTTGGCAGCAGTCCCATTGGAATTGTGGCTCAGCCCTCCTGCAGTGTCAGGGCTGGTTCTGCTGGAGCAGGGATCCTGGAGAAAGGTGCAGTCTCTGCCTCTGCAGATCCAGGGCAAGAGGCAGCTGCTGTTCCTCTGGGCAATCCAGTGCAGAAGCTGTGCTGGTGTTCCAGAAGCTCCAGATTCTATCCAGGTAGGAATGCTTGGCTCCTCCCTCTGGGCTCCCATCTGCCAATGGGATGCTGTAGTTCTTATCAGCCATGCAGGGACATTCCATAGCTGTTATCAGCAGGTGTCCCCCTGAGGGAGGAGTGGGTGTGGAAGAGATAAGGAAAACTGCCCAGTGACCAGAAGAGAACTGCCACACAGATGGTAATAGAATACAATTTGCTTGGCAATCCAGGACAAGGTGTCCATATTTCTTGGTAGGCAGTTTGGTGCTCTAAATTTCAGCTGGGGTACCCACAGCGTGCTGAAGCTGTGGCTGTTAACACCATTCAATTGTCTGTGTCTTCACAGCCAGTTCACTTTTTCCTTTAACTGGGGTCTGACAGCTCCAGTCCTGCTAACTCCTGTACAGATATCAAAATAACAGTACTTATCCCTGATAAACTGAGGATTATTTCACATCCACTTTTTTTTTTTCCTTCCAGCCTCCTGTGAAGTGTAAAAGTGGCTGCTAGGGAGTCAGCTCCAAAAAAGAGAGGTAAAAGCACTTTCATTGACTTACTCTATAACCTACCTTAAAAGGCTGGGTTGATTTCCACAGACAGAATATTTCTCCCTGGTAATTATGGTCATTTTTCATTATTATCACAACCAGGATCCATTTAATAGAAGATATTCTCTTTAGTAATTCCTTTTTATGCCATTTGCCAATGCATGTGCATTGCCAGCACCTATTTCTGCATGTCCAGGTTATGGAATGACAAGCAGAGATTGGCCAGGTGCAAAATAGGTGTGTGTGCAAAAAGGTGAATTACTCAGATTTGGAAAGGAAGCCTCTATAAAATCATCTAAGACAGGAAGATGGT